>NC_046659.1:81430454-81442314 GCF_010883055.1 Belonocnema kinseyi | reverse complement strand
GAAAAATGCGAACTTTACACACAGTTGAACAAAAAACATAAATTCTTTTTGAAACCCAATTATTTTTCATTAAATACCCATTTTTGGTTTAAAGCGCCAACCTAATCTACAGTTGTTAAAAATTTGTTATTTTTTTACAAATATATTAATTTTATTAGCGATACTAAGTTCGGCGAAAAAACTAACATTATCCATAATTGTTATAAGATTCTAAATCTTGCATAAAACTAATAATTTTTGCTAACCAAAATTTTGTGTAAACGTTAATTTAATCTAAAATTATTCAAGAAAACTATGAATCTTACCTAGAATCTAATTTTTTTTTCAAAATACCAATTCCAGGTGAAACACGCCAACATGAGGGAAAGTTGTGAAAAAATTGTAAATATTGTTTGAAATCTAATAATTTTATTATTAACAATACAAACAATTTGCAGTGCAAAAAAATAGCATTAGTTAACATTATATCACATAAAATTGTTTAAAAGTCTTAGTTTTTTTCGAAATTTAATATTTTTTGCTTAAAATATCCGATTTCCTTCGAAAAGCGTTATAATCGAGAACTGTTAAAAAGTTTCTTATTGAGAATGTTTTAGGTGCGCCGTTAAGCTTATAGATAAATCTTTTACTTAACTTTTCTTCTAAAAATTTTTCATTTTTATAAATCAAGCGTAAGATTAAGTAGTTTTTTTTCACCGTACATCTATAACATCCTTAAATGGGATTATTTATCAATTTAATTAAAAACATTTCAAATTTAAGATATAAAACAACTTCAATAATGAAAACCTAATTAGGTTTTTAACAACAATGATGGCACGATTTTCGAGATATATCGTTATACTACGTTTTTCAAATAAGATTGCGGAGAAATTGTTTTCTCTTCTTCGAAAATTCAGCCATAATCCATTTATTATCTATCCATAATCAGGATTTAATGGAAGGTCTTCCGCACAAGAAAGATGTGTAATCAACCGATAATAACGGACTGTTAGTAATCTCGAACCAGACGGTGCATCTGAATTTGTTTCCACGTCAATTAACCGCTAGTTACAGTATTAGACTCTAATTGAAGCGATTATTTTGCTTAAGGACTTTTAAATGTGAACAAATATTAATCATACATCCTTACTGACTAATCTCTTTTACGTTTCAAAGCAAGAAAAATGTCACTGGAAGGTAAATACAAACGGAATAATAAATTATAGGCTTTCACATATGCTTTTGGGCAATAGAAATTGACATACCATAGCCACAAAGTGTGCTTTGAGGAGCATATAAATTTATTTAAGTATTTTTTCGGAACCAACTTCTACTTTTGTATTCAAAATTAACGAGATTCCCGAATATTTCTACAACCAAAAAAATTCTACGCTTGTAGATATTCGCTCGCGGAGGATATAAAAAGCTTTGCATATTTGGATAGCACTCAGTTAGTAAATATTTGTTGGCAGCAAGAGTTCTAGATGCAAATTGCAAATTTTTATCTACCTTTTTTCTGATGTAGTATGATTAATTGTACGTTTTGTAATTTTATTTTGTGCGAAAATCATACACAAATTGCAATATTCTGCAATCATGGGAAGGAATTTGCCAACTCGAGTTTTCATTTGGAAAATATCGCATTTCAATTGCGTCGCATCGCCGGACTTGCGTTAATTAATTTTTCATTCTTGCAACAATTTTTCCAATGCTGAACGCCAATTTGATTTCACACTGCACATCAGTAATAATGACTCCATTAGGTCTCTTCGAGCCGCTGACTAACTTTGTTACGCTCTAGTTAGCAGATGCACTGTCCAGGGTCACGTATTCGGGAATGCTTTTGCATGAGTATAATGGAATTATTATGGGTCATTAATCATGAGGATCCACCCAAAGGTACACTTAAAGGACTTAGGAAGGTGTGCTTTTGACACAAAGTCCGTACCTTATGGGCCATAAGTAATATATTGTTAAGCAACTATTGAGTTTTCTCCTCTATGAACCATTAACATACGCTAGAACTTCTAGGAAGAATGCTACATACTTATAACAACCAATAAAATCATCACATTTAAAAAAAATTTGCGAAACACTGTCATTCAATTTTAAAATATTAAATAAAGGGGCTAACTTTATTCGATATTTGGTTTACAATGTAAATCTCCTGACCAATTCCATTTCAAAGCAGGCAGTGACGCCTATCTTAAGGTCTCGCAATGTTTTGATATTTTGATATATATTTCTATGATGAAAATAAAAAAATAAGTTTTATAAAAATAATGTTTTCGAATTTGTTACAATGATTCAAATATTACATCCAAATTATTAAAAAGTGGTAAAAAGTTTTTTTCAAAATGCTATATGTCCTACACATATCCTGAGTGTAGTTTTTGTAAACCCTTCTCTAAGTTGAACAAAATAATTTTGGAAAAATCGAATTTTTGCATTTTGTCGCAAAAAATGAAAGGTACAAAAAATGTTCAGATAAAAATTAGAACATCAAGAAAAGTTCAAGAATGTATACTTCTTACTCTTTTGTAATAGCATCCATCGATTACGCTAAAAAATTAAAAATTATATTTAATAAAATATAGGATAGGGGGCCCTTCTTTTATAAAAAGATACTGTAAATAAAATAAATAAAATAAAAGCACCCGCTTCCAGCGAAATCGCGGTAAAATTTCAGCCACAACCACGTCTTACAACCGTGAGATAGATGGTTACAGTCTGCAAAGGAATTAATACGACGATCCAGCAAAAGCATCGTTCACCCTAAGAACACGGAGCGACACAAGAACAACCGCCTTCTGCATTTTTCCCGCAAGTGTTCTAGCATATTGTTGACACGCAGGGATGCTTTTTAGGCTATTAGCAAGTGAAAGCTTGGCACCTCCAAGAGCGCCGATGATAAGGACGATCAGTTTAACAGAATATTCCGGATACAATCGTTGCAACTCCCTTATAAGGTCTCGATACCTCTCTTTCTTTTCATTCTCCTTGGCTATGATGTTTTTGTCAGCTCGTGCCGAAAATTCGATAACGAACATGGTTCGCTCTCGAAGTCAAGAAGAACCATGTCAGTCATATATATATTTAAAGTATTTTTAGAAGATTTTACCCTAATGTGAAATTGGTATCCAATCAATTTTACAGAAGCTGAAAAAGTTTTGTTTCAAATCTAGTTTTTATTTTTCTCGTAGATGTAAGTCATATCAAATGAGTGAGAAGTACATTTTGCAGAAATTTTCTAAATCTTTTAACTCTTATCTGAACATTCTTTTGTACTTTCCATTGTTTCCGAGAGAAATGCAAAATTCGATTTTTCCAAATAATTTTCTATAGTTTGAAGCATTCGATTACCAAAAATGAAAGTCGTGCGATATGTAGTGATTATTTCCAGCTATTTATTAGAAAGAATACAAATTTTTACAAGTGTTGAGAAAATTCAATAAAAGAATTTCCAAGAATTCGCAGGTCATCTTCGGATAATATCAACAATTAACAAAAAATGTATTGAAATATGAAATACGAGTTCTATTACTTTTGCCATAAAATAATGTATCCAAATTTCAAAATCATTAAAAATTCCCGGACATACGTCCATATCATTAGAAATCCCTGAAATTCCTAAAAATTTCATTTTATTTTATATATTTTATGAGGCTTTCTGCAATTCTGTTGAAATCCTTTGGAATCTCTTAATTATCATTGGTAACCTGGATACCTTTTCAAAATTCTTCCGAAATTTCTAAAATTATTTTAAAACCTTGAAGTATTTTGAAATTTCGTTAGATTCTTTGAAATCTTAAATCGTTTCAAATCTTCTAAAATGCTTTGGAATCCACTGAAATCTATTAAAAATTCTTGAACGCTGTTGAAACCCTGGGCAATCTCTTAAATGACGCTCAAAATCTTTAAAACATCCTGAAAGCATTGAAATACCTTCAAATCTTTGAAATATATTAAAATCCCTTGAAATCTTCTTAATCCGTTGCAATCATTAAAATTCTTCTAAATGCACTGAAATCTATTTAAAATCCTTTAATTTTGTTTAAATCTCCTAAAATATCTGGAAAAACATCTAATATTTTAAAAATCTTTTTTAATCTATGAAAATTTCTTATAATCTTATGGAATCATGAAATGTATCATAGAATAATATGAATCACATAAGTATTGTAAAATTCCTTTGAATTCCTTAAAAATTTGTAAGCGTGAAATCTTCGACATCTTTTAAATCTTTTTAAATCTTACCCTTTAAATTTCTTGGAGTTTTGTAAAATGCCTTAAAATCTTCGAAATCGTTTGAAATCTATTTAAATATTTTAATCTGAGGAGTCCTTGGTACAGTGACGTGATTCTGAGGCCTACCTTATGTACAATTTCACACGCTTTTATTTTTTGAATCGAATTAAAATCAGATAGGAACAAGTTTTATTTAAACCAAAGTTCCTGTTGGGCTTCCTCACTTTAAGGCATGCTTTACTTAAATTGGATGTGTAACTTTGCGCCCTGTTTTCTTTCAAAAATGCTCCACAGACATGGAACGAAGAACAAAACGCTTTTTAAAAAACCAAAGCACTTTTCAGACTTCCTTCTTTCAAATTTATTGTAAGAGACCAAAGCCTCAAGAGACTCCCCTTTGGAATTCAATTAGAGCAACATGCGAGTTTTTTAGTCGAATTGGAAGATTCCTTTTCGTTGGAGGATTCTGTGGAAAACTCTGGAAAAGCTCTTTTCTTCCGAGTAAGAAGCCATTTCACGTTCCTTGGTGTACCAGTTAACCAAGTAGCACAGACGAGGAATATGTAACTGTGTAGGTTGCTCAATTAGAAAAACTTCGTCTAGGTATTCTGAGTGTGATTACTTTTATTGTAAAAAGTCAGTGGGTGATCAAATTGTGTTCGGTGCTTACGTACAAATTATTGAGTCATCTTTAAGAAATAATTTGTTTATAATCTAAATCTAAAAGCATAAGTAAGGATGTCGAGGGATTCTTGGAAAAACTATTCTAGGTCTTTTCCAGCTTTTCTAGGGCAATAAATCAAGTTTTGCCAGGCTTCTCTTTTTTAATAAAATAGTGAGATTACCATTTGCGTCATGTGTAAAAAATGAGACATTTTATTTTTGTTATCAAAGAATGTCTAAACTGTTGTATTTTAATAAATGCCTCAGTAATAGATCTTGGTATTATTTTTTTGAAATCTTTTAAAACCGTTTGAAATCAATTGAAATATTTTTTTAAACACGCCTTTTTCGCAATCTTTCAAATCCTTCTTAAAAGATTTTTAAATCTTTCGAAATACTTGAAATATTCGGGAAGCCGTTTGAAACTGTTCAAAAGCTTGAAACTATGTTTAAATCTTTGAAATCCTTGAAATCATTCTGAGATCTTTAATATCATTCTAAAATCTTTTTTAAGCTTTAAAATCTTTATAAAATCTTTTAAAATCTTTCGAAAACTTTTTAAATCTTTGAAAAGATGCCTCTTTGAAATAATTTGAATCCTTCTTTATATAATCTTCCAATCCTTGAATCTTTTGAAATCTTTAGAATCTTTAAAATCTGACGTCTATGTGAGATCTTTGTGAAATCTATCATAATCTTTGAAATCCTCTAAATTTTTGTGAAATATTTCAAAATCTTCTAATCCCTTTTGTAATCGTTTGAAATCTTCGAAAATATTGTGAAATCCTGCAAAATCTTATTGAAGTCTTTTGGAATGTTTGAAATCTCATGTCCATTTGAAATTTTAAAATACTGAAAAATTATCAGAAATATTAAAAAGACGAGCATCTTTTGGATCTAGCACCTGACCTCTGTACGTCCTCCACATTTGTGCACAGGCCTATAAAAATTAAAGGTCAAAACATATACAACTTCCATCTGGTTATTGTGAATTCTCTTTCGTTAAAACTCCTTCGGGCTTAACGAATACATACTCATTATTCATCTCATGCTTCGCACTCGATTTTGTCCAAAATGCGACCGTTTGTAAATCATGTTCGGTAGGGTTTCTGTTAATATTATCGTCATCAAATATTTATGATTCTTGAGATATTATTGATAAAAACAGAGTGCTTTAAAAACAAAATAATGGAAAATACTATAATGTTGAAAAATTTTATTATAAATCCCTTAAACTTATAAAAATGTCTTTTTATACCCCTTTTAACGTATTATCAAATCATTTCAAATATGCAAAATACGCTGAAAATCAATAAAATTCCTTTAAAATATCCGTGAAATTCTATGAAATCGTATTATATTTTCTGAAATCCTGGAAAATTTATTAAAATATCTTGAGAGCTTGAAAAGACCCTGAAAATCTTATTCATATTTTTTTGTCACTTGTGTCATTTTTCTGAAAATTTTATTGTTTTGCTTAAATCTTATTTCTCACATTTTAAAGAAAATTTACTTGTCCTATCTAAAAATGATCAGTAAAAAAGTTGTAAATCCTTTTTGGATTAACAACTTTTGTTAATAATGGTCGATTTGGTTTTTGATGACTTTTTATGTGATCAAAATTTTCTAACAAAATTTAAAAAGTTGTTACTCTAATCTTGTAGGGTGTTATAAAGTTGACGTTTTTTTCCCCAATTTTCTTTTACATGGTGCGTTGTTTGGCTTCGAATTGACATTTTGGTTTTTTGAAGTTTTTTATACGCTACAACTGGTATTTTTCCTATAAAAAAGTCATTTAGATAAATTGCTTGTATTTTGTAGTAATAAGAATAGCCGTATATATCATTTTTAAATCCTTAAAAAAAGTGGTCAAACATTTTTTAAATGGTCCACTTTTTGAATTTTATCCAACTTGGATGGCCAACCAACTAAACCTTTCATTTATGATACTAAAAAAGTATAAAAGAGTCCAATCCAATGTTTGAATTCTTTTGAAAGTTATCGTGCTGAATAACTAAAAATCTACAAACTGACACACACAAACAGACACATTTACAAAAACTATTTTTTGGGATCAGAAGGTCTGTAAACTTGGACATTTGACAAAAACGGGGAGAAGGGAGAGATGTTAAAAAAATATATCAATTTAAAATTACATTTTGTATCTAATAATAAAACATTAAAAAATCGTTATATAAAATAAGGTTACCTTTTCATAAACCGAAAAGGTTACTAGAAATTAATTTTATATAAAATGTGAGTTCCGCGATTAATTCAAAACAGGCCTCCGTAAACAGGCACCCTAACATATATTACATAATAATATTATCTAAAATAATATATATTTAATGTAAACTGAAGTACATAATACATATATAATTATTTTAACAGAATATTTATTTATTTGAATTTATAAAACTTCTATTCAAATCCTGCTTTGAGAAATATCGACACAATATTTCTCTTCGAGTTATTTCTCCTGACAAATTCAAAGTAAATATTTGTTATGCCTATAAGATTCGTTTTCTTTTCTCACTTTTGGATTTCTAAGTCTTTCATGAAAGAATAAATCCTCCAAGAAGACCACACATGTAAATTAACATTTTTCCTCGCGAAATTTGCATTTTTTCATAATTTACTAAACCTCCATAAAAAAATGTGATCTGCAGAGTTGAATCCTTCAAAAATTCCCCGAGGACCCTAACCTCATAATTTTTCGTAATAAGTGACTTTTCAAAATTCACTAGTGACGTGTGGCGTGAATGTTCAAAAAATTATACAGGTAGAAAGTGGGAAGTGGAAAATGGGAACTGCGATGCAGAAAAGTTGCGTAATCGTCTCCCAGGAATACAATTTTCAGTAGTTATATTTTCTTTCCATGATTTTAATTTTTCGCGAAACTTCTGTTTTGTTAATTATATTTTCGTTATTTTTCAACATACAGAATTTAGCTGTATCGGAAGAATTATTTTGTGAAATATTCGGTAAATTATCAATGAATAAACGACTTTTAAATTTAGAGTCTGAGGGCTGGAGAGCGATAAAAGTAAAGGGAAAGAAAAGGACAGGGCATAAAAGAGCCACAGAATGCGCGGAAAACAGCTAAATGAAATATGCGAGTTTGTTTATTCCTCGCATTAGTCTCTCGTCCGCGACGGCTGAGCCAAGAAGGAATATTTACGAGAGTTGCATCCTGTCAACTCTCCGTTTGCAAATCATTTTCTCAATTTTTTTTCTCCTGCAAAATAGAGCTCACATTTTTTGCCTTAATATTCTATCGCAAGAGAAAATGATCAACAGAGTTTTATCCAATTATGAAAAAACCCAGGGCAACATTTTTTATTAATATCTCGAAATTACCCCGTAACTATTGTTGTCGGGACACCTGTGTTCATTAGGGTGCCTCAACCTTTTTTTACATGCAGAACTCCCAAAAATGTGTTCGAATCCACAAAAATTGAATTTAGAGAAAAATTTTCGCAAGCCCCAAAAGCTTAATACGTATTTCCCGTAAGAAAAAAAGACGTTTTAGTCAATTTTATTCAGAATCGTTTATATTAGGCGAATATAGTTGAAATTCAACAGTTATTTAAACATTTAGTCATAGAATACAAATGAGACTCTTTTTAATATCATCTGCATAAGTCTTTTTCACAGGGTTTCTAAAAAAAACTATGAGTGCAAGATTGGGTTTTGCGAGCTTCTGTCGCCAATGATGAAATTCGCAGTTTTTTCCCGAATTTTTTAACTTATTATCAAGTTTTCAGCTTGAGCAAACTAATAATGACTTAAATTGAACGTAATTAAATTTCAAACAATTTAGCGTTATTCATTACAATATTCTTTCATAATACAATGCTAGAAAGTTGAAGCTTTTTTTATCATTTTTCACTTTTTATCCACTTTAAAATTCGTGTGATTAGTAGTTGATGTTTTTTCTAGAATTCTTGTCCGTTTCTCACTTAGTTTGGTAATTATAAATTCAAGTTAACAAACATAATCATTTAAACAACTTATTATTATTGATAACTATGTTTTTTTAGAATAATGCTAGACAGTTGCAATTTTTCTAAAAACTTCAGTTTCGCTATGACTTTTTAGTTACGAACAAAGAATAAATAAACATCAACAAGGATTATTTTTAAAATAATAAGTTTTTCTGGTTAAAGATTTATTTCTTTGGTTGAAAATTTGACTATTACGTTGAAAATTGAGAAAACACCTACATATGTACTTGAAAAATTCATCTATTCTTGTTGAAGATTCATTATTTTATTTAAAAATGCATCTCTAATGGAAAATTACAATATATTGTTGAATTTTTGTTCTAAGAATTAATTGTTTTTTACTAAAAATGTAACTATTCCATTTCTTGTTGAGAAGGGATATTTTCAATTGAAAATTGATCTTTTCTAGTTGAAATATTAATCTATTATGTCGAAAATTAGTGTATTTTGTTGAAAATTCGGCTTTTTTGGAAGAATAATTTTATATCTTTTGGTTAAAAATACAATTGTTCGTTTGAAAATTAGTTTGGTTTCATGGGGGGGGGGGGTTAACTATGTGTTGAAATTCGAGTTTGCGGTTCAATATAATTGTTTATTATATAAAATTAAAATATTTTTTGCTCAGTGTCAACTATTACCTTTGCTTTTTGAAAACTCACCTTTTTGGATTAAAAATGAAACCAAACTGTAGAAAGTTAAACTATTTAGATAAAAATTAATTTTTTTGTTTAAATATTTATCTTTTCAAGTATCAATTTCTACCAATAATCAAAAAATATTGTAGTATATTTTCGTTTTTATTATCTAAGATAATAAATAATATTACATACAAAGGGTTTGTATTAATATTATTTTAATGTTTAAATTTCAAAATTGTATAAGAGAAATAAATAATAATCGCCCGCGTATTTGATTTCTCCTTTTAATTTAAATTCCATTCGTCCCTTTCCTTTCAATCAAATGAGTACACGTTTTTCCTATAATTACATTTCCATTTTCTTACCTCTCCTTCCGAATGTGCAAAGATTAGAAATCGAAGTAATTCCTTATTTCAACAAAGTCCAAGAGTAAATCAAATTTTCATTCTTGATGGTCTAACGGTGAAATGTAAACCGGAGCCAGTCCAGGTGGAGGACAATGGCTTCCTCCTCACAGGTTTCCTTTGATGTAAAGCAAACATTTCCTTATCCTCTCTCAGGAAATCCATTAGGGCAGATTCTTCTCAAACCACGTGACAAGATGTTTGTAGAGCCGCATGAATTACGTTTATAATTGATAAATTCAAACAAAACTATCTCAAATTAATTATTACTTTTTATTCAGATAAATAGAAATATTCAACTGGATTTTCAATATTTATTTATACATTTATAAATTTTAGAATTTGAAAATTTGCATATGGTATTAAATTCGTTAATCACTTTCTCTGCTAACATTCGCCAATATTTAAAACTGCAATTTGCGATTTTATTGATAAACTTTTCAAATTTAATAATAAACTCTTTAAATTCAATAAGAAAATATATTTTCCTTACAATAGTTAAAATAAAGGGCGATATTTGTAACTAAATTAAGATTAAAATCGTGTTCAATTAAGTTGGTTGGTTATTGATAAAAGTTTTATAACTTTATAAGATGAAACTTTTGAAAACAAACAAATTTCAAAACAGCCTACATTTTTTTTAAACTAAGGGTAATTCCAGAGTACGATTCACAATACATCATCTTATTGAGTTGATTTTCAAATTTGATAAGGCAACTAAATTAGAAGATAACTTCCGAATACGAAAGAAAAAGATCAGAGAAATGCTAATAAAAAGGAATTTTAATATTACGAATGCTTTTACAAGGGGAACCTGTTACCCGCGTAATATTTTTAAGTCATTCTCGAGGAAAACGAAATAAAAATATTCACGCACGGTACATGGACTCTGAAACCATGCAATAAAATTGACTATTACATTTATTTTTTCAACTTTTACGACTTCTACTCCAGCAAAACTTCCTTTTTTTTACAGAAAATTCTCATTTTACTCGATTCACTTGAACATTGAAATTTTAGTTATGATTATTTGGATATCGTTTAAAAAGAAAATATGTAGAAATCGTAAAGTAGCAATACAATTGATATTCATATAAGATATAAATAGTATGGAGAATTATATATTAGTATTATCATTATAATTATATTTTTAAATTGAAGTAATGAGTGACGTTTTTTAAACAAAAAATTGTACAAGAAACTTTTTATTGAAAAAAATATGGTTAAAAACTAATATTTTACATTGATTTAAATGAATTTAATATTCAATTACAATAAAGAATAAATTCAAAAAAATTCTAAAATAACGCGTTAACGATACCGTTGGTTCCTTCAGATTTGTAACATGTTACTGTAATCGTTACTTTTTTTCAAAAGTAACACAAGCCCACAAAAAGAAAAAAGTATCCTGAGCTGATCACCAGACAGGTGTATTCTTATGTATTTTTTCGTCGCTGAATCCGAATCCGAAGTCAGATTGGGGGGTTTCCCAGTTAGTTTTCGAGAAAAATAAAAAACATGGTTTTTCTTGGTTTATAATAAAATTGGTTAAAATCTAGGATTTTAAATTGCTTTCGGCTTCTCTTCAAATGATCGGTGTAAAGGGTTTCTGCGACGTTCTTGTCCCGATGTTTTCTTTTCTCTTTTTAACGTCCAGCAGTAGTCTGCCATCATATTTACATCCCATCGTCCTTTGAATCGATGTGCGAATTCCTGTAAGTTTTAGTAAAACCTCTCTCCTTGTTCATCTTTTGTAGTACCTAAAAATTTTGTTGACACGTTTTTGAAACTTAACCATGGCGCTTTCTCGGGATCATTCATAGTTTCGACAAACTTTGCATATCTAAATAAACTGCGGATTTCAGGGCCATCGAAGATACCTTCATTTAATTTAGCATCACTTTTGTGACTAAAACCT
>NC_046659.1:81414967-81430354 GCF_010883055.1 Belonocnema kinseyi | reverse complement strand
CAAATGTATTTGCATATACATATTTTAATTAAACGAATCAGCTCCTTGTAGTTTCAGGGGATATGGTTTTTCATGCTTTGCGACAGTTTCCAAAGCCCTGCAAGGATTAAAATTTCGTTGAAAAATATGAAGCTATGATTTTTGATGTATTTCAATCCGTAGTAATCGAATTTGTAGTCAGATCATTTTTCATTTTTTCGCTTTTTAGTTTTGAAAAACAATTTTTAAGAAACATGAGAAACCATGTTTTTTGCATTTTTCTCGAAAAATAACTGGGAAACCCCCAAATCTGACTTAGGATTCGGATTCAGCGACGAAAAATACAAAAGAATACACCTGTCTGGTGATCTGCTCAGGATACTATTTTCTTTATGTGGGCCTGTGTAATTCGCTACCGTTACCATTAATACAAAAAGTAACGCGTCACCTTGGCATACATTTTTTTCATACAATTTTTAATACGTCAGTTTCAATTCCCGAAATATTTAGATACTTTAATTATTATTTTATTTGAAAGTGTTTTCAAAATTAAAGATTATATCACAATGCATATGAGTTGATAAAGAATTTTACATCCATAGTCTGTTAGCTATTTTTATTTTATGCTATCATTTATTCTTAAACACAGTTTTCATACGATTACCTTATCTTTTACTAAAACTAGACTAGATTAGAAATGGATTTGATACATATAAAAATACCAATTATGGGTTTTTTTATTTTTAGTATTAGGACAAAAGGTGCTGGTAACTTTTTTGTACACATTTTTTTTTACTTTGAAACAGCAGGTAAAAAATTTTTATAATTTTAATCAGCATTTTATTAAAATGACTAAAACAAACTATTTTTAACTTAGTTTAAAATTCAAAATTTTAGTTCAAAATTCAACACTCTGATTAAACAGTTATGCATTTTGTTAGAACCTTTTTTGCTGATTTAAAAACTGATTGTTTTAACCTAAGATTGAACTATGTGATTGAAAATTAACTTTCTCATTGAAATTAAATTTTTTAAGCGAACTTTCAATGGTTTTGGATAAAAAAATGTATCTTCTTGTCTTGAAAATTCCACAGTATGTTATAAAATTTAACTATTTTGTAAAAGATTCCTTTCTTAAAATTAAAAATTAATGTTTTCAAGAGAAGACTGAATTATTCTATTTTGGTTAAAAAATTATCTTTTTAGTTTAAAATTGAACTATTTAGTCGAACATTCATCTAGTTTGTTAAAAATTCGTCTGTTTTTGTAAATAAAATCTCATGGATTGAAAATGCACCTGTTAGGTTAAAAATATATGTATTTTGTTAAAAATTCGCCTGTTTTGATTCAGTGGAATTGTTTTCTATCTCGAAGTGTTTTGTACGTTCCGAAATTGTGGATGACAAATCAATTCCCTTTTTCAACTCCACCAATTTTTCGGGCAACTAGACTCAGCCTTTTCATTTTTATTTATGTTCACGAAAAAGAAACAAAAATCACGTTGGACAGGGGTTGGAGGTTGTGGTCAAAACTTACAGATCCTCACAAAGGGTGAATAAGCGGTTACAATTTCAGAAAAAAAGACTAAAAATAAGGTTTTATAATTAGTGGCTCCAAATTTTTGAAGAAAATTAAGAGAGTCCTTAAGCACTTTATGTACCTGATCTACTAATTTTTAAATTTTAAATGTACTTTTTTAAAATTTGGATCTGGATCTATGCATTCGTCCCTGGGTAGATTCTCCTTGCTAGACTAACAACCAACAAAATTATGAGGTTCAAACTCTACATGAAAAAGGGTCTTAAACAAGTTTCAAGTTTAATCATCATGGCATGAAAGGTCACTTTAGAGCAAGCTTAATTGTCGCGAAAAGCCGCTGAGCCGCTCATTAATTACGCAACAAAGGTCCTACTCATTGAAAAGCCACATACAATCCTACCTGTGGTTGCGGATGGTCCAAGATATCCCTGATGTGTAATTATGTCAGCTAATTGAAGCCTGATTCGATTAATAAACGTGACCGATCGCGCATCTATGATGGTCGGCAATTGTGCCTAGTAACGGAATTGTAAACTAATTGATGGCGGTACGAGAGGCCATCGGAATTCCATCACAGCAAAGGATTTTTGGCATCGACCCATGAAACTGTGAAGATGCATTCTACACTGCTTCTCTCGATCAGAGTGTAAATTTTACAATACATTTAGATTAAGAAACTCGTTAGAAATTAAGCCTCTCTGTCGAAGAGGGGGGCAGTAAAAGGTTTCATGACAATTTGTTAATTAGGTGGGAAGGGGTTAATGCAGAATGTAACATCACATACGAAAAATTTAATTTTCTAATCGTAGTTTGAACTTTTATGAAATATGGTTTATTCTTTCGGGTAAAACATGATTTACAACTCTGTTAAAAATTTTTCACAATTCTTGTTTCTATAGCTGAAATCATTCAAGAAATTTCTTGAAGCAAAATCATCATTTATATAGTTCCTACTATTTCAACAAAGTTGATGAAGCGACATTAACACGAAATTTAATTATAAAACTATGGTTAATATAATTATGTATTTTTTCATTGAAAATGCGACTACTCTGTTGAAAGCATTAATTCCTTCCTTAAACATATGTTAAAGATTAAACTATTTTGTTAAGAATTCTGATTTTCCTTGGTTCTTTAAAAATTATTCATTTTTACGTGAAGATTGATCTCTTAAATTTGTCATTGAGACTTAATCTTTTTTTATCGAAAGTTCAACTAATTGGGTGAAAGATATAAAAATTTGTTAAAAATTCATTTCATTGGTTAAAAATGGTTGTTCACAACTGAAATATTAGCTATTCTGTTATTGGTTGAAAATTTATCGTTTTCAGTTTAAAATCCAACAGTTTATTTGAAATGAATTTATTTGGTTATAAATTCGTATTTTTCGGTAGAGAGTTAGTCTTCGTGAAGGAAAATTCTACTGATTGATTCATAGTTGAAAATCTTTGTTAAAAATTAACTTTGCGAATAACTTTGTAGAGAATTGTTAGTTCGTACTTAAAAATTCAACAATTTGCATGTAAATTTATGTATTTTGTTTAAAATCCATCTATTTGGTTAAAATGTAACTACTTAATTTGATTTTAACTTGAATTTTTTAAATTGAAAATTAAGATATTCCATTTATGAAAAGAATCGTTGTTAGCTTAAAATTCAACGATGCGGATAAAAAATTTTAATGCTTTGTTGAATTTTCTTTTTTTTACGCAAAGCTCTATTATTTTTGTCTAAAATTTAACTATTTGGTTGGAAATTAACTTTTTGGTTTGAAATTAATTTTTTGTTAAAAGTTTATATTTTTCGTTAGAAATTAAACTCTCTTCTAGAGTATCCACTCTTTTATTTCGAAAATTCAAGAATTTGATGAACAATTTTTTCTTTCTTGAATGGAAATCTTTCCTTGTTTAAAATTCAACTATCATGTTGAAAATTTGCCTTTCGGTTTCAAAATGTATCACTTTTTGTGCAAGTTTTATATATTTTAGTGAAAAATTCAAATCTTTGGTAAAAGACTAATCTACTGTGATTCAGGATTTAACTACTGTGTAAAAAATTCCTATTTCTTGGGTGAATTTAACTTTTTTGTTATCAAATTAAAATCTTGTTTGGTTGAAACATCAAATAGTACATTTTTTGTTGAAAATTCATCTATTTATCTAAAATTCCATTGTGTTTTCTCTAAAATTTTAATATTTTGCCTACTGCCATATTAAAAGTTATATATTTAATTGAAAATTACTATTTTTATTAAACATTCAAATATTTGGTTAAAAGTTACACTCATTAAAAATGTTAATTACTTTAAGCAAATTTGAATCGTTTACAAATTAAACAATTTTTAAAACGTAAATTATAAGTTATAAAATTTAAATAATTTAATTTCAAAAACAAATTTAAAAATTATGAAAACAATTAAAAATTTTAGAGTGTAACGTAAAAATGCAGGACTCTAAAATTAAAACCAATGAGCATTTGAAAAAGATTACTTTACTGAAGTATCAATTGCAGATGGTTTAATTTTTGTCATTTATGACAATTTTTAACATTTGAAGTTTTACAGTCAAATATTTTTTCAATTTGAAATAAGTTACGTTTTGCGAACAATTTTAAGATATTACAATAAAAATTAAAAACAAAAACAATAAGACACAAAACAAGACTGCTCTAATATGATTCTATTGCTTGAAATTGAAGAAATTCAAACTTTTCCATTTGAAATTTCTTTAAATTCACATCTAAAATTATCATGTTTAAAAACGAATAAACTAATATATTGTTAATAAGTATCAAATCGTGTAGTATTAAGTAACATTCAAAGTTATTGGATATTGTCGAAATTGTAAACCTTTAAAGTTTAATTATTATCCTAAACACTTTGAAAATTATAACCTTTTTAAACCGGAAACAATTCTAAACTACGTTTAAAAATGAAGATTCTTTAATCGATACAAAGTTATCCATGTAAAAAAATTACAACCTTTGGAGGTGAGTACACTTTAATTCACATAAAGTTGATAACAAGTGATTTTTTCCTTTTTCCTTAACTCCAAGTTTTCCTATTTAAAACCTCATCTTAATTTCATGACCCTGGGGCCACAAGCTAACGTTGAAAAAACCCAGAACAAAAATAAAGAATCTTATTTTTTCGGACCATCCTAGTGGCCACCGTTGTAATTAAATATTTAAAACAATGATAGAAAAATTATACTTTCGTGCTATAGGAAGTTCTTTAAAAAGAAAACGTTCAATGCAGAAAATTAGAAATGATGGGCATATAGCATTATAGAAAGTAGTAAGATTCAGTAAATATGACCCTATTACGAAGCCTAAGTAGAAAATGTCACGTAAGGTAAGGCAAGTCACGTACACAATAGGAAGGACTCAGATGCTGTAGTCGACGCAGTGCCAACTCCTTAATTCTCAAAGGCAGTGTCTCGAATTTGGGAAAAGGGGTAACGAATAAATAACAAAGAAAAACGACGAGATAGATATAGCATCTTGTGTTATGTTGTGTTATGTTATGTACTATAAGCGAAGTCGAGTCACTTGTTAATGAGATTGGCATCCCTCAGAGCTTTACGACAATCCAAGTATCTCAGTTATTATGGGGAATAGCATAAGCTTACTCGAGAGTCTCTCTTGTAGCTTGAGATATATTTTGAAACTAAACACCTCGCTTAGACATGATACATATTGTCAATATTTGACGTCTCATAAATTTTAATAAAGAAATCTTACTTCAAAAAGAAAACTAACATTTGGGAAAGCGATTCGAACGAAATTAAAGGGCATTTTCTAATTTGAGGTTATTGAAATTTTAATAGTAACTAATGCAATTTTCCTTATTCAATTATAGGATGGTAATTTATCAAATATTAATCTAAAAAATGGAATTGATTAAAAATCAAGACAGTTGCAATAAAATCTTTCAGTAAAAATTATTCATCCAGAAAAAACTACCAATTTCATATATATCATTTTTTGATCAAATGTGTAGTTTTCATTTCAGCCATGAGAAATATTACTAAAAATTACCAAATTAAATTTTTGGAGAAAACGACGCTAGTTACAACAGAATATTTAAAAACAAAATTAAATATCAAAAAATTGTCTGCAAATTTTTAGGTTACCTTTTTTCTATAATATGCGCAGTTTTTGCTTTAATCGTCGAAAATAAAAATAAAAATTGAAAATGTTAATTTATGAAAAAACGACATGAAGTATGCAAAATAACATATTTCAGAACAAAACTTTTCGTATAAATTAGATCTACAAATTTGCATCTAACAATATTATATAAGCAACGTATTTTGCGTTTTAATTAAGAAAAACGCCATTAAAACTAACAAGTTATATTTTATGAAAAAATGGTACAATGAAATAAAATGTTCAATAGTAAAATTTGTTATCTAGAAGTCTTGTACAATCGTGTAACCTTTAATTCTGAGAGGTCGATGCACAATTTCAATTGATCAGTAAACTAAGATTTATCATTAACTCGAAAATATCAAACGCACATGATTATTTTGTGTGAAAAAGTGACTAAAAAAGTAGAACGAAATATTTTTCTCAACGGCTTACTTGAAAAGTTTGCGCATTATAAAGTGCCTTCTATACCTCTGCAGAACAAAAAGTAAAGTCTGGATGAAATTTTTTTGCGCCATAAATGATTAATTATTCCAGAAAAAATTTAGTTGAAAGTTTCATTCAAGAGCAGGGGGTCCTATACGACCTCAGGGGAACCCAACAATATATTTTTATTTCACTAAATCTAAGGTAGATGATCCTACCGATGCACGACTTTCTTTCTTCAGGTTTTAAGTTTCTCAAATTTTTTTAAATATTTTTTTTAAGAACACTAGATCTACATAAATTATTAAACATTATTTTAAATGAAGGTCTACACGGCACATTATTTAATTTGAGCTATCTTCGAAGACTACCCCTTAATAACAAGAAAGCAATAATGTGAAATCTAGTTATTGTTAAATTTTCATGTTTTTAAACCTCCTGAACCTGAAAAACCCGATTTTTGAAATGTGTCTATAAGTCTATCTCTCGGTCTGCCTGTAGAGTTTTAGTCTGTTAGCACCTTAACTTTTAAAAAAATGTCATGATCGTAAAAAAAATCATGAAAAATCCCCAATTCCATTTTCCCGTAAACTATGCTATATACGAAAAAAACATTATTTTATCAAAATGATGCAACCAAAAAAGATTTAAAAAATTAGTTGTTCACCAATTTTTGATAGAAGGCGTACTTTTTGTTTTATTCGTAAAAAACCAACATTAAAATTTAAAAAAATGAAATTTTTGGATCAACGAAACGAGGCACGAAAAAAATTAAAATTAAAATTGTTAACTTAGAAAACACCTACCAATTTTTTATTAATCATTATTCGATAGGACGCATAGTTTTTGTTTTTTTCGTAAGAAACAGCATTATAAAAAAATTTAATGCTTGAATAAACGACACAACCTAGGGAAAAAAAATAAGACACAACTTGTTCGTCTAAAAAATAGCTACAAATTCGTTATGCAGTATTTTTTAATAATATTCGTAAGTGTGGCATTAATCGTAAAAAATAAAACAAAAAATTAAAAGATTTATATTTTGGAAAAAGAACACGAGCTATAATAAAAGAAATAGACAAGAGTTGCTCATCCAAACAAAAAAACGCAACTTTGTAACGAAATATTTTTCGAAGGGACATTCAGTTTTTGCTCTAACTTTATTCAGACAAAAATATTGACTAATTTTTTGATAATAATAATTGTTAGATAGGGCGTTTAGTTTTCTTTTACTTGTAAAAAATAAGTTTAAAAATAAAAAATAAATTAAATTTTCGAAAAACAACGTGGAAGACGAAAAAATAGAATAAGATACATTTCGTAAAAAATCTTTCAATGCTTAGGCCTTTAATTTTAAAAAGTTTGCACACAAATGTGAGGGAAGCGCGAGACAAATATCTTAACGAGCGCAAAGCGCGAAAATCGACAATAGCGTTTAGTTAATCTAAAACAAAGAATGCCAGCATGGTCTAACAAACGGAATTTGCTCATGTTCATAACTATTTGCACACTAATAACAAGAAAACAATACTATAAAATAAGAAATTTTATTTGGTCTCTGATAAAAAAGCATCATTATGACATAAAAGAATTTACTTTAAATAAACATCTAAGTCCCAAAACCTTTGACACATCCTTGAAGAAAAATGAACCAAATGTAAAACTTTCAACATAGTGGTCTAAAAAACTTTATTTTTATCGTTTTTACTCATTGATGTAAAAAATCAATGCTATACTTTTTAACATTAATTTGGGCTATCCTTGAAGAAAATCGGACAATGTTTTTATGTCGTGTATAAAAGGACGCTTACTATTAATATATATGATATAGTAATATATAAAAAATATTAGTAGAAATTATAATTATCGTAAATTCTGATCAGACTTTGAATTTTCTGTTACAGATGACTATAAAATGAAATGTGCCAAGGGAGAGGCAAATAAATCAAGCAGTGGCTAAAGACAACTTGAGACCAGGAATCTCAGAAAATGATCAAAGAATCTTTGAAGTTTAAAAAAGTTGTATAAAGGTAGTCTCCCTTTCGAGTCATTGAAGACGAGAAGAAATATTTTAACAGTGTGATCGGGACAAGTTTCTAGTGGCTGCAGGTGAGAAAATATAAATTTAACGCTCTCTTGTAAACTCGAGAATAGCCGTTTTACACCGACCTGATGTGAGTGTTAAGACGCCGTTATAGACACTAACTGGAAGATCAGAATTCAAGTGTTTGAAACCAGGAGTGCTTTCGTGATCGTTAAGACTTTTAAAATTACTGCACTTACAGACCATTCTCTATAAAGTGCGAACAGTATAGTCGATTATTTTCGAATGAAGGGCAATAAAAACAAATTCCCTCTTCTTTCCAAAATTGGTATTTAAATTAGTCCCTAACTCGATGTCTTCAAAGTATCAATCTCTCATTGATTGACCTTATGAACAGGAAACATTTTTGTATGAAAGGAAAATTTTTACTAAAGAATGTGAGGATTTTTGGAGTTTTTTGGTAGCTGTGGTTATTGGATAAAATTGTGACAAGTGGAAGGAGGGAATAAAGGAATAAACTGCCGTCGATTAAATCGTATGTGGAATTCTCTAAAGGTGGTGCAAGAGCGTGATGAAGCGCGCGAGGGTTTATTCACATCAACCCCGGGGGATGTAACCTTTGCCAGGGTAAAAAAAGTGAAAAAAATAATGCGAGACCAGAACTCTTACCGAAGAGGCAAGGAGCTCTGAAGATGATATTGAGGCACAAGACTGATTGAAAAAGAAAAATGGCGGCGTGCGAGGCTGCTAGTGCAATGAGTGTGGTGCGTTGGGGATTGTGTTTAACGTTCATTTTTTCTGCAGTGACTCCTTTCGTTCATTCGCAGCTAACGTGGACTCCAATTTACGTCGGATACAGTGAGTACCATTCTTTTTTTTGCATGGACCCTGTCAAATTGCTCACTTAAATCCAATTCGAAAACGCATATGCAGAGTATTTTGGTTTTTCCACAAGAATACATGTTCAAAGGATATTAATATCAAAAGTATATCCTGAGTCTGATTCTTAGTTGTAATTTTCTTCAAAATTAAATACAGAATTCAATCATTCTTATGATTGTGCACAGAAAAAACAGGGGATAAAAAAAGCTACAGGTAATGTGCAAATGGGGTAACAGACACTCGAAGATTTGTCCGACCAATTTTCGAGTACCCGCGCGGAGATTTACCCCAGCCTCAATTACCCAGCTAGCTGTTACTCCCTTTCATTAATTACCTGCAACGTCTCTTACCCCTGTTTTGTTCCGTATCACTAGCTTTTTCAATTATACGAATAGTTCAATAATAACTTAATAAGATTAAAATCCCTTCATATTTCAGACTTCATACTCATTCCCGGTTCCGAATTTTATCCCCTTTTTTGTTTTATTGATAAAATTCGTACTGAATAAATAAAACCCAATAATAGAAGATAACTATCTTTGTTTAAAAGTTGATTTTTTTTATTTGAAATTTCATGTTTATATGTTTGGATCGATATTCATATCGTTTAATAAAAATGCTAATGTTTCATTACAATCTAATTATTTTGTAAAAAATATATCTCTTGTTACGAGGCTACTTTTTTTATTGAAAATTGACCTTTTTGGTTAAAAATCGACAACTACTTGATAGAAATTTGGTTGCAAGTTCAACGACAGTAACATCCCGAGTAAAAATGCTTGAAGTTAAGTTCGACTTGGTGATATCTTGAGTTCGTTTCCAAGACATTGATGTTTGGCTGCGTTTTAAAAACTGAGTCGAGACATAAGCCTTCGTCTTACGTTCGTTGTCACGACAGGTAAGGCGGCGTTTACTTGTCTCAAGTCGAGCCTTGTCTTGGCTAAGATATTCTACGTAAATTTTTCTCAATATTAACCTTTTTCTACTCAGAAAACAAATTAGAATTGACAAATAAAACAGTTGTAATTATTAAATAAGTTATTTTTAATTTTAAAATTCAGAATCTTTGGGTCTATGCGAGTATCATCGTCAAATAAGTATAATGCAAATGAAAATCCGTAAATGAGTTGATTATTATATATATTATTATTATATTATTATATATATATATATAAATATACAAGATTGTTTAACCACGACAAAGATTAGCTTTTATGACAGTCAAAAGACCCTTTTTGTTAGAACAGGTATAAATTCAAAGTTGTAAACCGTTCATCATGGATTCGTAAAAATTCGACTCAAGACATTAATATATATCCTCAAGACATAGTAACTTATTTCCAAGACATAAATTGAAGTCTGCCTCCGTCTCAAGACTGAGACATACCCAAGTTGAACTGTTCGACGTCAGCATGTCTTGATTGGGGGCAATTCGAGTCGAAACCAAATCTAAGAATTTTTACTCGGGCTTCCAGTTATTTGTGTTAATTTATTCCATTTTTGGTGTTTGGTTGTTGAAAATTCATCTCTTTTGTGGCAGAATTTTTTTTTATTGAAAATTCAACTAGTTTGTTGAAAATTCAATATATTTTGACTTGAAATCTGATGAATATATGGCTCATATTGAAGTAAATGTGATATCTGCATTAATTTGATTGAAAAGAAATTATTTACCTATTTTTGTGAGAAATTACTTTATTAAACCTACTCTGAAAACATGGGGGAGGGGGTAGAGACAACTAAGATCGTCATTGACGAGGAGCGGGGAGGGGGGCGTGTCAAAAAACAGCCCAAAATTGGTAAAATAATTTAGGTACAGTTCCTAAGACTAAGACACGACTTCTTCGCGTTGCATTACGTCAATAGAAATCTTTTTAACTTTTAAATAAAGCTTTTTATTTTTATTCTTAGAAGGACACAACCTATCAATTTTTAAATACAATTCTAGAGTTAAGACAAATATTCGCTCGCTTCTAAAAGAAAGCGGTTTTTAATGAACCCAAGTATTATAATTCTAAAGAAGATTTTCTAAATTGTCAATAGAGTACAATCTTTGTTTTTAATTTTTTTTCAATTATCTCAAACGTGTAAATAGCTTTTTAGTTAGTTATATTAAAAAAATAAAATCAATAAAGTTTAGAGATCAATAGGTTCCGTTTTTCTGGGAGTATAATAAAAAACGTCGTAAGAAAGCTAAAAAGGATTTTACTGAAGCTATAGTAGCGAAATTGAATAACGTGTCTCATTATGTAATACAATAGCTTGTAATTCGAACCCGAGCTTAAGTGGATTTTTTGTCCTTTTCTAAAAACTCGAGAAGTAGAGAAAAGAAACTTGAGATCAACAATGAATATTCTCTGGCTCTTTGAAGAAGATTCTCATAGAAACTATACATTTTAATCATTTCTTTTAGATGTTCAAATTAAAACGTATATCTTACATGCGAAATTTAAGAAATATTTTAAAACATTTTTTTTTTGAAATTTTAATGTAATTTAAATATGCATGTTCCTACATATGACACCTAGTTTGCGGAGAATGTAGCCTCCTTTATCTGAGAGATTTTGGTCCTTAACTCACCAAAAGTAGCTTTTTCCAGGAGTAAGCCTGCGAGACACGTGTTGAAATATCATTCGATCCACGTACTTTGGATCGAAAAGTAATCAGGACTTTGTGCGCTTCTCGGAAAGGTACGCGAAAGCTTTCGCGACGAGAAATCAATCCAAAACGTGCACGAAGTAACTCAATATCCAAGACCCGTCAACTGTCGATCTTTTACTATAACACTTCGAGTTTAATTAAATGCAAAAAAAGGAATGAAACACTAAATTACAAATTTTAATTCACAAACCGTAACTCTCTAGGAAATATATTTCCTCAATAAAGTAAAATAAATTACATCAAGTAAAAATTGTACGTTATTGTAAAAAAATCATAATTGTTTGTAAACTTTTTGAAAGTTTCTTTATTTTAGAAAAAATAATAGTTTAAGCAGAATTTGTTTTCAATGTTATGTTTTTAAACGATTGAAAAAAAGTAGGACAAATAACTTGTGCCCCAGGGCAGTGCTGTGAGCTTAGCGTTTATGGGTCGTTGCTATACAGTTGTGAAATTTAAGTCGCAATCGTTTTAGCCATTTACAATTTACATTTTTGAAATTTTATTTTTTGTTAGAAATTTATCCTTTATAGGTTGAAAAATCAACGTTTAGGAAAATAATGATTTCCTTCCGAAAAACCTCTTTTTGGTTAGAAAATTACTCTTTAATGTTAAAAATAATTCTTTTTGGTTACGAATTGATCTGCTTGATTAATTTTTATTTTTTAGGATACATTCAAATTGTTGAAAATTCGTTCCTATTTGTTGAAGTTAACATTTTAAATGTAATATTTCACGATTTCAACATTTTTTGTTAAGTTTTAATTTTTTTATTTAAAAATTCCACCACTTGGTTGACAGGCAGTGGTGTCAGAACGCGGATATCTCTGGCTGGCGCAGTAGTGATTCTGTGTATTTTTAAATTGAAACATGACGTTACATAACCTAAAAATACACAGGAATAACTACTGCACATGGTAGTTAAAAAATCTTTTTTTTGTGAGGGAAAAGTCATATTTTTTAGCTGAAAATTAGTTTCTTTTTGTTAAACATTAATGTTTTAAAACAAAAAGTTTTAAAATTTCCTTTTCGGTTCAAACAATATTTGTTGTGGTTAAAAATTTGACTAGTTAGTTTCAAATGCGTATTTCTTGAATAAAAATTTATTTATTTAGTTGTGGATTAAACAGTTTTTTTAATTTGTCCCTTTCGGATTGAAAATTTATCTTTTAGAGTAGAAAAGTCATCTTTGTCGGTTAAAAATTAATCATTCCTGGATGAAAATAAACTTCTTTTTTGAAAATTAGTTTCTTTCTTTTACAAAAAATTCCACTTATTTATGATATTCCTGTCACTCGAAAAGAATGTAGACAATATTGATTCTTAAAAAGTTTATTTATTATTGAAAGCAACTGAAAAGAGCATTCTATTTGCAAATAAGAAACAGAAGGTAGGGCATATTTATAAAAGGCAACCTCTCGTTACGGATGTTACGTACGTTTTTCTCCGGAAACACAAACACTGTTATTTTATTTGCATTTTCGTATAGCACATTTAGGCTGTGTGAATATTCCGCATGAGACAGCATGTCTGTACTTTGGTTATTTTAGGAAAATGCATAAGAGTGCCCAGATCTGAAGGATATTCCACTGGGTGAATTCTCATAAAAACTAAATATAGCCATCTATAAATGTCAAGTACTTTTCTTTATTCGCAAAAATGCAGTTACTTTAAAAAATACCTTATTTTTTAAAACAGAACGTGAGTACATAAAAAACGTTTCTTCTTGATATTCTTCCAATTCCTGCTGTCCCCTTTTTCAAACAACCTTCTCCCAAACACGTCTTGTATCTTTAATATTACAGCGAAGACCTGAGTACATGTTGGAAGTAAAAAACAGCAACTTCAATACTTTCACTAAAGGGATAAATTTTTGACAAGAAAAAAGTATCCCAAGTTTACATTAAAACCTTAAAGTTCATAACAACAGTCCAGTTTTAACAACAACACATAATGATACGTCCTTAATAGTAAACTATATTTGAAAATTGTATCGAGTGAGGAAATCCAAAATTTTAAATTTCAGTTATAGGCTGCACAGTGCACACTCTTCCCCGATTCACCTTTTGCTCCCTTTCTTAAAATATTATTACACTTTTTCTTCATTTTTAAGAAACTTTCACTTTTTCTCGAATTTAGATTAAATGCAAACTCACTCAATAGAATTCAATAAGAAAGGACAATTATTTTTTATTGAAAGTTAATCCTCTTTTGCTGAAAATTGAACCACTTCATTGCAAATTTAATTATTTTAATGAAAACTCGATTATTTTATTTAGAGGTTATACTTTTTGTTGCGAATTTAACTATTTTAGTAAAAAAATTGTGTATTTGGACAGAGAAAAATATTTTTTGTCCCAAATTCACCCATTTATGTCGATAATAATTATCCTGTCTTCTAAGAAATTCAAATTTGTTGTTTGGATACAAAATTAATCTCATACAGGAGAAATGTCTTTCTTTTTTGTAAAAATTATTTTTTCTGGTTGAAAATTATGTTTTAAATCAAATTAAACTCCCTTCTAAAAATGCATTTTCTTGTTTTGAAAATTAACTTATTTTGTTTAAAGTCCGTCGCTTTTTATGGAAAGTTTAACTGTGAAGTTTTAAATGCAACTGTTCTGTTAAAATTACTTTTTATCAGATGTATGAGTAACTATCTGTTTAACCATCAGGTTCATATTTCCTAGCTAACAATTATATTTATTGTTAATTAATGCTTCAAAACATCAACTAAATTTGATCTCCGAAGGTAACATATTGAATTTAGTATCAAAATCTTATATTTTCAATTCTAAACATATCGCATGTTAGAATTTATATTTCAACAAAAAATATTTTTATTTTATGTAAAAACAGTGGAATTTAACTGAAAAGAAATTTGTTAAAGAAAATAATTAAATAATTTTTAACGAAGCAGTTGAATTTTTAACCATAAAAGTTGGATTTAAAGACAGATTTTTGAATGTCAAACTAAAAACGATCAATTTTCCACGAAAAGTAGATTAATTAAATTAACAGTAGAAAGAATCAATTTTAAACAAAAAAAAGATTAATTTTTAAACTAATATTTATATTTATATTTTGAAAGGCCTCTCAGAATTTAAAACCAATATTTAAAAAATGTTCTTATCGCTTGAAAATATAAAAATAATTTGAAATTGCATAAGTGATATTTTAAAGTACTTCACAGCCAGAATATTAAACTACTATTAACTTTCTAAATAAAATTTTTCTGTAAAGAGAAAATTTCCGTGAGAGATAAAATCGGATTTGGAACCATGAAAAAACTGAGTCTCTGAACTGAGAAACTGCTTAAGCTTAGGCATTGCCACAAGCGAAAGAAACACCTAGAAAAAGGGCTGCTGGATTTACGCACAAGGGCAATGAAGAGGGAGAGTAGGTGCCATTCAAAGCGAAGGGTGACTGCTACTGTTGGTCACGTTTTATGACAAAACAGCTTGCAACTTTTTTACGACCCCCGTTTCATTTCGCTGTTAAAAGCGAAGGTTGCTACTTTTTTAGATGACTTCCTTCACAGGAGAAACAGGCCAAAAAATTTTCATCACCAAAGATCAAAGCTCATTAAAACTGATCATTTTATGAAAAGTTGTTTAAATAATTTCATTTAATTTTTTAATTAAAGGTATTAAATTCGAGTTAGGGCACTATTAAACACTAGGGCATGCTATTTTTGAAACGTTCTGCAC
>NC_046659.1:81408573-81414867 GCF_010883055.1 Belonocnema kinseyi | reverse complement strand
ATTTCGCCGGGAACGGGTGCTAATCTGAAAAATTGCACCCGCTTCCAGCGAAATCGCGGTAAAATTTCAGCCACAACCACGTCTCACAACCGTGAGATAGGTTATATAATATATCGATGTCTTGGAGACGAACTCAAGAAATAACCAAGTCGAGCTCAAGTCGAAGCATTTTTACAAAAAAAGATAACTTTTTAAATAAAAAATACGAATTTTTTAGAATACAGTGAACTTTTCAATCAAAAAGGACAAATTTTCTGTCCAAAAATATGAATTTATAACAAAGAAGACCACCTTTCAACCAAGTAGGTTAAATTTTCAATAAAGATGGTTAATCTTTCACGAAAAATATAATAATTGAGTTTTCAACCAAAAAAATGTCTAATTTTGAATAAAAAACGATCGAGTTTATAAAAAAAATGAATTATTGACAGAAAATCTGATAGATGATATTATTACCAGATATATTTTAATTTTTTTTTCAAAATTGTTTTGACCAAGAAGGGAATACATGTCAAAAAAAGTGTTGAATTTTTCATTAAAAAATCAGAATTCTTAAGAATAGATTGAGATTTCAACAACAAAAAACGATTGAATTTTTAAATAATGGAGATTAAATTATAACGAAAACCAGCCTAATTCTCAAAACATTAGTTACATTTTTCTCAAAAATTCGAATCTTTAAGTCAAACAAAGAAATTTTTTCAAAGAAAATTGAATTTTCATTCAAGAACTTTTCTAATAAAGCAGATAAATTCTCAATCTAAAAAAAAAACAAATTTCAAAAGATTACTTTTTATTAAACTAGTTCACATTCCAACAAACTAATTAAATTTTCAACAAAAAGTTCGAATTTTTAATCCCGTCGTTGAATTTTCGTCCTACAAAGTTTAAGTTATAAAGAAAAAATTATTAATTGTTTGAGCAGTTCCATTTAAGAACAAATAGTGAGATTTTATAGTAAAAAGAGCGAATTTTTAATAAAGTAGTTGAGCCTTTAACCAAACAGTTACACTTTCAAGCAAATAGTTAAATTTCACAGTATAAAAGACGAATTATTTAGAAGAAAATTAAAATTTTCAATCAAAATGCCCGAATTTGGTATATAAAAGAATAATGTTAAACCACATTAGAAGTTTGAACAAAATAGTTGCATTTTCAACTGAAGTGATGAATCTTTAACAATACGAAAATAAATTATTAACAAAAAGTTTCACCTTCTACTAAACAGTTGAGTTTTCACTAAGAATATTTTTCTTTTAAATAAGAAACAATTGAACTCAGTTTTCGCAAAAAGGCAAAATCTCATTTTTTTAACAAAATGTTTCAGTCTGCAACCAAAAGAATGAATTGTGAACAAATTGGTTGAAATTCGATCCAAATAGTGGAATTTTCTTGTATAAAATATTTTTTCTCAATTAAAAGTTTAATTATTAAATAAAAACGATGAAAATTCAGCTGAAAAAGGATTATTTAAATTTTCAGTTAAAGGAATTAATTCTCAACAACAAAAAAAAACAGAATTTTTAACTAAGCAGTTCAGTATATAAACAAATCGAATTTTGAACCAAAAAAGATGAAGTCTGAAAAAAATATAATAGCAGACTTTTCAAAAAAAAAAAAACTTTCAATACAAAATTTAAGACAAAAAGGTGGAAAGGAGGAAGTTTGTGCAAAACAGGAGAAAAAAGAAGAATTAAAAGAAGAGGGTAAAGAGGGTGATAAGGGAATGCGTGTCTTGTCTTTATTTAGATGCTTTACTTGTAAAATAAAATGACTAATTTGCATTTTTTGAAGTATTTCAAAAAATCGTTATTCACTTTGATATCTTTATGTGTAATGTCCCTTAATGACTTAAAAAGATTCGTATTTATAAAATTTTCCGATGAATTGATTGTAATACCACATTGATTAAATAAAGGAAGTTGTAAGATTGTTCGAAAAGGTCGATGAGGCGCCAGAAAAGTTTTCATTAAGTTTACAGTATCTCAAACTTTCAAAACTGTGAGAGGGAAATGGAGTTTATTGATGTTGCGAGACTGACAGTTTTGTTGTCTGTTAATCAACCAATTAATTTAAAACATTTAGCACTACTTGCATTGGCTGGGGTCGATAGCGCTCATCTTTTTTTTGTTTCTCTTCCATAGCAGCATAACCACTTCCCTTTCATAGGGCCGCCCATCCTTTTCACGCGACTTATTAAAACGACTCTCCATCTCCCTCAGGGACTCTTGCTCTCCTCCGTTAATTAGAAGTACAATCTGCTAGTGACGAGAACCAACTGTAAAGGAGAGTTTCTCTCCCCCTTCCCCTTCCCTTTACAACCCTCGTATTTCCCACTCAACTCTCCTCGACACCACTAACACCATGTTTGTGGCTTGAATTATTCCGACGAGATATCATTCCCGCGAGCCAGCAGTATGCCTTACAGCATCAAGTTTATAATATATATCGTCGCATTTTGTATTCGGTAAATATTAGAGAAATTTAACATTGATGTCTAAATCACATTTTACCATCTTACGGAGAAAACTGATTGGGGTACATAGTTGTTACGTAAGTTAGCGCATAGAGGGATTTGAAAAATGTCGTAAGGTAGAGTAGGGTTAAAAGTGCCAGCGGGAAAAAGTGCCACATACGATAACACAAACAGAAATCATTTTTAGGGAGGGGTCAAAAATAGTATAAGTTTATTTTTCATAAAACTTCACCGAAATTGAATGAGGTATTTCCTTAGCTTTTGCATCACCTGAAGTATCTGATTTGAAAAAAAAACACTGATGGGGCCAGCGAAACGTTTAGCTGACCCCGACATTATTCGAAATCTTTTTATATGCGTCCATTATTTTCGCTTTACTTTATTACAATTTGTGCAACCAACTTCAATCACTAAAAACTACCTTCCCTTTGGCCCGCCAGTGTTTTTTTGTTGTTAAGAAATGGGGTACTTCCGCTGATGCAAAAATTCTTATTTTGGTTGTAAAACTTTGAAAAAATTCTGCACTAAATATTTCGCCAAAAAAAGTTAAATTTGCATGAGTGGTGGGGCCAGCAAAATGGTCCTATTTTTAGCCCTACTCTACCCTACATTACTAGACAAAGAAAAACGCTCACTGTGCACGTGATTATTAATTGCAGTGTACTACTTACTGTATTACTTAATTGTAGTGTCCTGAGGTGAGAGCCTCGATGGATCGAGAAATAACACGCCAGGTTTCAGGAGAAGAGATTTTGCAGTTCGATTCCTGCGTCGGTACCAATAAAAAATTTTCTCTGTAATTCCAGCAGGGCCTTTGATTGTTCGGAACCTACCTTATACTGTAAATGTGTTTTAAAGAGGCTAGTTGCCTCTTCGAGAAGATGCTGTATTTCGAGAAAAAAATTTCTTGGGATTTACTGGTAAATTTTGAAATTGCATTAAAAACGAATCATTAAGTTAAAAATACGCATTTTCAATAAATCAGGCTCTCCACTTATAAGTTCTGGTACGTAAAATACTACAATATATCACAAAATGGCTACTAACCCCGAGTAAAAATCCGTCGACTTGGTTTCGACTTGAATTATCCCTAATCAAGACATGCTGAAGCCGAAATTTCGACTTAAGCATATATCTTATTTTTGATATATATAATTAAAAATTTGTCATAAGGACAACCGCAGGATCTCGCCGGGAGCGGGTGCTAATCTGAAAAATTGCACCCGCTTCCAGCGAAATCGCGGTAAAATTTCAGCCACAACCACGTCTTACAACCGTGAGATAGATGGTTACAGTCTGTAAAGGAATTAATACGACGATCCAGCAAAAGCATCGTTCACCCTAAGAACACGGAGCGACGCAAGGACAACCGCCTTCTGCATTTTTCTCGCAAGTGTTCTAGCATATTGTTGACACGCAGGGGTGCTTTTTAGGCCACTAGCAAGTGAAAGCTTGGCACCTCCATGGGCGCTGATGATAAGGACGATCAGTTTAACAGAATATTCCGGATACAATCGTTGCAACTTCCTTATAAGGTCTCGATACCTCTCTTTCTTCTCATTCTCCTTGGCTATGATGTTTTTGTCAGCTGGTGCCGAAAATTCGATAACGAACATGTTTCGCTTCTCGAAGTCATTGTGCCTTTGAATGTAGGTCGTTCTCGCGTGAGTTGGACAAGTAGATACTAGGCAGTCTGATAAGTCCCTGAAAAATGAAACACGGAGAAGTTTTTTTGGCCCAAGTCGGTTTGATTTTTCAACATACTCTCCTTTTAGGTCGATACAGCGAGTCTAACGATTTTCTAACTTTTTGATACCGTTCGAAAAGTACTCGATCGGAAGGTCTCCAAAATACGCCACAGTTTCAGCTATGAGCTCCTCATTTGAGTAAAAACGCTTACCGGTGAGCCATCTCTTCAGGTTAGGGAATAAGTAATAGTCGCTGGGGGCCAGGTCTGGTGAATACGGTGGCTGAGGAACCAATTCAAAGCCGATTTCATGCAGTTTTGCTTGTGCAACTAAGCATGAATGAACAGGCGCATTGTCGTGACGATAAAGCGGTTTTTTCTTCTTCAAATGCGGTCGTTTTTTGGCGATTTCGATTTTCAATCGGTCCAATAATGATGAATAGTATGCTCCGGTTATGGTTTTACCTTTTTCAAGATTGTCGTCGAATATTATGCCATGTGCATCCCAAAATACGGAGGCCATAACCTTTCCGACCCATTGTTGCGTTTTTGGACGCTTCGGAGCACTTTGGCCCGGTGGAACCCACTGTTTTGCCTGTTGCGTTGACTCAGCAGTATAGTAGTGGATCCGGGTTTCATCCATGGTTATGAATCGGCGCAAAAACTCGGTTGGCTTACGCGAAAATAATGCCAAATTCTGCTGGGAAGCTGTCACACGAATTCGTTTTTGTTCCACTGTCAGCAAACGCGGCACCCATCGCGCGCAGAGCTTCTTCATGCCCAAAACTGAATGCACGATATTTCCCACACCTTCCAATGATATGCCTACAGCATTAGCTACCTCTCTCAATTTCACTTTGGGATCATTCAACATCATATCATGGATTTTTTCGACATTTTCTGTTGTAGTGACCTCTTTTGGGCGCCCAGATCGTTCAGCATCAACTGTGCTCGTACGGCCACAACGAAACTCGGTAAACCACTTATGAATCGTTCCAATTGAGGGTGCAGAGTCCGGGTAATACTAATGCCATCTCTTAGAACTTTGAGGCACTCATCAGACTGCCTAGTAGTAGTATGTGAGCTAAATGCTCGGGGTTTGCATGGCACGCCCTGCAGCTATCATCGGGAATGTCTTGGCTCAAAATGTGGCGACGGTATGTTAGGGTGGAAATGACACCGTCTTGGCATGCAAAAATGAAACCCTCTGTACCAGACTTCATCCGGGCGATTTAAGGAAAGCAAATGTTAGCTCACAAGACATTGACTGATCCTTCACATTTCTGTGGAAGATACCGTGCATTCGCTTATCGAGGAGCTATTCACGAAAGTTTTTCTCTTATGCTTTCTTAATCCGGGCTTTCAGGAGTGAGTACTCGAGATAGATTAGATTTGATGCATTTTGCTCACCCCTAATACTGAAGTCAAGTCAGATTGTTTCAGCAGCCTCCTCCGCTGCTTTGTATAGAAATGCTCCTTTGCCCACTTCTTCGTGATTTCTGACCATTTTAAGAAGAGGGTCTCTTCCATTTGCAACTCTATGTGCTGTACCCAGAATAATCCTGTTGTGAAGACATTCAAGACTCAATATTCCGCGACCCCCTTGACGGCGTGAGATGTACAGTCGCGGAACGGAAGACTTAAGATGCATGCTTTTGTTCATGTGCACAATCTTTCTTATCCCGATATCAAGAGATCTGATCTCGTTGTTCGTCCATGGAACTATTCCAAATGAATAGAGTAGTACCGGGACGGCAAGCATGTTCGTTGCAGATACTTTGTTCCTCGCCGACAGTTCGGAAGACCAAATCTGTCGAATGAGACGTTTGTATCTGCTTCGGAGAATATCCTTTATAGATGTCACATCCTGAATGCGGCTCTGTGGCACACCCAGGTATGTATAAGTCTCTCCAACGTAAAGATGTCGTATGGCGCTTCTATCAACGAGCTCAGGATCTTCAAGGATGCCATTTAGTTTTCCTCGCTGCAAATAAACCTTGGCGCATTTGTCTAACCCAAATTCCATTCAAATTTTCTTAGTATATCGTTCGACAATCCCCAGAGCTAGATGCAGTTGCTCTCTGTTTTTAGCATAGATCTTAAGATCGTCCATGTAAAATACATGAGTGAC
>NC_046659.1:81396641-81408473 GCF_010883055.1 Belonocnema kinseyi | reverse complement strand
TTCTTGCCACACAGGTTCAATTGCCCGAACAATCCTATCATTTAGGATAGCTGTGAATATCTTATAAAGCGTGTTCAGACAAGTTATTGGCGTGTAGTTCTTTGGGTCAGCTAAGTTGCCTATTTTCGGCAGGAGTATTGTGCGCCCTTCCACCAACCACTCTGGAACCGGCTCTTCCGACTTCAAATATGAGGTGAAAATACGGTCAAAATGCTGATGGGTTGAAAAAAACTTCTTCCACCAGAAGGTTTTGATGCAATCTGGTCCTGGTGCGGAATAGTTCTTCATCCCTCTTAATACCTTTTTCACCTCCTCGGTAGTGATGGGTGGGCATTCTTTATCAGGTGTTATGAGGGCAACACATAACTCTTCGAAGCTATTTATATTTTCTGAGTCTTCGTCCAGTCTATGCTGAACTTCGTAGACTGCTCTCCAAAATACTGCGACCTCCTCTGGTTTGGGTGGGTGTTCGACAGTAACTGGAGGATCTTGGAAGAGTCGAGATTGGTCAGAGAGAAACTGTTGATTTTCTCTGACCCATCTCCCCCTCCGCTCTAGACTTCTCTTAGCGTCAGATATGATCCGTATTCTCTCAACAATATGCTGCTTGATGGTCAGCAGCTTTGACTTATTAAGTGTGTGATAACGGGTCCGAAGTTCGCGCGCGAACTTTCGAACCTTGGCGGTAAAGTTCCTGCCAGATGTGATGTAATCAATTACACATTGAATGCGAGACGCGTACTATCTTGCCTAGCCTATCTTTATGGCAAGTTGATGCATTCGTCTTTTGGTCTTATGATCAGCCGTTGGTTTTGTTTTACGATTCACATCGGCCAAAGCTTTCGCTGCATTATACACGCAATAATTGGTAGCCCAGAGGTCGGATTCACCGGAAAAATGTCCACTGAGCTCGTCATCCATTTCAGCCAGATCTTTAGGCTTGAGAGAAACCTTGGTGTTGATGTTTCTCTGGGTCGTAAAGCATCGCTCTTCATCTATTGGATGCCTGCCCACGGTTGGTCTTAGTGTCGCCTCTCTTTCTTTGTTGCCGGCTTGTTCTAGCTGTGTTAGAGTAGGCGTTTCGCTTACATAGCCCCTTTTACGGAGTAGTTCAGCATGGTTTCGCAGACGTTGCTGCGAAAAGTGCGATAGCTCAGGGTGTTTATCGCACCACAGAGCATGCAGCCGTGCCATGTAACCCCGTTCACGGGCCATACTCGCATCGTAGCAGTCTAGCAAGTCGTGATTCAGTTTCTCCGTCCACCCAAAGGTCACGAGATCCCGCCAATCCATAGCATTGAATCCACTTTCATTGGCTCCCCCAGCTCTAGATTGGTCGGCATTGTTGGCCGACCCATTGTCGGGATCCCTGCGCGTTCTGTTGTTTTGAACCGCACTTACTACAACTATGTTTGGTGTTGTCATTGTTGTTCCCACGAGAAGCTAGGGAAAAGGGTTAGGCTGCGTACTCTGAGAGGTCGCCCGGTATCCCAGAGTCACCGTTTTAGACACCTCACGCAGGTGCCATTCAGCTTTCGGCACGGTTTTCGCACCTCCGCTTGCGGGTTAATTCCTGTGTGACCACCCCTGGACAATTGTCCGCGACTGCCTATTTATTTTTGTAACCATATTCAGCAGAAACCCTTGGTACAGGGACCCTCTATCCGCAACCCGAGGACGCGTTCGGTGGCTTTGTCATAGGCCCTTCAGTTTGATTCTAGAGAAATCAAAACCGAACCGAATATAGATTTTCATTTAAATTATATTTGCTTGGAGAGGATAGCGAAAATATGGTTTGTTTTTGCGTATTTCTAACGGCTTAGTAGATCATTCTAGAAAGTTACATTTTTAATTTTTTTTTAAGAAAAATTGTAGTGTAAAATTCGCTCGGGCCCACAGATTCTAAATTTTTATTTAGAAATAACTTTTTTAATAATTAAAATTTTTATTTATTAATTGGAATCTTATTTCTTAGTAGGAAAAGGTTCATATTGAGAAAAGTTTACGCCGACCATCTAAGCTAAGACAAGGCTCGAATTGAGACAAGTAAACCCTACACAAACTCTGTACAAACAATACAAATAAATATTTGTTTTTCTTTCAATACTTATTTCTCAGTATGAAATGAGGATTTAACATACTTTTGGAATTCTTAAGAATAATTGAACATTTTACAATTTCTTAAAAAGCCTTGAAATCTAGTAAGAGATTATCAAACCTTATATATTTTTCTAAAGCCACATAATACCCCATAAATATGTTAAAAATTATTTGAAATGGCTCGTAATTTTCTTAACGGACCTGTTAAAATTTCTTGGAATCGTAAGAATCCCATTATAATATTCTAAAATGTTTTGTAATCTCTAGAAATCCTCGGAAAACCCTAAAATGTGTAGAAATCACTTGAAGTCGTGTGAAGCCCACTAAAAATCTTTGGAAATAACCTTGAAGCTTGCGCAATCCCTTAAAAAATATTAATTACATAGACAATCCTTAAAATATTTAAAAATACTTTAATATCTCCAGGGATTTTTATAAATCCATTGAAATCACTCAGAATATTTAGAAGCTTTATAATATTCAGTAAAATATTTTTAAAATCATTAAAAAGTTATAAAAAATCGTTTTAATCTCATTGAATCTGTTAAAGTGTTTTAAAATTGTTAAAATTAATAAAAGTCCTTTGAAAAAAGTCCAACCCATATGAAAGTTCTGTTACACAGGCCCACAAAAAAAAGTTGTCTGCACGTTCAATTAATATTTGAATCGTCTAAATGAGATTTTACTAATAAATTTTATTAACAACATTAACCTGCAGCCCTTACAACCCTTAACGGAACCCAGAGCGCACACCTTGGTCTTTTTCATCAGTACGTCCAATTTCTCCGTTTTATCCATTCTTAAATGTGATATTACGTACAAAATGATGTACAATTTATGTAGTACGCTGAGTGGCAATACAACATTTATTTATCAATTAAAAAACACTATTATGAAATTAAAATACAATTTTTTAAATAAATAAATAAAAATGTGCCATCACCCTTGTTGATTGCAGCTAGGAGTCTACTGCAGAGCAGAACCTTCGGTGATGCATAGGGTAAGAAGGAGAGAGGAGAAGCTTCCCATCCCGGTCAAAAAGACCTGTGTACGGGCTGCAGGTTAAATAATTTGGGTTTACAAATAAAACATTTTAATCCTTCTTCGAGAATATTTTTTTTCATTTCATAAGTATAAAAATAGTCTTTTATTAGACTTACTAAACTGCAAAATATTGTCGGCACTCAACAATTCATTGCCGACACACATGTATTGAAATAGCTGATCTAACTTTCGAAAATCCAGAAAAGTCTCAATTTCAAAACGTCTAGTAAGCTTCGTTTAAGGCTATGTGCAAATTTTCTATTTTTCAGGTTAGATTATTTTTAACAAAACTAAATGTTTAATTTTGACCAATTTTCTGGGATCAAGATGGTCTATAAAGCTATTTAAATAGATATAAGATGAATAATAACTTCTTTTCGCGAAAAATAGATGATTTTTTTATCTGTTTACTTAAATTTTCTATTTCAATGCTAAGCCTTATGTGTTCACAATATCTCACAGTTTAGTAAGCGGAAAATCAGAGGGCGGAAAATTTTCTCCAGGCAAAAAAGGAGGAAAATGTTATATTTGTAAACTTAATTTATCTTTAGAAACATATAAATGTTAAGCGTTACCAATTTCATGGATTTAAAGAAGACTGCGAAACTTTTTTGATAGATATACGAGTACGATGACGAATAATTTTTTTACGGGAAAAGTAGATGATGATTTTCCGTTTTGGTAAATCCGAGTCAAAAATATCATAATCTAAAGGTGCAAATTCGATTTTAATGAAATTGAACGAAATTATAGTGTGGTATAAGAAGCATTTTTTCCCTAAAAATTTTTCAGACATTTTAAAAGTTATGGGAGTTATGTAATATTGCGCGTTTTGGTTGGATTTTTTAAGAATACAGAACTTTTAAACAATCTTTTTTCACTTTTTCGCAAAAAAATTTTCACTCCATTTTTTGTTAATTAAAAAAAATAATAATAAATGATGGAGGCTCATCTGGTTCCGGGATAACACCATTTTATTTTTCTATCAAATTGATGCTTTTGGTTCTTGAAAGACAAAACCAAATATTTTAACTATATAAATGTTCGAAATATTGTATATTTTCATATGTATATTCATATAATTTTTAAATTTTGCATCACGGTTTTTGAAATTTACTTATTTTAATCTAATGTGCAAAATCAATTACTTGAAAATTAATTATGAAGCATACTAATGAAATATCACATTGACATAATGGAAAAAGTCACGAGGCAAAAGCCATGTAAACAGTGAGCGGAAATATAAGAGGTTCATTAGGTAGAGAAGGAATGAATAAATGATTGACGTCGTAAATTATCAATATACTTAAATTTATCATATAATTCAAAATAATAAGTCAGAATTAGATTTCACAGTTCAAAGATTGTATTTAAGTTCATATATTAGACACCAAACCTCACGTATTAATGATGAGTGGTCAGGGTTTACAGGATTTTAAGAATCATGTGAAGTGAGAAGTAAAATGTAAGATTTAAGAGTTCATATGGTAAATTCAAAGATTGGTGAATGATAGGAGGTCAAGAGCCAAAGTTGAAAGTTCAGAAGTCAAAGATCAGAAGTTGAAGATCAAATATGTGAAGTCCAATATGAAAATTCTTAGATCAGAGATCATATATAAAGACCAAACTTGATAGGTCAGGCTTATTATGATAATATAAGAGGTGGAAGTTTAGATATGAGAGCTGATAGGTCAAAACTTAAGGGTCAAACCTAAAGCGCAAAACAACTTGAAAAATTTCAATATCTGAATAAAAGTTCTTATTCAGAGCCTGAACTTAAAAACTATTGTCAGATTTATTTTTACCAATTAATGAAGCCTGATTAAACTTTTCGGAAATGATGAAAAAAATCTTGGTGCTTTCATAATTAGAGCAAGGAATTAGGTATAATGACGAAAGGTTGAGCTTGATGTTTAGTGGATATAAACAAGCTTACTTTGAAACTTAAAGTGGAATATAATCTTGCTTGGTAAAAGTTAGGAAAGTTTCGTGTTCGATCACGCAAAACGGGTGAGCGCAGTGCACTTTAAAGTCACGGGAAGAAGAGCCATTATCAACTATCCAGAGAGAGTGCACAGGTGGTGGAAGATTTCCGTGGCCTCTACTGAAACCGACCAAACTATAATCCTGTTTTCTAAATACAAAGCAACTTCGACGAGCGTGTATAGCTACGACCGCAAACACTGTTAAACTATTTATCTCTGCAAGAACACCAATCCTCTGTTGTTTCAGTTAACTGTACCTACTGTATTAGCGTCGGCCCTCAAGAAATTGCTAGTCATTTAAGTTAAATTTCATTCAATTGAAAGGTATTTTAAATAATTCAAACATCCTCAGAAAATTCAAAATAAAATTCTCGGCTTGGATTGAAACTCAAAATCCTAAAGGGAAACTGTCCTCTGATGGAAATGAAGCCAAATATTGATGACATCGACTAATATTTCATAAAGCTCTAATATATTTATCCACTGCTACATCCTCTATTAAAGAATCAGACAATAACAGGAAATAGCAATCAGAATGGGGGGGATTAAATTTTCGTTAAAGTCAACTTTGGGACTTCGATAACGAAAAAATTAATTTGCACGTTCCAATATCGTATTATGAGTGACATAGGGAGATCGTACTCGAAAAAAGGAGAGAGAAAACTAATCCAAGAAGTTTGATTTCTTTAGATCTTATAATTTAATTATTATTATATTTAATACAATGTGCAATTTTCTTCTCCTATCTCAAAAAAAAGAAATGTAATTAAATATTTTCCAAATGTTATTCGAAATTTGAAGTTTTTATTAAAAATTACAGCTCCCCTAAAATTATAATTTTGTTGACACTTTTTAAATCTTTTGACTGGAAAATGATTTTTGGTTGAAAATGGAACTACCGTTACGGAGTATGCCACAAGATTAACCACTTTTCCGGCTCGTTCAGAAATAAAATTACGGAATTTTTAGAAGTATAGCGCTATACTTGGTCTATTTGTTTTACAAAATAAATCCATAATACTAGTTGGTGCTAAAAATCTAACTGTTTAGTTGAAAGGTATTCTATTTTAGTTGAGGAAATATTAGCTATTACATTTCTTGCTGAGAATTCATATTTTTGTTTACAGATTTAAGTACTTGGTTGAAATTTAGAATTCCGGTGTGAACAATTCATTTTTTTGGTTGAATATTAATTTTTGAATTATTAATTTGCTTTTGAATGATTTGAAATTTCGCAATTTATTACATTACAAAATGTCAAAATGAAACCTGCCGCTAATTCGAATTCTAAACGTACATCAGATATTAATATTTGAAGAATCGATAACGATTTCATCAGATACCTTCGACTTTTTTAAAGTTCAAACGTTTTCCAAGTGTTTTGTGATGCTTTAAGGGTTTTCTAATTATTTCAAATTATTTCAAAATGTTTATAACGGCTTTAAATAATATTTAAAACTATATAAAGAATTGCAAAAGATTTCAAAATTTTTTGTAGACTACGAATGATAATAGATTTAGGAAGATTTCAAGGGATTTCAATAGTTTCTAAAAGATTTGAAGCTCTTTTAATGGACTTCAAAAGATTTCAGAACATATAACGAAACTTTTAAAGGTTTCAATGGGTTTCAAAAAACTTGTAAGAATTGCAAATTATTTAAAATGCTTTTTTAGATTGGTAAATTGTTTCAAAATAAGTTCGAAGCATTTCAAGGTATTTCGCTGATTTTTTGAGAATTTTAATAGATTCGAGAACATTTAAAAGGATTTCTACAAATCTACGCTTGGGATTTCTTACATTCCTCATGTCGACTCTTTAATCCCTGACCGCATAACGAGGCTCTAACCGAGTCAGTTACGCCTACTCCGAAAGCGATTTGGCTTAATGGTATAATAAGAAATAATAATTTACGATGTAGTAAAGGTTTTCAAGGAGTTTCAAAATATTTCACAGAATATGAGAAGTTTTTTTAGAGGTTTCAAGTATTTTCAAAAGATTTCAAGAGATTTTTCAAGTAATTTTTTTTAATTTTTCAAAGATTTCTGCAGAGTTAAAATTAATTCTAAAGATTTTAGGAGGTTTCAGAAGATTTCAAGTGATTTCTAAATTAAAGGGATTTTAGAAAATTTCTAAAGATTTTTTTGCAGTTTTTAATACGTTTCAAAAGATATCAAGAGTAGTCAAATCCTTATTTAATAGTAACGCATGAGTATTGTAGGAACAATACATAATTATTTTTATTATTTTTACACTTTTATATTTTTGAATATTTTTGAATTTTTTTTTGTCGTTACGAATTTAATTACAAAAATTTTCATCAACTGGAAATAATTTTAATCCAGGTTAAAGTTCATCGTTGGTCAAGAGATATCTTTATCAGCTCATGCAAACGGACTATTATTATACTATTGATTAATTCCTTCAATGAAGACGCAAATAATACACGACAAAATTCAGGTAATGGACCAATTTTATTTTCTAATTTTTCTTTTAAATATGAAGTCTTATTGAAAAAGATCAAATTAAAGATATATGAAACAGTTTGATTTACTCTTTAAATATAAAAGACTTAGTTAATTTAGTTTTTAATAGTGGTGAGCTTTTTCCAGGAAACTGTAATGTTTCAAGTTAATTAAACAAGCATTTACATTATTGCATTTATATTTTAATATCTACGATTTGAAGCCTTATAGCCTGGCATGAATGGCGGACATTTCGGTATTCAAAACAGTTAATAAAAATGTGAAAAAGGAATAGTATTAACGGTCCTTTTATATGACTAATTAAATGCTTTAAGTAATTATTCTTCCGCTACTTTCGCAGCGCGCATCGCTGCACCCGGTGTAAACTTTCCCGTTTTTATGAAGCCATTCAGAACCTTTTAAATCAAAATGGTTTTAACTTTTTTTCTGTGTAGTTCTGTGTGAAATTTGTTGCCACGCACAAATAAAAGTAACTACTACATTTATTTCAGTACACGATAAGTTCGTCACCAAAGATTTGATTTTACAATTTTCATTTTAAATGACATGCAGAAAGCAAGCCAAAGCTTACCAAATTTCTATATATGTTTGAAAATATATTTTCAATATTTTAAAGTAGTGCGCTCATAGGAAAGTGAAATGGTGTGACATTTATTGAATATATGTCAAAAGCAGAGCATCTTCAAGCTCCATTCAAAAACCTCCGACAAGAGCTTTTCATATTTCCGTTTTCACGCCATTTTTATGCATCTATGCGGAAAGATTTAGTGCAAAACCAACTTAGGTTCTCTATTCACGCAGAGAAAAATTATATTTTATGATATTCAATCAAGACGACAGTAGACTTATCAAAATAAACATTTAGAATGCAAAATTAATTTTAAATGTTTTCTTCTTCTTTATTCATAATGTGTCCCCTAAGGTTTTACATGACTTCCATTCCTTACAATCTTTCCGTTTACATCTATATATTTTTTACAATCTTATAGAAAAAGTACAAGAATGTACAATTTGTAATTTTCTTCTGATACAGCAATTGGACGTAATTGTTATAGTGAATAAGAACAAAAAAAGCTGTCTATCGATACAGCAGATCATTGAACTCATTAACAAAACATAACCAAACTAAATATTTGTATTTTATTTAAGACTGCTAAACGTTCAATGATGCGGATAATTCAAAATACCATTTTAATAAGTTTATGCAAAATTTGTTTTTTAATTTGACATAATTATTGTCAAAGTTCAGACGATCTCTATAAATAATTGTCTTATCTCGTCGCGGACCTCGTGCGGAACGGAACACTTATTGCAGTGAGATGGGGCACATTGATTATTTATTATTTGGTAATTAAACAAGTAATTTTCCAATTTAGTTTGTATGGAGTAATGTGATTCATATTGTTTATATATAAAATATCAACACAAGTTTTTCCGAATTATCAAAAATTAATGTAGTTTATAAAGAAGCAATATCTATTACCTTTTCAACAAGAATTTAGTATAAATATTTATTCCAATCAGATATAAATATGAAAAATTATAGTGAGCGTATTTGTGGAAATTATTTTACAAACCTTATGGGTATATTTAGATATGTTAGGCATTTATTTAGTATATAATAGTACAGTACAGAATTTATTTAGGTTAAAAAAGAAATAACTGAAATTTGTACAAATTGTAAAAAATTTCTAATCTCTGGATATCAATTGAAATTCAAGCTTTATTAACATTTGTATCAAAAATAAAATTTACAAAATACGATTTTGCACTTTTTAAATGGAAATTAATTTTTATTTTGATTACAACCAAAAAATCGTATTTTTAAATCTTTAATCACTTAGTGATTATCAAAAATTAAATACAGAGTAAAACGGTTCTACCATTTTTGTTGTATAATTAAAACTGTTGAATCGTGAAAGGGTAATATATTTCTTTTGTCTAAAATTTTATCAAAAAATAATATTACTTGACTTCTTTTTGCAGGATTTTCTCTTAGGATGATGTTCGGAAGTTTTTGAAAACAAATTTAAAAAATCGTGGAAGCGCTTCTTTGAAAATAGAATATTTTTTTTAATTCATAAATTAAAAATATAATAAACTCCCTTATTTCTTAAAAGCCAAATAAAAATTATGATGAAATTTTGTTCGAAAATGAAAGCTGTATAATTCACAGAGGTTTTTTGTATATTTGAAAAAGAAAAAACTAAAATGATTTTAAAAACTAAAATTTTAGTAAAAATAAAAGCCTCAGTTTATTAAGCAAAATTTTGAAAAAAATGTTCTTTTGCGAAATTTGTTCTTTCGTTTGTAAAGTTCTTTTGTGGCAATATAAAACAGTACGCAATAAATATCGCCTAATTTTAAAGATCTTTTGGTTAAAGTTAGCTGAGGCATTATACGAGAACTATACTTCTGAATTTTCACCATTTATATTCCATTTACAATCACCTTATAATAAAATAATCCTCTTCGTTGCACGATTGAGCCATTTCCCTTTCGGGGTAGGCGTGACTCACTCGGTGGGGAAAAGGAGTACTGTGTTCGTTCCGCAACACTGCTCCGACCCAGGTTGCTGATCAATCTCTCTAGCAATCACCCCAAGTGAAGATCCTCACAAAGTTGTTATGTAAGGTTTCCCAATTGGGTCCATTAGAGGCTAAGGTCATTTTCCCAGACGTCATTCACTCTACTGACACTCTTTTTATTAACTATTTGCCGCCATATTTTCCTGTCCTGGCATAATTTTCTAGCTTCTTTTATGTCCATGCATTTTTTCATGCAGGGTCTCGTGTTTCTGTGACTTCTTATGTCCCTTCTAACTAAGGTCTCATTCACACATTTTTACCATTCTTTCCGCGGTCTGCCTCTGGGCACGCTGCCATTTTCTTCACCTTGATACACTTGTTTCGTTAGTCGTTCATCTGGCATTTTCTCAACATGCCCGAAACATCTTAACCGATTTCTTTCCCAAATGTCCACTAGCGTCTCTTCTGCACCACATTCTTTTAGAATTATTTCGTTACCTACTTTGTCCATCAGGGTTTTCCCGCATATTATGCGCATGAATCTCATGTCAATTGCGTTAATTTTATTCTTATCTTTTTCTTGATAAATCCATGTCTCGCTACCGTATAGTACAGTCGGTACAAATATAGAATTATGTATTGCCATTTTAGCTTTATTTGATATATTTTTACTTCTGATAAGGGAAACACGGAGACGTTTTTTTTGGCCAAGGTCGGTTTTATTTTTCAACATACTCTCCTTTTAGGTCGATACAGCGAGTCCAACGATTTTCTAACTTTTTGATACCGTCCGAAAAAAACTTAATTGGAAGGTCTCCAAAATACGCCTCAGTTTCAGCTATGAGCTCCTTATTTTAGTAAAAACGCATACCGGTGAGCCATCTCTTCAGGTTAGGGAACAAGTAATAGTCGCTGAGGGCCAGGTCTGGTGAATACGGTGGCTGAGGAACCAATTCGAAGCCGATTTCATGCAATTTTGCTTGAGCAAATAAGCATGAATGAACAGGCGCATTGTTGTGATGATAAAGCGGGTTTTTCTTCTTCAAATGCGGTCGTTTTTCGGCAATTTCGATTTTCAATCGGTCCAATAATGATGAATAGTATGCTCCGGTTATGGTTTTACCTATTTGAAGATAGTCCACGAATATCGTGCCATGTGCATCCCAAAATACGGAGGCCATAATCTTTCCGACCCATTGTTGCGTTTTTGGATGCTTCGAAGCACTTTGGCCCGGTGGAACCCACTGTTTTGCCTGTTGCGTTGACTCAGGAGTGTAGTAGTGGATCCAGGTTTGATCGATGGTTATGAATCGGCGCAAAAACACGGTCGGCTCACGCGAAAATAATGCCAAATTCTGCTGGGAAGTTGTCACACGAATTCGTTTTTGATCCACTGTGAGCTAACGCGGCAGCCATCGCGCGCAGAGCTTCTTCATGCCCAAAACTGAATGCACGATATTGCCCACACGTTCCAATGATATGCCTACAGCATTAGCTACTTCTCTCAATTTCACTTTGGGATCATTCAACATCATATCATGGATTTTTTCGACATTTTCTGGTGTAGTAACCTCTTTTGGGCGCCCAGATCTTAAAATGGTCAGGAATCACGAGGAAGTAGGCAAAGGAGCATTTCTGTACAAAGCAGCGGAGGAGGCTGCTGAAACACTCGGACTTGACTTCAGTATTAA
>NC_046659.1:81381977-81396541 GCF_010883055.1 Belonocnema kinseyi | reverse complement strand
GGCTTTTGCTGGATCGTCGTATTGATTCCTTTACAGACTGTAGCCACCTATCTCACGGTTGTGAGACGTGGTTATGGCTGAAATTTTACCGCGATTTCGCTGTAAGCGGGTGCAATTTTTCAGATTAGCACCCGCTCCCGGCGAAGTCCTGCGGTTGTCCTTATGACAAATTTTTAATTATACTTTTATAGCTAGTAGGAGCCATCCATTGACTCCATACTCTTTCAGGACATCCTAAAGTTTACTCTTGCCAACCTTGTCAGAAGCTTTTTCCAGGTCAACAAATTCACAGAAAACTTTTTTTCCTACTCTCAAACTTTTTTCTGCTATTTGCCTTAAGCAAAATATTTTATCCGTACATGACCTTCCTGGCATAAACCCACTTTGGAATTCCCAAATCTTTGCTTCTGTTATTTTTATTACCCCACGAATAAGTATTTTTGAGAATATTTTACTTACGGTACTTAATAAGCTAATCCCTCCGTAATTATTGCAGTCGTTTTTATCTTTCTTCCTCTTGTATATAGGTACGATAATCGCTTTTTTCCAATGTGGTATGCACACGCCATCGTGTTTAAGCATTTCAGCGTAATACCGTCTACATCGGCAGCCGTACCGTTTTCCAAGTTCTTAATTATATCCCTAACCTCAGTGACACAGAGTTTCTCAATTGAGTTTTCTATCGCATTGTGTTCAGCATCGCAGTTATGGTGTCCTATAGCTTCATCTCCGAATTTTCTCCTAAAATAGTCTCTGAAAGCCTCTAGTATGCCGTCTGCATCATATACCATTTCCCGCTACTATTTCTCATGTTGACAAATTCTGTACTTTTGTTTCCATTTATTTTTTTATAAAGCAGTTTTTTGCTTCCTTCAAAGTCGTTTTGTATTTTTATGTCTTCTTCTGCTCTAATTATATCTTTACTTTCTTTAACTAATCGTTTAAGTATCCTGTTTTCGCGTCTATAATCATTTCTACGTCTATTTCTTTCTTCATTGCTAAGACCTGCGATGTTCAAAGTTCTCTTGTACGCTTCTCTTTTTGATTTTTGGGCAGCCTGAATTTCATCATTCCACCACGCATCACCAAACATTCTTCCTACAACTGCGGTACCACACACTTCGATCGTACATCTAATAAGGATATCCCGTAACATTATCCAGGCGCCCTCTATATCTTTGTTTTTTATACGGTCCTCCCATGTTGCCCTATCTATGCTTTCGATTATCTTATATTGGAAATCTATTTGCAAATCCGGTTTCTGTAGGTTCTCAATTTTGATTCGCGTTTGTTTTGCTTTCTTGATTCTCTTTTTTCTCCATCCCACACCTAAGTTAATTTTTGAGATCAGAAGGTTATGATCAGTATTGCATTCAGGACCCCTCATGACTCTTGTATCTTTGACTAACTCTCTTAGTCTTTCATCCGCAACAACAAAGTCAATTATACTGCGGCTATTTCCTTTAGACCAGGTGTACATGTGGATCATTTTACGTCTAAACCAAGTATTAGTAAGAAACAGACCCCTTTCTAAGCATAGATTAACTAATTTATCTCCGTTATAGTTTGTTCTTGGATCCCCAAAATTATCTAGTACTCTTTCTGTATCTTGATATTGGATGCCCACCCATCCGTTCATGTCTCCTAGTAGAATTATTCTTTTCCCATGTTCACAATTATTTATTTGGTCATTTAAAGTGTCCCAGAAGGCGTCTTTTACTTCTCTGGGATCACTATCAACTGGCGCATAGCATGCTATGATAAATAGTCATCTGATTCCTATTTTCATTCTAGCCCACAGCAGTCTGAGAGATACGAAACCATGGTCTCCGAGATGCTGCTTTGCTCTTTTATTCAAAATCAGACCTACTCCTTGTTTACCATGTGATTCACTGTCTACTGCTGACGATTTTTTAAATCTGCCTTTCAACACCCCGTTTTTTATGTCTTTGGTTTCGCATCCGTTTTTCTTTGTTTCAGGCACACATAATATATCTAGTTTCCTCACGTCCATAGTTTCGCGCAATTCTTTTACCTTGAGATCATTTACCCCCCTAGCATTTCCGTGTACATGCCTTTTGTCAATTAAAGTTCCAGTCCTTTCCGAGGCTCTTTTTTAGTTTGTATTATTTCTTGTTTAGATTATAAGCCCAACTATCACCTTTATGCAATAAGTTTATTTTTTTAGTCGAAATCATGTCAAAGTTAAGTATCAAATCGTCATATGGTGGAGATTGTAGTTATAACGTCAGCCACAACAAAACTTCAGATGACAAGGGAGGGTTGAGAGAGGGGATAGGTAGAACTGGAACCGAGAGAGTCGTCTTGGGTTTGTGTTTTTGTTTTCATGCTGAGAAGGTCACCAGCCTTCAGCAGCGTTGTAATATATATGAGTTAATATCCGACCGTCTTCTCACATCGTAATAAAAAGAGAGTTACCTCTCCCCCCTCGGTTTAAAATCTGAGCGTTATTTGTAGTTTGCAGGTTTAAAATTTTTTTATCGTAAAATTATAATAAATTGATATGAATTACTTATCTCTAAGCACGTTTCCGGATTTCCTAGTAACAACATAACGAAACACAATTTTAAGAAAGGGCATATATTCAAAATTTAAAATATTCTATTTGGCTTTTTCCCCGAACCGGAGATACATGACCGGCCTCTTCTAGAGTTATTACGACACTGCTACAAAAGACACAAGAGAACGTGAGAGTCGGTTTACAACTGCGTCACATCCGACAGCCGTTAAAATCATCTTCTTTGAAGTCCTTTCAAAACCATTGCAACTTTTTAATATACGCTGTCTAAGGAGCTTAATTTGATAAAATTTTCCGCATTTTTCAATACACAGCCAAACTTTTCACCATTAAAACAGTTTAATTTTTGAGTTTTCAACTAAGTGCACAGGTAAATAATTTAGTTTATAAATCAAATAAGTAAATCAATATAAAATAATAATAATTATTATTAATGTATGCGAAATATCTCAATCTCTGTTATAGTACGATGGTTAATCTGAGAACTAGGCGAAAAATATATAATAAATCAATTTTTTTATTAAAGTCGTTACGCATGTTTTATGAATTTGCAGGACTCTAGAAATATAAATATTTAACCCTAGTTCATACACCAAATATTTCTGATTAAAATCCCAATTTGAAAATTTTGTAACTTTTAAAATGTATACATTAAAATTCGTAGCAAAAAAAACATTTATTTTAAATTTTAGGATATGTCAACATTGTTTTTTATATTTTTCTTTCCAGTCTTAGGATTCTATTCATATAAATTATTTTTACTATTAGTTTTTTTTCTTATGACGTTATAAAAAAAAGAGGAAAAATTTTTTGTTGTATTTTTCACAAACCAGGTTGAAACATTTAATATTCTTGTAGGACTAAAATTTAAGGCAAAATATTTCCTCTTTTTTCAAAATGCATGACTTTTAAAAATAAAACCGCGGTGAAACTGAGGTCTGTCCATGGGCCACTCTCACTGATAAAGTATCATTTAAGTCCTTTAGCATGAGTACACTTATCGCCAGACGACACCACTGTATAGGGCAGAGATATTAAATTTTCCATCTTTGACCAGATTTTTTCGGAAACTAAATAATAATAGAAAATTTTAAATATAAATAAACTGTAAGAATATTTTTTTCTAGTTCCAGTACATTTTGCTGGTTTTTTCAAAAAATGATGGTATTTTTCCGCATTTTCCAGGCTGGTAAATTAGGGAAAGATTTCATCTGTAATTCTCCCTTATTGTGCATTTAATGAGCGTTTGCCTTACTTAAGGAATATTCATCTATTCATACACAAAGTTTTCACAGTTTAAACAAAAAATCCGGTCAGACAATCTGCTGATTTTCCTCCCCGTGAGATGTAAAAAATTGATGGAGAATAAAGTGGATACAAATTATCCATTGTATCAGCTCATCCAGATTCAACCAAATGCTGTCAAGTGATCTTAAAAATAGCGCACTTCTTGAGATTGAGGGTTCGAATGGCTATTAAGTTGTGTGTGTGTTGAGTAAACACATTAATAGAAGGTTGAATACGTAAGTGGTAGTAAATATGCGTATGAAGTTGGAAGAGCATCAGACTTAAAACCAGATACCAGCAATGTGTTCCCAGACTGAGCGAAGCTTCGCTAAGCTTTTTACCTCTATGCTCTTAACTATTCTGCCTTCTGCACGAAATTACATCCGAGCTGGAGAAAATCTGCATAATTGTGCGTCACGGGTTAAGAGGTCCTTTTCGACAAGGGCCTTGGTGCCCGATAACCTCGAATTCTTTGCTGTTTGTGATCTTTGAAAATTAGCAGAGAATTCATCACTCACTTGAAACTAAACATTTCGCTTGAATTTCATGAATATGGGCGTGCTGAAAACACAAAACTATTTTTACTTTAGCATAGGGTTTGCTTTCTGTTAACTAAAGTCTCTAATAAATACTTGGATATACCATTTTTGAGATAAAAGTACTTTAAAAGTTTCAATTTTTCGTTTTCAATCAGTAGACATATGTAATTCAGTATAAATAATGTAAATCTTAAATTAATTTCAATGGAAATTTTCTCGTTCTTTTGTTCCAACAGAACAACTATGTTCAACTATTTTTTGGCATGAATTTGGAATTATACGAATTTCGAGAGAAAAAAACAGTGGGACGTTTTTACGCCTCTAATCCTAAAAAAGTCGTTCTTTTTGGTACTTCAGTTCTATTTCACAATTTTTCAACATTCTGACAAAAATAAAAGCTTTCTAGTACTTTTGTCCTAACAGTAGAATTATTTCTTGAATTTTATGACATCAATTTAGATCAATACAAATTTTGAGAAAAATACAGTAGAACTATTGCTAAACTTTTTTGTGAGATGAATTTGAAATCATGCCAATTTAAAAAAATGTACAATCGTACTTTTCTAGTACTTTTGTCTGAATGGCAAAACTATTTTTATCCTTCATATTACATTTTAATTTGTAAAAATTTGGTGAAAGGTACACTGAGACTTTTCTAGTTCTTTTTTACACAAATAATGTTTGCTGAAATAGGTCCCAAGATTGTTTTCTACAAAAGGCCTGTTTCTGACATTTCTTATAACATGAATGAGCCGCTCTTTTTTGTTTAGCTTACGTAGGACATGAATTTATTGTTTTAATAAAGTGGGACATTTTTTTTGTTTGGTATTTCAGTTCTTTTACTAAATTTATTATTCAAATTCCGGAAAGACGAAAAATAAAACTTTCTTGTTTTATTGTTCCAGCCTCAGGACTACTTTTAAAGTTTGTTGTGATATGAACTTGGAATAATAAAAATGTTAAGAAAAATAAAGTGGGACTTTTCTAGCACTTTCGTATCAAACAAGTCTTGCTAAAACAGGAAATATCTTAAACCATTTTGGCATTTCAGTTTCTATTTTAAAACTTGTACAAGTTTTGAACTATTTCAAAACTTGTATAAGTTTTGAACAGAATACAAAAAATTGAAGTTCGCTACTACTTTTGTACCAACAATACTTTTCTGCGAAAAGCCTATTTTGGAACTTTCTTGTGGCATGAATTTGGAATGTTACAAATTGAGAGAAATATACAGTGATACTTTTCGAGCTCTATTATTTCAAAAAAATTAGACTGTAGCTAACTTTTTTTAAACGTTTTTTGTTACTCTAATTCTGTTTTAGAATTTGTGAAAATTTTGAAAAAACATAACATGAAACTTTTCGAACACTTTCGCCTGAATAGCGGGGCTGCTTTTAAAATTTGGTAAACCATGAATTTCGAGTTATATAGTTTCAAGAAAAAAAGAGTAGATATTTTTTAGATCATTTGTTTTAAACAAGTTTTACTTAAATAGGACGTATTTTGAATTTTTAACTTTTTTGATGCATTAGTTCTATTTAAGGACTATTTGTTTTAATTCCCGAAAACACTAAATGGAAATCTTATAGTTTTTTTGTTCCAACAGCAGGACTACTTTTGAATTTTGTTGTGACATGAATTTATAATGCCAAAAATTTTAATAGAAATTAGGTGAGACTTTCCTATTTCTCAAAAAAAATATTTCAGCTTCATAACAATTTTAAACCTTTTTGGGTAATGAATTTGGAATCGTTCACATTTGCAAAAAACTACAGTTTGACTTTTTATATGTTTTTTCTTTAAAAAAGGTTTTGCTGAAAAATATGTATTTTGAACTTATCTCCTACTTATATATTCTAATACATATTACTGAAAAGGGACGCATTTTGAACTTCGTTTACTTTTTGTCTGTTTCAGCACTTGCATTAATAAAAAAAAAGTAAAATTAATCTTTTCTAAAAAATTTTCTACCTATTTTTCAACTTTAACTTTTTTTTAATTTGGCACTTTATTACTAATTTGCCTTGTATCGACTACTTGAGTGAAACCGTTATTCTGAATTCTAATGAAATGACAATAAGGCCATTTTTAAATTTAGAAGCAGATATTTTTCCGATACGACAATTTCTTAAAAATATAAAAATAACTTTAACGATTTAGAGGATTGCTTAACCCACAATAAGGTGATGAAGGCTAATACTAGTTTATTGGACTAACAGTAAAATCAAAGCAGCAATTATCCTGGGGAAATCACTCTCTTGCAAAGGTGTTTAACCTGAAGATAGATGGTTCAATCAAAATGAACGGATGTTGAACGCGAAACGGTAGGAATATTGATTATGATTTTGATCGAGCAATAATTTATGCAGAACAATACATTCACACGATCTCGTTTATGTGAGAAATGCCTCTGTACTGCGCGCTTCCTTCATTTCATAGTCTAGTCATCGATAGTGGCGGACGAATGCTGCCCCGAGGGTGGAGTTAGAGCGGTTCCAAATGGAACGATTTCGAGGGGTCAATAGCGAGTCCTGTCAGACTGTTATTGCCGGAAAAAGTCCGAGTGTTTCGGTCAGTATTGAACTGGCTATGTGAAGTCAATGAATCCCTTTTCAAAGAGTTTCTCCCTTTTTCGAATAGAATTTCCCTGACTTTATAAAAAAGTGGGTCAAAAAAATAAATTTGATATAGAGATCGAAATAGGAACTGTTTGGAAAACTGCTGTGTTAGAAACTTAAAAAATACTATTAATTGGGTGTTGAGTGATGAACGCCTTTAACTTGTACGTCATAAAAATGTGCTTTTAACAATTCTTATTTCCTTTATTTTATTATTTTCAAGTACGTCGATTTTTTCAAATAAATTTAAAGGTTCTAAACGTCTCTCCAAATTTTTACTAATAAAATTACAATAGCTCGTTTACAAAAAAGTCTTTTTTGTATTTAAAAAATTATTTATTTCCAGGTGGATTTAGAAAGTCTTTTCCATTTCCGTAAGCTTTTAAATGATAAAAATACTCTTAATTTTTTTTAATACCAAAATATTCATTTTTTAATCTACTCTCTCCTTTTTTTGACTCTTTAGACAAGCTGATTTTTTGACAAGCGTTTTTTCAAAAATTCAATCATTTCTATTCAATTTTAAGACATTCTACTGATCCAAAACACATTTATCAATCAATCGTAACATACTCATTAATCAAGGCAAACACTGGCGAACAAAAATTTAGTACAGTTTACAGATTTCTATGAATTCGTCGCTTTTACAGATAATTGTATGAAATGATAAATTTTGTAATAGTTTGGCATAGGCCAGCAAATATTTTTCCAGAAAATATAATTTTCTTATTTTTCTCGTAAACGATACAAACAATTAAATGCAAGATTTTTTCTCAATTAAAAAAAATATTTCATACAAAAAATTCCCAATAGTCACCAAATATGTTCAGCCTGCAAAATACTCAGAAAACTACTGGTGGTCTAACAACGATTCTAAGGTCGGACATTATTTTTGGCAGGTTAAATATGAAAAATATTAAAGTTAACCAATTGTCAAGAATAGAACAGACAAGCAATGTCAATCTCTTTTATATTATTGCACTCCTATAACATAATAACAATTTGGTTAAGAGAGAATAAATATTCGTCCGACCACTGATACCTATCCGGAGACTGATGTACTTACCCTATTTTGTCGCTCACAGATTCTGTGACTTCAAGTGTTTGCCATATTTGAAACGGATTCAGCTGTAACATTTTTTCTAGTGCATTGTTAACAGTTGAAAAGCCTCAAACACCTGAAAGAAATCTTTCTTTTTTTTTAAAGGTGCCCATTAAACATAATTAATCAGCGAGAGAACGTAAATTAAAAAGCTATGCAAAGTGCATACTTTTAAGACCTCTAAAAATATAACGAAAAGTTTATAAACACAAAAGCATCAAAACTATGAAAACAAGAATTTCTTTAAACATATGTTGCGAACGCGTTAGTTTAAGGCATTCGTCAGCTCATACCAAATGAATTATACGTTTTTAGGCTCCTAACACACTATTTTTCCATATAGTACCAATTTCGATTTTCATTATTTTATTATTTCGACCCAACCTACTTTTTGATTTATTTTATCGAATTATTTTAAATCCCTTTAGTGTAAACTGGGACTTAGTGGAGCATATATGAGAGAAAGTGGTGCACCCTTAATTCTCCATTTAAAACACGATTTTGCTTCTTCTAAGTTTTGCAATTCAAGTTTTGGAATGGCTTTACCTAGAAAAGCAAATATCGCCTTCTGAAATGAAGAATGAAGGGTGCCCGCTTTACTCAACATGCGCCGCTTTCCCCCAGTTTACAGAACTCCATCTCTGATTTGGTTTTAACTTTTTAAATAATTTAACGGACCTGACTAGAAAAGTCTGGAATTCAGGTGCTAAAGATTCAAAAAGAGAGGAAGGACCCCTTTAAATTCTTAGTATCTCGAAAACTTGTTACTAAGGTCGAAGTCGTTCAAAGAGGTAAAGAGAGTGGAGAAAGGACCTTACCACTCTACGGCTGTAAGGTCGTGTGGGGTCGAGAACCCGCTGGACGAAAAATTATGATCCACTCAGAGAAAATCCCAGCTCTATTCTCGAGGAACAAAATCCTTGAAGTTGCTGTGGACATTTATCAGGAAGCATCGGAAACTTATTGCCACATAAAGGAAAAGGACTCTGATAAGACAAGCGTCGAAGCGTGTTGCTAGAGATGCTTCTAAAATTTAGGAGGTTTACTTTGATGCGATGATCAAAATAAATAAGGTCGAAGACATCGATTCTTTCTTTAAAAATCCTATTCACGAGATCTCGCATAAATTGTTCTGAAGAACCTGATGGTTGTGTACATCGATACGAGGCTAAACAGAACGTTTTTTAAGGGATTTCTCAGTATATTACCAGAAGGAATTCAAATCAGATATAAACCCTTCAAATATATCATTCATACTGTTTTTCTTACGTATTCTAAAGATAAAACATTGAATTTGGCACTTTTAATAAAAGTTAAAAATAGCTTTTTAGTATCACCAATTAAAAAAATACCATAATTTAAAATATATTGTTATTTTATACTAGCTGAAATAAATATAAAGAGTACAAATATTAAAATATTGGATTATTTTTAGTAAAAGCATAAACTTATATGTATTGTTTCCTATATAAGTTTATAAACGCAAGGAAATAAAAACAGAAAATAATCCCAACATTGTTAGAAAGCATTTTCGAGAATACCATTTTAAACTTTTTTTTCAAGATTTTAACATTTCACATTCTTGGAAAGATTAAATTTTGATATTACTATTTTGCAATCAGAAGAAAATATCTTAACTAAGTTTTGCAAATGTATTTTATTCGAGTTGATGAAAAATAACGAAATTAAAACAGTTATTAAATAATAATTCTTCTCAGAATTTATTCACAAAATTTAAGAAAACATTTTCTGCTATAATATTCGGAGTTTTATTTAGAAAAATAAAAATAAAATAATAAAACATACCATTAAGAATAGCCCATGTCCCAAACGTGTCCTGGTTAGCCAAATTTTACGATAGAGCATAAATATGACTTTCAGTAGCTGCTATTAGTATCTTCTTTGCTATAAAATTAAAAACAGAAGATTTTTTCCGACTTACGGAAATCACAATTTCCAAATCAAAAATTTTAAAAATTTATTTTCAAAAGAAAAAAAGAAAATTGTAAATAACTTTTTAATAATAAAGGCAGCACATATTTTTCTAGCCTGTTAAATGTATCTTTTAAAAATAACAAAAGTGTATTGACAAGGATTACGAATTTTTTTCCTGATATATTTAAAAAATCGAAATGTTCAAATAATTATTTTAATTTTATGATAAATTTTTTTTTCTATTTTTCTAAACATGTTTAATAAGAAACGAAATTTTAAGTATGTATGATGTTTTAATTTTAAGAAATAATTTTATTGTTAACATTTGTTTATTTAGTTATAATTTGAAAACTTCTTGACACTTCTAAAGAGATGACACAAATGAAAGGGTGGACAAAACTTAGAATATTTATATTTACAAAGTACATTATCGGTAACAGTTAATAACTGTCTGTATTGTTAACCAAAAATCTAATGGTACAGACGTTAGGTAATATAAGCAAATTCAAAATTATTCAAGTTTTATATAAACGTTTTGATTTTAAATTTTGATGATTTCAAACTATGTCGAAACAGAATCTAGAAAAAGTTTAGAAATTTTCTAACTTTTTTAGGATTTATATAATATTAGAAAAAAATTTTAAATAGTAAACAAAATATATCGAAGGTTTTAAAATATTAGGACATAATTTAAGTCCTAAGAAGAGTTAAAAGAATTTAACACAAAGTATACATTTTTTTTAAATTATAAAAATATCTTTTCTAGAATTTCAAAAGATTGCTGAGAGAATGAAAAAATTTTCGTATGATTCGTGAGAAAATGTAAAATAATTTGTTAATTTTATATCTATTTAGATTTAAAAATAGTTTTCATGATTTCTTTGAATGTCGAAACAGAACTTAGAAGGTTTTGAAGGACCCTTTTTTGATTCTTCAAAATTGCAAAATTTTTGAACAAATTTGAGTAAATCAAATTTGCTTTCATCCTAATTATTCGAAAACTCCGCAGTCAAACCTGTGATATTTTGAGATCAGTTTCATTTCGAGATTGTCAAATTTTAAACCTATTTTCTCAGTACAGGATAACTATTTCCTGGCAACCTGTTTTGTTCTCAATTTAGTAACGCTTCCGCTTGAGTGAAGACATCTGTTTTATCTTGAAATGATAATTTAGGTTTTACCTTTTTTTGTTTTAAGTGCAACGCTTGAAATTTCTCTTATAGCAAAATTAGAAATAAATTTCCAAACGTAAAATTCAATTACTTGGTCATTAGCATCTATATTTTTTCATAAAAGTATAAAAAGAAATAGGCTGGATGTATGAAACAAACAATCTAAGAATAACTAAAAACCAAAAAAGATAAATTCTCAAAGAAAATGTAATATTTGTTATTTTTATGTTGAAATAATTTACATTAAAATTAAGAGCAGCCGAATTTATAAAAAAAAATAAAATATTTAATAACAAAAAAGAGGGGAATATTTCTGAAAGAGTGAAATTTTTTAAAACATAGTACAAAGGAAACAAATGGGAATCTGGTTTTAGAAACAATCTCTTTTGGTTTTGAATCACATCTTAATCGCAACTAGGTATGGTTGTAATAGACCAAATTAAAACTAATTACAAGTTATTTACTGTCCATAAAATATTGGTATAACTATTCAAAAGCAAATTAAACCAAAAAACGAAAAAAAAATTATATAAATTTTGCACGTAGTTTAAGAATGGGTCGAAAATCGCTATTTTTCATAACTTTCATATTTTTCAACTAGCTTGAATTCATAAAAAGCCTATTAACTTACTGAAACTTCATACCTTTATATAAGGATTATAAAAGGCTTATAATTAAGAAATAAATAGTAACTAAAATACTAAAGGATTTGTCAATCACCATCCGAAAACAGAATTGATTGGGATCAAGTGATTATGTGAAAAATACAACAAGAAAAACTTGAATCTGTTTCACAATTTGCATTGCAAATTACATGCTGTGGAATTTCCTCGTCTTAAGATATTTAGTAGTCATTTAGTAGTTTTACTACTAAATAATTTACAAAAGATAACGCAATTCCATAATAAACTATTTACAATATAAATTGTGTTGTGTCATTGTTGGTTAGATTAACTACAAGTTTTGGGTTAAATCAATCGAAATCTTTTTTCAGACTAGCAGAACCACTTATATGATTTAGCTAAAATGTTTTTTTGAATCGAACAAAATGTTTTCTTGGATTAACCTAAAACTTTACTAAAATCAACGGAAAGATATTATATAATCAACCAAATTTTACTAACCCACGAATTGTCTTAAGTCAACCAAATATTTTGTTGTCCATATAATAACCATATTCTAAAGTTGATTCAAAAAAAATTTTGTTTATTTAACAAAATATGTTTTTTGTATACACTTGTCTCTACAAATGCTCGCTTCTTTGAAAATCAGCTAAGACTCACTAACAGTGCTGTCCTGTTTCAAGTGGAAATCAAATATAGGATGAACCTACTAAAAAAAACTCTTGTAACAAATTAGAAATAAAGTTTCGCAAAGAAAATTAAATTACTCGCTCTCTAGTAGCTAAATTTTTCCAGCAAAGTCCAGAAGGGAATAAACTGCATGTTTGAAAGGAACAATGTAAGAAGAGTCGAAAGGATCTGGAGAATAAAGCAAGCGAAACGATCTCGAATGTTGTGCCGGATAGTTCAACATTGAATCTGTCGGACTGATTGTGAGCTTAGAAAAGCCTGGGAGCGTTTCATCTGTAGTTACTCGTGAAAGGTCTTCCAACATGTGAAAAAGAAGTTCCCAGACTACAGATGGGACACGACAAAAAAGCGGTAGTTGTTACTTTTGGCGTAAATTCGCTTGGGGAAAAATACAATGGTGAACATCCGGAGGATGGCACGTCTCTGCCACTTTTTCTTTTCTCTGTTTCACATTCAAAAGGAAAAATAGTACGTACACATGTCGGGAGAGAGACATCAGGAATTTTCCCACTAAACGCACCTAACGAGACAATTTTGAGAGAGAGGTGTGTATAAATATGTCCTCCTTCCGAGACTTTGGGTACGATCAACTTTCCCGGGCTCTAAACCCTTCAAACTTTCTGGTGGATGTACGCTTGAAATTTCTCTCAGGCATAAATCTTTCCTTCTACGCCATCCATGTCAAGCTTTAAGCGTGTTTCGTGAAAAATGTTTATGTATTTTTTCAATCTTTTGTCATACTTTTCAACGGGCAACAACAAAATTCTCGTCGAATTTAATTAACAAGTTTCATTGCTTAGTTGTACAAAGTTCAGTTAGAAAATTTTTAATACAGGGTAAGTTTTTTCTCTTTAACGCTCTAAACTCATGTAGATATCAAGGAATTTACAAGTGAGAAATTGTGAAATTTCCTAAACTGGTGCAATTTTGTTTCTATACTACATTTTACCAGTGAGCGTCCTAGAGGACAAGCCTGGCTACAATTACCACTAAGTTGAATCGTTTTCCAATATCGAGTCTCTGCGCGTAATTAGGAGTTTCCTTAATTGAAGCGATTCAATCGACCTGCGGACAGGCGCGTTCGATTTTTAATCGCTCTTCATTTTCCAATGACTTCGAATCAGCGAGCTACTTTTCTGCAAGCACTCAATCAAAGTTAGTGGAAATCAATCTTCTCCCACCATATCTCTAGGAGCTTCAATCGTGCGCTACACATTGGTACAGTTTTTTAATTTAAGGTGAGAATAATTTTTAATGTAAAAAATAAACATTTCGAATAACTATTGATTTTTATGCTTATTACTTTATTTTTGGAACTTTATATAAATTTCATTTCCTGAAGATTCTTCATAAAATTAGAAACAAGCCGTTGCATGTTCCCCTAAAAAATAACAAAGAATGTAATATTTTAATTCAAAAAGAGTTTATTTTTTAAATAAAAAATAGTGAGTTTATTTTACAGGACAAAATTTTAACAAAATAATTGAATTCTCAAACAAAATAGATTAATATTTTAGCGAAATGATCAATTTGCAACCAAGAAGACTAATTATCTGCTAAAAAGACACATTTTAAGCAAAATTATTCTATTTTTAACCCAAGAAACTAATTTAGAACTAAAATTATTATTCTTAAAACGAAAATGGAATTTTTAACAAACTAGTCCAACTATTTACAAAGTAGTCGAATTTTCAAGCAAACAGGATGATTTCAGAACGAAAAATGCAATAATTCATATTTTAATCGACCAAAAAAGGCGAATATTTAACAAAATAGTTGAATTCCTAACCAAAGTAGATTAATTTTTAAATATAGAGAAACATTTTTTACCAGAAAATATTAAATTTCTGTCAAAAGAGATGAATTTTCAAATCCAAAATGCATAATTACAAAATGAAAATTTTTAATTACAAAGAAAATGAAAGCAGCTACTAAAACTCATATTCACGCAGTACGGGAAATTATTCTTTTTTGTAATAGGTAGAAGAACTGATACTCCAGTTCTTAATAAATGAAAAAATTTTTTAATGTAATTTCAAATGAAAATAATAAGTGAACA
>NC_046659.1:81369888-81381877 GCF_010883055.1 Belonocnema kinseyi | reverse complement strand
CGAATGCTGTAATTTTTTTTCATATAGAGGTCAGTATAGTCCTTCATGCTTTATAAAAAAAAAACAGTTGACTGTTCTTTTTTACGAATCGAGTATTTTTCCAAAATAAGTGCCACATACGCTTCGCGCTTCGAAGCAGTTTTTTGTGCTCGCTCCCTAAAGGTCCAAAAATGACCCAAGCGTCTGCTGCGAAATATATGCAAAAGTCGAAGCGGTTTGTTAGTAAGTGGGTGAATAGTTTCAAACAGGTAAAAAATGTCGATGATTTCCCAAATCGCGGTTCTGTCCAAAGTATGCCTCAAAGATGCCAAGCCATTATTGACGCTGAAGGTGATTGGACCTGCTAGTAATGTATTTGCATGAAAGTTTTCGATCAAATAAAACATTATTTGAAAGAATTTTCGTATTGAGTCTTTTCATTTTCTCACAACAGTGACCACGCCCTTATTTAACACACACACACACACACACACATATATATATATATATATATATATATATACACATACATACATACATACATACATATATATATATATATATGTTACAGGCAAAGTCCGATTTGCCGTCACACCGCAGTCTGCCTAGTCCCTCCGCGACTTGACTGAGCGGTGTCAGACAAAGTCCGAAGTATCACTTTCACTTTGGACTCTGCCTAGTAAAATCTCGAAGTGCCGGACAGGCTCAGGGAAAGTCTGTAGTGAAAATAAAGTCTTTAAGGCTTACTTTTCCCGCTGTAAGTGGGCTAGCTCAAGAATTTACAAATAAAAATAGTCTACAGATCGCAATTATGAATAGAGTTGAAAGTTTTTTTTTTTTTAGAAATGATCAGAATTACATATTTAAGATAACTTATTGAGTACATTTATCAATTTTTGTTTCAATACATTTATTCAACGCAAGGTTTTTTCTAAAAAGAAAAAGGAAAAGAAACTCAATATGTATCAAATTTAACATAGACAGACTTAGACAACATAAATAATTCACTTTTAATATTTTTATGTTTCTATAGTGTGAATAGTTTTCGAATTCAAGCCTTGTTAGTAAAAGTCGATTCAATATGCGTGTAAAATACTTTCTATTATAAAAAATAAACTGTACAATTTTATAGATAAAAACTACAATATTTATTGTAAAAACCAACTTTCCATTAAGAAATAGCCAGTAATAGGTGTTTCGTTTTTAAAATGTGTTATTAACATTCGTAATATTAATTTATTCAGATCTAAAATCACTGTTTAGACAATGCTACTAAGATTTAGTATGACAAATAAAAAATCTGTCTTTGATTAAAATAGGTAAATTGAATATCTGGTTTGAAAATGGTTTAGCACTAACACTCAAAACAAAACTTCCTTTTATTTTCGTATTAGTTTCGTAACTAATAAAGAAATGTTATTTCCCCACTCCTTTCCTCCCAACGCCCTTTTATTTAGGGACTGATGCACCTACTAGGTTATCCTCAAAACAACAATAGTTTAATCTAGTTTCTGACGTGGTCGTGGAAGTTTGAAAGATTTTTGAATAGAAGTTCTTTTACTAATGTTGGAAGTATTATAAAAGTAAATCTTTATCTTATGGCTTGAGTTTCAGTGTACATTTCAGAATAAGTTGTTTTTATCGCGTCGGAATAATATTTATAAATCGACAGTGCTTTTGATAATTCTTAACGATGGCTCGTCGCATATTTCGAATTTAGAGAGATACTACGTTAAATATGATACATATCGAGTTTTTTTTCTATTTTTATAAAATAACTTGCGTTGAATAAATGATTGTATTGAAACAAAAATTAATAAATATAAACAATAAATTTTCTTAAAAATTTAATGCTGATAATTTCTATAAAAAAACTTTGATATCCGTTCACAATTGCAACCTGTAGACTATTTTGAAGATAAAATTCTCGAGACAGCCTACTGTGCAGCGGGAAAAGAATACCCCATAGGTTTTCTTTTTACTCCGGACTTTGCCTGAGCTTGTCGGGCACTTCGCAATTTTACTAGGCATAGTCCGAAGTGAAAGTAGTACTTCTGGGACGAGATGAAAAATTTTATGTAGTTTAAAAAAATTGGTTGGTTTTGACAACGATTTAAATATAAGAAAGTTATAAATAATATTACTGCAGGCAAAATAACAAACGACGAGTGCACAATTGCTAAATGCGCACTCACAGAAAAAAAAAAGTTAAATTTTGTTGCATGTAAAATTTACCGATGTTAAAGTTCACATGCTATTTGGCGAAAGTTTATTCTGGGATGGAATAAAAGCTGTCGTCTGCTACGGCGTCCTTAGCAGAAATGTAAAACTGTAATTTATAAATGAATTCAACTTATAAATCGGGACACCAGATTTAAAACATTCACAGAAAGAACAAAGTTAAAATTTTTTTCAGGTAAGACTTGCAACGGTTAAAAATTAATCATATTTCGGCAAAAGTTTCACCGAGGTTAGGAGAATAATTTTGATCTCGTTTACTGCGTCACGTCGAAGTGATCAAATCTCGGTAAAACATGCTGAATTAGGAACAGAAAAACAAAGAAATTTGTTCTTACTTGTATACCTCCTCCGAAATGAATTACACTATTTAGACGAATTAGAGCTTATTTCATATCATTTAGAAAAAAGCGCAAAAACAACTGACAGATGGAAATCCCCATTTCTCGAATTTAATGAAATTAAACAACGATAGATAGCGCTGGCTTCGTAATTCTCGCTACATCTCAAATAAAAATAGAGCGATTATAAGGCGTAAGATTATCCAGGCACGGTTAAAAATAGTAAATTCTCTTCAATTAATGTAAATTTTATCTGGCAAGGTCAAACTATTTTTAATTTTCAAATACGGTTTTTGAATCTTAATAAGGATTTAGCAAATTTTCTATAAAAGTTACTGAATTTCGTTTCAAGCAACCTAATTTCGCCAATTTTAGTTACTTTAGCATCCAAAATGTGTTGACATTTCCAAACACTTCTGAAAGTGTAGTCATTAAATTTAAATGAAAACCAGGCAAAACTTATACTATGAAAAAATTATTATGAAGTAACGGAAATTCTCATTTCTTTAATAAAAGAAATTAATACTTTCTTTCAGGGGAAAACTGAAAGGGAATTGTATATCAATTCCCTTGTAGGATAACTACTTTTTACCATTGAGACCGCAGTTTTAACAATAAATTTTCATTATCCGCGAATCACTCGAACTCTCAGTTTGTGTCTATTTGCGGTGATTCGCAATTCGAGGAGGACTCGCATGTCCACCAGTGATAAAGCCGCAAAATTGGGAGCTGGTTCGTTTACTGTGCTTTTGCGTATCGAGATGGGCTTATGGGTTACGGTAAGCTTATTATTGCATACAACCGAAACACGCAGTTTACAGGTGCGTCTATACGAAAAACCATATAGGTACTCTCGGAATTTCCACAAACTTTGTACTCTGACGCCAGGCGTAATTGCACTCCATAGTTTTTTTATGACACCCTCTTTTAACTGTGTACAGCCACGGGCAATGCATATTTCGATTATCATTTCACGTCTTTTTTTTAATATTGATCCACCCGGGGGTTGATTATGTCAGTTGATCACTTTACCGCCACTACATCGTAACTACATATTTCTCTTTTTTATTTCACGGCAGGTGTTAATTGACTGACTTACACTGTCGAAAGTTATTAAAGCTTGTGAAACATGAGTTATATTAATAGCTGTTCATTTGTAATACTTTCAAAATATAATATTCTACTAGAAAACCTTAATGAGGTTTTAAAAGTTCAAATTTATTTTGATTTCTTCCCTATCTGAAATAATTATCAAAAACTCAGAATGTGACATCACATATGGAGAACATAAATGTGAATGAAATTTTTTTTTTAAATTAAAAAAAATTAAAGTTAGTGAATTTATTCTACGAATGAAGCGTCTGAAAACATACTTTTCCACTATTTTTCTCTTTTTCCATTTTTTGAGGAATTCCTCTTTTTCTTCCTGCTTTCAATAAAATTTCCGGTTTCTTTATTTGTTTTTTTTTGCTTGAATGCGAACTGAATTTCTAAAAAGAACCTCAATAAGAAGATCGTTAAAAAATCGCTTTTTTAAATAAATAATTGTCTTAACTAAAATATTAACGGTTCCATTTCGGGTTAAAAATTCAACTATTAAATTTTTCATTTGAAATTAATCTTTCTCAGTTAGAAAATCTACTACTAGGTTTAAAGTTGAAAAACTTTGTAGAACATTCATTTTATTGCAGAATTTTGTAGCAGAATTCGTTTTTATTCTTTTACTTTTAATCTTGTTAACTTAAATATTCATTTTTCCATTTTTTCTTGTTTGAAAATTGACCGTTTTTATTTGAAAAATCAACTCTTAAGGTGAGAATGTACGTATTTCGTTAAAAATTCCTCCTTTATGGTAGAAAATTAATTTTGCTGATTGAAAATGTATAATGGATGAATTTTTTGTTTAACATAAATATAAAAATAAAAACAAATAAATTGCTTACTTCAAACTTAAACGTGGACTTTTACATTTAACACTTAAAGTCCTAAGGTGTATGTTCAAAACAGAAATCGTTACACTACAAATTGGGCAAATTGGGATTTCTCGATTTCATCAGCTGATTTGAAGATTAAGAAATGGTTAGAAAATATCGAAAGACCTGTGTTTTTGGTGTAAAATTTTTCATAGAATACAATTCTGCAATTGAAATTAACATAAAATACATCTTTTTATTAAAAAATTAAATTAAATAAAGTATGTTTTTGAAAAAATTATTTTTTCTTTGGAAAAATCGTATTTTTTAAATTTTAATGACATTCAACGATAACAACGCGATTTATCAACTTAAACATATTATATATATATATATATATATTGTATAAGAAAATGTACAAAATTGTTTAATCGTTAACAAATATTAACTTTTATGACAGTTTAAATCACTCTTTTTGGTAGGACCGGTATACACTCGAAGTTTTAGACCCCTCGTGTTGGAGTGATAAAAATTTGACTCAAGAGATAAATTTATGTCTTGAAGACACATTAATTTTTCTCCTTAAAGCTGAGACCTGCTGAAGTCGAACTCTTCGTTTTTAGCATGTCTTGATTGGAGGCAATTCAAGTCGAACCCAACTCGAATTATTTTTATTCGGGAATACTTTGTTAATAAAATTTACATTTACTCAAAGACGATTTATACGAATTAAAAAGAAAGTGTCTTGCAAATTGTTCCAATGAAATTGGATTTGGTCGAATGAAAATGAATTTCAGGAAAAAACAATCTTCATGTGAATAGGGGAAAAAGCACTTTTCTTCAACATCGTTTAAGACATGGCAGCTGATATGAGATTCTGTCAAAAGCTGGTTAAAGCTTCTGATTTTAATAGTCATGGTCTCTCAGTTCAAAAGTTTGGTTACCTGCATTATGTCAGAAAGCTACTCGAAATGCAAAAAGCCTGTGATAAAAAAGGCATCCTGAACAGAAATCTCATTTCGGAAAGTCTCTGCGGACACTTCTTAATGCGGAGCACGTGCCGAGGAATCGAGGATGCAAGCTGCAGTAATGCCAACGTCACGTCGACCATTTTGAAGTTTTCCAAGAAATTTCTGCGAAACTCATCGAACTAATTTTAAGGGTTTGTCACGATCGTGTTGGACATGAATTCCTCTTTTCTCGCCTTCGAACTTTTTTTCTCAAATACTATTATATGACAAAGATTTAAAGAGTGAATTGATTCAAATGTGTTTCTATTATACTAGTGACATTTTTTAATATTATTAATTACAAATATTATATTCTTCAGTTATTATTAAACAAGTTTTTACCGTACCTTTTAATTTAACAAAAAATTTAGAAGAAACTACTTTCTTCTTTTTAATTCATCGATTTAAGATGAAATCTGTTGAGAAGTATACAAAATATAAGAAGAAATACATTTAAATAAAAAAAATCTTATAGAAAAATATCCCAATGATAAATTTTGTGCTTATTTGAATTGAAATTATGTGAAACGAATATTTTATACTGCAATTTAAATTTAATACTACTTATCCATGCATATGAATCTTAAAATCATATAGGTTTGTCACGTGTTTTTTAAATTGGGAAAATATGCCCTCAACTTTAACGTTCGAAGTTTGACTTTTTTGTTCGATTTTATTTGAGAAAGTGTTCATAAAAGCTCTTGGAATTTCATACATTTAAATATGTATGGTATCCCCATAAAGGAATTCATGTTATACAAAGGCTTTCCTTCCATTTTCGAGTGACATGGTACTTTGCGTCAAGTTCTAATACAAACAAAAGCTCCAAAATTATATCCACTTATTTCCTAAAGCCTTCTCCCCTAGAAAATATAGAAAGCTCGCATCCTACTTTCCCTCTATCCCCAAAAATGTAATTCGGCCCAATAGAATTTTATATTACCGGAGAAGCTTTATAATACTCAAGAGAATTCTAGTGGATTCATAAAATATTTTGTTTTCGCTTGAGTAAGCGGTTTTTGAAATTAAGCCAAGGGAACATTTAGGTATGGGAAATAAACTTTATTACTTTAACTGAAAGATAACCAAATTTCGAAGAGACTTCCGAGGGCCATTTTTCCAAATTATTTAAATTTTTTATTTTTATTTGACAATTTAAACAAATAAGGTTTCCCATTTTTTAAGTACACGGATTTACGTAAAAAATCATTAAATTTGTTGAAACACTATTTACAAAAGATTAGTTCTTGAATTTTGGGTTCTGGATATAAATATGAATAATGCTTCGTTAACATTTTTTTTTTTTTGAATTTCAAGCAAATGTTAAAAAATGAAGTAATTGTAGATTTTTAAATAAACGTTTTTATAAATTAAACAATTATTGCGTCTTGATAAAGTATCATTAGGGGAGATTTTTGCTATGAAATTTAAAATTAATTCATGGAAAAAAGGAAATCTGCCAGTTAAAAATTAACGAAAATCTGTATTTTTTTCCAAATTTATTCAAATTAATAACAAATTTTTAGGCTTAACTCACTGAGCAAGTATAACCCTAGGGATCGGGTGCAGTTTTTCAGATTAGCACCCGCTCCCGGCGAAATCCTGCGGTTGTCCTAATGACAAACTAATGTCAAATGGTCAAAAGAAATGTTTACAAAATTTCTGTCGGTTGTTTACATAGTTTTTTATAACTAAATAGGTAAATTTTCTACCAAAAAGACAAATCATGCAAAGATGAATTTTTCACGAAAAATAAGAAGGTAAAATCGAAATTGACAAAAGAAATTTTCAATAAAAACACGAATTTTCTATAAAATTACTTTACACACTATTTGATGTAGGTCCCGACTTAAACAGTGCCCCAAACTGTACGCCACTACCCTACGTTCATAAAACTAAATATTAATTTTTTTTAACACACATTATTTTCTAGAAATTACGTCATCCAGGCTGTTTAAGAAAGAGATCCTAAAGTAATTTGCGAATAACTTCTAATTTGTTTATTAATTTCTTTATATTTCATGAGTTAATAATTACTAAATTAAATATCGATACTAATATAACTAGGTACTATCAATGTTATTCGGTGATTTACAAATAATGCTCTTATATTTATCAATGACATAACATTTTTCTTACATTTAATGTTCTTGATACAAAACAGGCAAGAAGACGATACTTTTGTTTTAAGACAAAGACTAATTTTCATTTAATTAAAAATAAAATTGGGTCGATATGTTTTCTGGCGACATTATTTATATATCTCTCTTTTCAACTACTAGGCGACGCTCCATACTTCTGCTAGCTTTGCAATTAGCAGCTTAATAACTTCTCCGCTTTGTAGAAATTAATTGGAAACCAATGAATGCGAATGAGGTTGTGCAAGGACGTAGGATTCCGCGGCTGAGAATCTCTCTATTGTCTAGTTGCAGCTCCTACGAGCTAAGCCAATTATCGAGCTGCCGGAAACGGATTCGAGAAAGCCAATTTACGCGGCGACCTTGTCTTCTTGCTTCCATCTTCGATTCGGAAGTATAGCGCATCTGCATTTCTTCAAAGATGACGTCATTTCTGCAATCGTCTTAAGACTCGTCTTGAATAATTACTGCTTTCAATGGAACTTACTTTAGAAGTGGGTAACAGGGTAACACATAAGCTTCATTATTCAGTAATTGCTCATTTTAATTCGGCTCAGGTGCAGCAAATTCTGAAAATATAGGAAATGATTTCATACCATAATTATGTTAATTAGTTGAACCATAAAATTAGACTTCTATGCACGTAAATAGAAGTAATTTTTCCCGATCGTAACTTTTTACTCACTTTTTACCTTCTGGATTTTACAGCCACATTTTCAGAGAATTATACTCAAATATTAGGGCGTATCGTAAAAAAATGTTTCTATTGACTTTGAATTAACAGCCACCCATAAATTACGTAACGTTATTAAATAAAGTGCATTTGTTTACTATCCGAAAAAACCTGAACCACTAAATTATTCGAAGTTATTAAAATGAACAGAAAAATAATTTTAAAAATCCGCCCGCTTCGTGGGCACATTCCTCTAGCGCGCTGCGCACGCGACTCACACATTTGAGCGCGTCTAGGGCGCACGCTGTTGGGCTTTGTATATTCCTTACACTTGTGCACAGATTTCTTTAAACTAAAAGTCAAAACATCAAAAACAGTAATTTGGTCATAGTTGCTTCTTTTTTGTTAACGCTCCTTCGGCTTTAACGAATACACTCTCATCACGTAGCTCGTGCTTCGTACTCGAATTTATATCTCAACTTGTATATGATTTCCATAAATGTATATTATCACAATTCACAACATGCATTGATATCAAAACAGACGTAGTTTCATTGTCTCTTAAAAAAATTCGCATTCTTTAAAAAACTTTGTTATTCAACATTTTACTGCAACTTCTGCCGGTTTTTTAAAAACTGAATTTACTCATTTCCAATTTCATTTTTACGATTTAAACGTAGCACATACGATCGAAAAATCAGCCTTACCTTTTTTTCAACTTCTAAATTAAATCCCTACCTCAGTGACCCACAGAACTTCGTTTAACGTGAGTTTGGGGACGGAGGTGGGAGGCGGATAGTTTCAACCAATAGTCATGGCTGGTTGGTCTTTTTTGCTGAGAAGTTCAACCAACTTTCAGAAGCGTTGTGTTAGATGGGAGTTTCTATGATCTCATTTTCACATTCCCGGCCCACAGTGCAAAAAAATGACATTTTTGGTTCAAAATAACGTACAGCCCACAAATATTGAGCGATTTGAAGAAAATTATATTATTATATTATGTTAAAAAAATGTTTTTATAAAAGTCATATATCACTTTCTATTTGACAATAAAATTAGTTTTGGGCATCTAAAATAAGTTTGTATTTACATACTACAGAATCCGTAAATAGTTTCTTATTTTGACTCAATCTTTCTGCACAGACTTTTCAAAACTAAAGCTAAAAGCATCGACAACAGTAATTTGGTGATTGTGAATTCTTTTTTCTTAAAGCTCCTTCGGTTTATCCCTGAAATTTTATATTATTCCCATAAATGTATATTATTATAATTCATAGCTTATATTGTTATTAAAACAGACGTAGTTTCATTGTTCCGTGTAAAAAAATGGGAATGCCTTAAAAACAAATTTTCATTCAACATTTTATTGCAACTTTGGTCGTTTTTCCAAAATGGCTGTCTAACGAACTTGACCTTTAATTTCTACACTGAATGAGTGTACCAAAGGCCAATCTAATAGATTCATTTTTTTTTAAAGTTTTCGTGCTCATAAACAAAGACATAAAGATAGAAAGACAGACATACAGACCAAAACATCCGTAAAAACCTTGTTTTTTTAATTAAGGGGGTCTCAAAACGTGGACCTTTCATAAAAACTGAGAGGGGGAGGGGAATTCTACACAAATCAAATACCTTCTCTAATGAGAATGTAAAAATGATTTATTTTTTATGAATAATTGTCTGATACTTCTGTTTTTGGTTTTATTCGTAAAAAATAGCATTAGAAACCTGAAAAAAAATTTAATTTTTTGAAACCCGACTCACGAGACGAAAAACTTAAAAAACAAAAGTCGTGATGAGAATATGCCCACACATCAGGCAGATTTTTTTTTACTGTTAATGATGTTTTTCATGAGTAAAGCCAAAATACGCATACTATCAGTAAGTGATTTATTAAAAATTTGTATACCTTTTGCAAATGCACAATTTTTGTCGACTCATCTATTAAATGTAATTTTTGGATTTTTCATTCATTTGTATGCTTTAAAAATTTGAATTTTTGATTTTATATAAAAATTCAAAAAGTTGTTACGGAAATCTTGCAGGGCATTCAAAAAGCAATATTTGTCTTGTCTTGACTTTTTTTTATATCGTGCGTTATTTGGCTTAAAATGTTTATTTTCGTGTATTTTTTTGAATTTTGTAAATTCGATAACTCCGGTATTTGGTTTTATGAAAAATGTCGTTAGATAAATTGTTCAAATTTTTGAATACTATCAATAACCGCACAGAGGATTTTTGAATGTTGAAAAAAGTGGTCTTGAAAATATTCAAAATGTGCCCACTTTTCGAATTTTCAACCAAAATGGCTGGCTAACGAACTTTTCCTTTAGTTCAGAAAACTAAACGAGTTTACTACAGACAGACAGACAAACACATTCGTTAAAACTTGTTTTTCGGATTCAGGGGTCTCAAAACGTTAATATTTGACAAAAACGGGGGGGGGGGGATTTTACGGAAATATATTACCTGTTCTGATGAGAATGTAAAAAACAACATCTTTTGTCATCTGGATTTTCTGATTAATCATATTTCATGAGATCAATGTTTCACTTTAAAAAAGGAGTGTTATTTTATGATTTTCCATTTAATGATCTTTGTCTATACTTACAATGTAGAATTATGAAAGAAAAGTACATTTTTCCGGTACTGCATCATAGATAGGCAATAATTTTTTTTTAATATTTGTGGCCAAAGGTATGGTACAATAACAAGATTGCTTAGTATTTGAATACTTTCTGTTTAAATAGCGTTGGTATGGGTAATCATGATAAGGATTTCTGAGGTTATACTTTTATTAGTATTTCAAATATTCCAAAAGATTCTTGTTTCAAATATTCACAAAATTATCTCCGAATTCTGTTCTTCCTATCGTGTCCCTCTTTAGCCAACAAAACGTGCGTAAAGAAATATTTTTAAGCAGACACTATACGTGTAATGGACCATTACAGCTAACATGGAACTGTTGATAGATTTTCGTGTTTTATAATAAAAAAAAAACAAGTGGATTTTTCAATTGCTCTGTTAGAATTTAATTACAACTTCGTTATAATTTAATAATTTTAAAATTTAATAATTAAACTTGTAACTTGGTTATAATTTGCATATATTTAATACGTCGTTAAAAAAGATATAAAAGTTGACAACAAGTGGCGCAAGCATCTTTGTTCTCAATCCGTCGGAAAATAAAAAATATCTAAATTAACAAAACAGTGACGGTTTCTCTGAAAAAATTCAAAACTAATTTAGTCAAAAACCCCAGTGTATTTTTCTTGATCATTTTTCTAGATTTGTCCCAATTTAATAAGTATATTCGATGATAACCATAACGAAAAACCAAATGGAGTTATATTAAAAATTTTAACAACGTGCTGGTAAAAGAATAATGAAGTGAGCTAAGAAAAAGGAGTGTATCAATTATTTCAAAAATATCGACTATCAGGTAAAAAATTTACTGCAAAAGCTGTTCAAATTGTTAAACTATGTCCTTCTTTTCATTTTATGACACTGTAACACTGTGAAAATTAGTTTTGACGAATAATAAAAAAAAGGATTTTCAAGAAAAATATACTGACTTCTTTTATTCCTAAAAAAATGCAACGAAAGGTGATTTATATAGAAAAAATTCAAACACACCAGTAACTTCAAAAAGATTAATTAAGGCAATAAATATTAACAGCCATTTATATTCCACGAA
>NC_046659.1:81363932-81369788 GCF_010883055.1 Belonocnema kinseyi | reverse complement strand
AAAACAAAAAGTAATATCCTGGATTGAAAAAAAAAGTTTATTGCAAAGTTTCCGCCTTTCAAAAACATTAATATAATGAAATTTGAACGAACTCTCTACCTTTACTGATCCCTTTTTCGGCTTGTCCAAGGCTAAAGTTAAGGAAAATTCCACAACACTAGCCCTAATGTTACACTTGACCGGTTATTTTTACAGAATATTCCACAATAATAAGTGCAACATTTTGAAGATGGAGACAAATGAAGTGGTTCTTTAATCAGAAATGGTCGAATAATATTTTCGAATGAAGCTGACTATAAAACTAAAGTGAAATGGCATACTGGCTATATATACAACACATACTCATGAAGGTCTTAATAATCCTAATATCACACTTTATTATCTCAGCCGGAGGTTGAGGAACGAAACCCATTATGGCTTCACAACCCAACCAACAAACACCCGCGGCCCTCCCCTGTATCACCTCGTTTAGTCAGTTACGTGCACAGGAATGTACAAGAGTGGCTTATGCATATGTAATGTTTCGTGGTACTTCAACCACACAATTTAAACCGCCAAAACCATTGCAGTTATGATTGTACTGCTGTAAAGTGTGCAAATAAATTTCAAAACTCTATTATCGAGTCTATTATTAATTGTTGAGTATCAATTATCCATTCTCTGAATTTGACAATTAAAACTAATGATGTCACAGAAAGTTATAGGATCATTATAATCATGATTCTTCAACCACTATTAAATTCAGGTCGATACCTATTCCTGAATTTTCATAGAAAGATTTTGAAATATTGTAGGCTATTTCAAACGATTCTAATAAATTTGTAATAAATTTAATAATTTAAAGGGATTTTGATGAAATTTAAAAATATTAGGGGTTTTTTAAATTACGAGGAATTTTCAAGTACATTAAAAAGTTTCAAATGATTTTAAAAAATTTGAAAATATTATAAATATTTTAGGGTATTCTTAAAGATTTAAATAAAATGTTTAATACATTTCATAATTTGCAGTGAAATATTTAAAAATATTTGTAATGATTTGTAATATTTTAGCACGTATTTAAAAAATATTTCAACGAACTTTTAAAAAATTCCCGAAATTTGCAGTGATTCTAAACGATTTGATTGATTTCACGGTAATTTTAAAAGAAGCATTAAGAGCAGATTTAAAGGAATTTTTAAATAAGTTAAATAATTGAAAGAAATTTCAATGAATTTTTATTATTTTAGGTTATTGTAAATAATTCAAAGGAATTTTAAAATGCTCTTAAAATTTCCAGAGGATTTCAAAATATTTTAAAGGATTTAAGCTATCTAAGGGTATTTTTAATAGATTAAAAAAATGTAATGTACTTCCAAAGAAATTGAAAGTTTTTGAATATTTTAGGATATTTCTAGGAATTTTAAAGAATTGTCAAGAATTGTAATAAGTGTCAACTAATTTAAAAAGATTGTAAAGATAGTAACATATATTGGGATATTTAAAAATATTTCAAAGAATTTAAAATATTTTAAGGAATTTTCAAAAGTATTCGAATAAATTTTCTAGAATTTCAGGAAATATCAGATTTTATACAATTTTGCAAGATTTTGTAAATTTTAATTAATGTGAATTTATTTGGTCTTCATCCTGAATTCTCATAAATTCTTCCTGATTTATTTTAATTTTTTGGGTGTTTTCTTAAATTTTTCAGATTTAGTTTAACTCTTCTGAATTGACTCAATTTTACTCAATTCAATAGATATAAATTTTTTTCAGTTCCTTTTAAACTCACCTATTCGTTATTTTTAAGTTCTTTTAAAATAAGTCATATTACTAATGCACGTTATTCACGTTTAGGCACTTTTTGAGTTTAAAAGTCGCTACTTTTGGCTGTGGTCAAAAACAAATTAAGCTCTAGCAGTTCTAAGAACAATTATTTAAATATTTGAATTGTGAATTTAAAGTTTTACTCCCAGCATAACAAATCATATATAATAATGCTTCAAGATAAGAATTTTTGTCTATAAATAATAATGGTCAAGCAAAATAAAAAATTATTTAGATGAAAGTCCCTGAGTTAAAAAAAAAATTATATTTTGAGGCGACATTTGATAAATATATTTTAAACAATCTTTTTCGTAACTTATCTTTAGAAAAAGACAACATTCGGTTATTAGGATCCTGGTGTTGGCTTGTACATTTACTAATTCTCGAAATTGGATCATTCTGATATTTAATAGAAGATTCTAATAACCTCCAACACTTTTAACATCTTATTACATATGTACGGTGTTCCAATATTAGTTTCTAAATAATGTAATTGAAATAAGAATGAAAGCAATGCTTCTTTTCTTATAAAATAGGAACTATTGACATGTCTTCTTTTTACAACGAGAAAGTTTTACACCATAGTTGGAAACTTTTAATTATTTCTCTGGAGAGTTTTATTTCCGCAAAATATACCGCAAGCGCTGTTATGCTTCCCTTAGGAATTTACTTGGAAATTTTCGTGAAAATCTTCACCTTAACGACTATAGTAAGGAATATGTACATTTTTCAGTGCAGGAAATAAACCCAGTGGAGAGAGTTTTCCGTATTCTACTTTACAAATTACGTAGTATGTAAGGTTTCACTGGATATTTATGCAGCATTTTTTTTCATTTCCCTCGTGGATAGGATTTCTTAAAAGCAAATACAATCTTGTAGAATCTCAATTCTCGTAACTTGTTTATTATCATTTGAATGATCGATATGTAAACTGGTTTCAAATAGTTTTTTTAATTAAGTACAAATTCCATTGTTAAAGATTCTCATATAATCCCGTGAAGAAATTGAATGGAACTGCTGAGAATGAAAAACTTTTGAGAATCTGAAAATCTTAGAATTCTTAAAAAATGATCTCAGACTTTTAGAATAACCGTTCCGATCCTTTCGCGACGTTCATCATAGAAATTCTCATTGCCCACCGCATTGTTTCAAAGTCTTTGTGGAGTAGTTTTAACAAGCTAAGACTTCACCTTTATCTCATGCCTCAAGAAAAAGGATAGTCGTTGACGCTGAGTTTAGCAAGAAGAAAGTTTTAATCTTCTTGGGGATAATCGTTAGATCTTCAAGTTTGACTTTTCCAACTAAAATGATAGAGGTGGCCAATATTTTTGTGTTTAATTCTGCGAAGTAAAATTTTTCTCTGCTAAATTGCCATTGAAATCAGTGAAGCGTTTAACACCATTTGCTCTTCCTCAATCGTCCCCAAGAACAAACAAATTTATACTAAGAACCTTTATAAAATAAGTTTAAGCGTGATTTTATGTTAATACCTTAGAAACATTCTGATTAAAACAACACACATTTTCATAAAAGTAAAATATTTTGGAACTGTGCTTAACTGCTTACTTGTAGCTCTATTAATTAGCAGACCCAAAATAATTCACATGATTAATATGTTTACTAAAATCGTAACCGGTCCAGGCCACTGAAAAATTCCACCCGCCATAAGTTAAACTGAATAATAAAATAACCACTAGGTCATATAAATCTTCCACACTTGTATCAATTTGTAACACCTAAATAAATGACAAAACTTCTATTTTTAACTTACTTTTAACTGGTCCCGGTCAGTGAAAATTTTCAACTGCCAAGATGTAATCTAAAATTTAAAATAATTACTAGGTCATTCATCTAATTTGTACTAATTTGTAAAATCTAAATAAATAACAATATTTTTTAAACTTATTTTTAACCGATCCAGGCCGGTAAACATTTTTCCAGCCAGGATGTAGTCTGAATTAAAAAAAATACGTCACTTTATTCAAATGAATTTTGTCAATTTGTAACTTTGAAGCAACTTACCAGAATGAAAATAACATTTTGAATGCAATTCTGCACCGATTAAATATATTTTTTAATTCAGAAGTTTTTTTCTTATTTCTTGTCTCTTTTCTGTAATGCACCAAGGTATAAGAAAGACGAAAAATTGTTTTCTTGTGAAAATAATGGTTATAAACAGATTGTATTAACAAATAACCGATATTCGGGATAATTCGTATTCAGTGTATTTTCCTGCTTTAAAATGGCTCATTATATTTCTTAATTTTATAAACAAAATGTATAAGGAAATGTACATTGCAGACATTTATTACCGGAATGAAATCATTTTTCAAATTTTCTTATTAGGAATTTGAATCTCATTTTCTTTTCTACTTAATTTTGGACCGGTAACAAAGCAGCTGAAAATATTAATTTTGTAATGCGATTTGAAGCTTAAAGTTGATACAAATTTTTAAAAAAATTTAAGAGTTAATTTTTAATCATAAAGGATCTGTCTCGTGAAATTGGCATTAGCAACAGATTCTTGATACGTCTGGTAGGAATTGTCGATATCTAATTATGCATCCTTCTGGTAAGAAAAAATAAATTATTATTATGATTGGGAGCTTTATTGCATCTTTTGCCAGTATTATAAACCCCTAGATTGCATATATATTTTTAAAATTACGAAAATTGTATGAAATTGAGGTAATCAAAAATTTTATGCGCATCTTTGTATGATTGTATCAAAACTAATTTAGGGAAATAATTTTAAAATATTCCAGAAATTCTTTTGAAAATTCCAGATGAACTGTACAGGCTTCGAACATTTTTACATTTCATTCATTAAATTATGTTGTTGAAAATTCAACTATATGGTTACGAAGTTTCCTTTTTTTATTGAGAACTAACCTTTTCTGATAAACAAGTTGTTTCTTGATTAAACATTTATTTTTCTTCGTAGGAAAAAATTTCTTTCTTTAAAATACCGCTCTCTTCTCAAAAATTCATCTGCTTAGCTCGACAGTTCAACTTTTAGTTCCGTAACTTATCTTTCTTAGTTGAAAATTGACTTTTTGTTTGAAAGTTTATCGCTTTTCGGGATAAACTCAACTGCTATTCATTCAAAATTAAAAAAAATTTAATCTTTGTTAGTTAAGATGTAACTGTTTGATTGATAATACAGCCACACAAAAAAGTGTGCGGATCTGGTAACAAGACACACTTATTTAACATAACTTTGCCCAACAGAACCTGACCTCACCTAACCTGAAGTAACAGAAATTTATTGAACTATACATAAAGCTCTGAAAGCATATTTTTCCAGTAGCAAATGTGTGCTACATCGAGTGGATCAACTCGAGCCTAACCTAGAAATAAATCTAACCTAACCTAACCTCACGAAACACAATTAAAATGATTGTGTTGTCCCGTTGTGTTTGCGGTACCGTTTGCATCAGCTTGGGCTTAACCTGCAAAGAGGTCAAACATATCCTAACCTAAAAAACATGAACTAACCTAACCTAACCTAGCTTAACTTCACGTAACACAATTAAACTCATTGTGTTGTCCCGTTGTGATTGCGGTACCGTTTCATTCAGCTTCGGCTTAACCTACATAGAGGTTTAACCTGTCCTAACCTAACAAAACTTGACCTAACCTAACCTAGCCTAATGAAATTCAACCACACATGTAGTTATGTAAGCGTACGGTTCTCAGTCTTAAATGTGTGCTATATTTAATAGGTTAACTCGATCTTAACCTACAAATGAATCTAACTTAACAGAACCTAACGAAATTTTGCTTAACGCAACACAACTTAACTTAAGTGTCGCCGTACCTGTGTCTGCCATAACGGCATGAACGCCGTTTACCCAGGGACTCAGCCAATGTGGATCCGTTGCCCACCGTCACCACATGGAGGTGCCCTGGTTACAGACACAGGCGAATAATGCTAGCAACAAACGGTTACGAAACTCCAGACATTTACTGCTATTAATGTCAAAATATAAAAGTATGCAAGAACAGGGTTGCTAGCGTAATCGGTTAGGTTAGGTCAGGTTTTGT
>NC_046659.1:81349946-81363832 GCF_010883055.1 Belonocnema kinseyi | reverse complement strand
AATTTCTGTTAATTCAGGTTAGGTGAGGTCAGGTTCTGTTGGGTAAAGTTATGTTAAATAAGTTGATATCAGGCAAGGGTTGATCCTTCACAGTTGTCGAAACGTTTTTGAAGTGAAAATTTGCATCACTGGCATTATTTTGAAATTTATTTGCCTCAGTGCATGGTTTTTCGTCATTTTTTGAGGTTATGGCTCAACCATGACGTGATGGGTGATTTTTGATACCGAATTTGAATTCAGCGCCCCAAAATCAATAGGAATACGTGTGTGTTGTTACCAGATCCGCACACTTTTTTTGTGTGGCTGTGTAATTATTTTGCCTATATTTAGCGTTCCATTATTTTGTCGAGAATGAATTTTCATCCGAGATATGACACATTAAACATTTCAGATGTTGTTGATCTAGGATCGAGTTTAGACTTTCGAAACTCAGCATGGAGGATGTTTTCTCGTTTTTAAGTGTGAAACTGAAAAGATTAATGCCCTGTATGTATGTTAAAAGATTACTAAATGATGACATCAGATTTAAGTAATAAAATCACTGCTAGGGTTATATTGTTTTAAATAGAGCTCAAAGTGTTTTTTGATTTACTTTTAGGTTAAAATACCTCTAAATTTTGACTTATAAGAAAAATCTGGACAACGGATTCGTTTGTGGGCATCAAAATTCTTCGAGACAGTTCATTCTGTGTGATTATGCAGTCATTAACTTTTAGAATATAAAAAATTTTTAAATTTTGAAACGTGGTTTAATTAATTAGATTTTTTCACGATTTCATTGATTTAAAAAACTCATTTACGATTTTTTTGATTTGAGGGTATTCTTTAAGAACATGGAAGGGATATATTACAGAAGCTTCTATATTTGTTACTATCGTAACTATTCAATAGTGAGATATGATTGTTATAGGAACGTAACGAAGCGAAGTAGAAACTGTGAAGATAAATGAACTAGAAGCTTCCAATTCGACGTATTGGTTCAAAGTAATCCTCTGATTCGATTTAGTGAGACAGGGTTATTTGAGGGCAAAAGTTCACGTTCCGAAATTGTAGGTGTTAAAAGATTCAGGGTATCGAACGGCTGAAGCGTCACGCTCATTCTGCCGGATGCTGCTTTTATATCTACATCAGTATCGACTTGCGCTCCAGAACGACGGCTTAAGTTATTATTTAAGCACGGTAAATGCTGGCGCGTGAGATGCTTCTCCTTGAATATTTCAGGTGTATAAATTTTAGAAGCTTTCAGTAAAGTTTACGATAGTTATTATCAGTCTCATTTTATAGCACTACTTAGGTTTTAAAAACTTAACTATAAATAGATTTATTATACTGCGAATTTATTATAATACGTGTTAATACAGCTTTGGGGAGCAACTCGTAGGAAATAAAGATCTTGTTTTCATTTTAAATATCAAAATGATTTTTAATTATATTTTAAATTATATGATTCATTTTAATTCAGAAACAATTCGTTTTCAGTTGTATAAGTCACCTGGAATTAAACGTATTAAGTTTCCAGTCCTATAAGCCATTTTACGAAATCAGAATTAGTATCAAGTATTATAAGCCACTTCAAGTCGAATAATGATTGTTTTCAAGTAACATAGGATATTTTAAGTCAATCCTCATAGGCTAGAAGTGGTATAATTCAATTCAGGTATACTGTATTTTGAGTATACGTCACTTCCCGTAATATACAATTCCCTTGAGTAGTATACATGATTTTAAGTCCGCCACAATATTTAAAATAGAAAAACTCGTTTTAGTAGCATAAATAATTTTTCACCGGCCCTTATAATTTACAAATAGCTTATCTTTTAAGTATAGACGATATTGGTTTAAGTAGTATAGGTTACAAACATAAACCTTGATTTCCTTTTCAAAATGAAAATAATTTAAAGTAGTTTAATTTATTTTAAGCCAGGTACAATAGTGTTTCAGTTGTAGAAATAAGTAACGTCAAATTTAATTTAATTAGTCTAGTATAAGTCATTTTAAGTAATCCATGATGGGTTTTAAATAGCATGAAACACCCCAATAAATACGTCGTTATTCACAAGTAGTATAATTTCACCAAAAACATCTACGATGCAAAAAAGTTTCGTCAAGTAAAAGCTTATCAGTCGAATTGACACAGAACTTGTTTGAAATTAAAGTTTGGCATGTTATTCTAAAAGATATTCGAGTTTTTCAATTTTTTTAATGATAAAAATTATAAAAACTTTGATAGTTTATCAACATGGCAAACTTTCATTTCAATTTCAATTCAAGTCAATTTCTATGTTCATTTGACTGATCATTTTTCAATTTTCGGAAATTACTCATTATATATATTTTTTGTAAGATCTTCTTTCTTCGCTTAAAAAATTTCAGATCTCTTTTTTAACGGAATCATTTCTTTCGTATTCTGTTTTTGAATAGAACAACTTCATAATTCTGCACATAAGTTGGTAAAAATCAGTTAAAAATTGCATCATCGAAATCTAAATATTTACTCTGGTTCAGAGTTGATTTTTTTACATAGCCTTCTATCAGTGGTATATTAGAAATGCAACTTGTTTCATCTTTTTTACTTTTAACAAATCAAACGTTTAAAAAATCCTGTAAAAACTAGAGATGTATTTTTATATTTCATCATTTTCTTCGTGGTCTGTTTTTAAAATAATAGCATTTTCTATTTTTGTTGTTATAACAAAAAATAATCAGAAAAGACTCATACCAAATGCAGAATTGTTGCAGACTATTGGAAAACAATTGAGGGGGTCACCCCGTGTGTCCAATCACAAAAATCGATTGTTTTTGTGGCCTAAATTTATCCCTATACATTTATAGATTATGCTGGAGAAATGATATTCCAATATTCGAAGTCATTATAAAGTTACAGCTGTTAGAACGTTCGCCCGGAATTATTCCGGCCACTTGCACAATTTACTATTCAAATGCGAATAAATATATAGCAAAAAGTTTGAAGTTGTGTATTATTATCATTTGTAAAAATAAACTAAATATAAATATAAATATAAACTAAAATTATTGAAGTCGTAACCTCTATCTCAATGTCGAAGACGGATCTAAGTTACTTTTAAACAAAAAAGTTATTTCAATAAACCTTACTCAAAAAGATACAGAAGTAAACTATTGAGTAATGTAGATTACAATATAAAAAACAGGTTGAACAGCAACCGCAGGGTCCCAATAGGAGCAAGTGTCATCTATGAGAATGAATGCATTAAAATTTCTAAAAAAAATTAGCGAGAATCTCATCCAACAGAATTGTTCAATGAATCAGGAATTCCTAAAAAAAAACGGATAAAGAATTTATTTCAATAGACTTATCTTAAAATTTTCGTAATAATCGTTCGAATAGTGTTTCGATTAGTATAATCCATTTTCAATTATCTATAATTAACTCCAAGAAAGATAAAACAGTTTAAGCCAGAAATCGTGGTTTCTAAGTAGTATAATTAAATTCTGACAAAATAGTACATTTGAGTACTATAAAGAATTTTAAGACAGACTTCGTGGTTTGAAAATAGTATAAGTTTCTAAAGCTTGGACACAATTCGTTTCAATTTGTATAAATCACAATAAATGAGGAATAATATGTTTCAAATAGTGTAAGTCACTTTCAGCCACACCAAATATTTTCGAGGGGTACAATCCATTTTTGACAGCCCTGAGTGGGTTCCAAGTAGTATAAGACATCCTAAACCAGACATATTGAGTCCCAGGCAGTATAATAAAATTAATATAAAGATCAGATTTTCAGTAGTTTAAATCATTCACAGTAGTATTAATCATATTTAGTTAGACTGCATGGTTTTCAAGTGTTTTCGAAAAAAATTCGTTTCCAATATTATAAATCATATTAAACGAGGAATAATGAGTTTCGAGTAGCATAAATTATTTCTACCTAGATATAATTTTGTGGAGTAGTATAACCCACATTAGGTCAGTCACAATAGGTTTGAAGTAGTTTAACATTTGAAGGCAGATATTGTGCTTTTGTAGTTGCATCCCTAAAGTAAAAATCTACTAATTAGGCTAAAAGTACTAATTAAAGTTATAAACGCTTTAAGATACCCTTAAAAGCATGTTAGGGGTGTAAAATTATGGAATGTAGGCCCATTAACGAAGCTCTTTCCAGTGAAATCATAATACCTGGTTTATCCCCAGTTTGATATAACTCTCTTTACGGCTTGCGGTTTCCTCATTGTTAGCGCACAACGTGATACAGGAAACCAACTCGTAAAACGATAAAACACGATGGAAACGCGGAAAACGGGGCCAGAACCGATCAGATATAATCACGTCAAAGTTTACGGGTGTATTTATTGCCGGTTTAAGCCAGATTTTCACCACATTTAACTTTATTCGAACCATAAACAGTACCGAGTGATCTGGCCCTACATACCTGTACTTTCAAACTCACTTATATGTGCGAGAAAAATAAGCTTTTCCCATTAACCATAGATCGTAAAAACTAAAGCTCTACTATATATACGAAACGTTTGCTCCGACTTTTTTCCTATTTCGCGAATACTTTCCAATACGAAAGACATAGTTTTGTTTTAAATTAGTTTTCTTTGATTCAATAATATTTTTATTTTATAACAAAATAAAAAATTATCTAGTATCAGTAGCGATAATTCTAAGCATTCTAATTCTCAATTGAATCCTTTTTGACATTTAGATAAGTAGTTATTTAAATTTGACGGCTGATTTTAAATCGGTTTGCAGTGGAATAATCCTGTTATTTATTTACATAACTGATAGCAGCAATTATGGATTTCGGTTGATTGAGTATCAGCTGATATAAGCCAATAACTTTTATTTTTCGGGCGACGTATTTTTCTGTTATAGCGATAAACCTCTCTCGAATGGTTGAAGTTCATATTCAATTGGGGCCACCATTCATTTTGATAGCCCATCAAGCCAACTATTGAATTTACTTTTAGCATTTCCCCTACACAATGTGTTTCAAGAAAGTTACTAAAATATCGAGTATCTAACATGCGATATAAATACTCGATTTAGAGAACCACTTTACTCTTTTATTATGCCTCAAAGTTGGTCAAATTTGTCGAGAATGTTTACATCCGCTATTATCAAACTTGGAATTTCTAGTCGAAAAATAAAGTTTTCATGTATTTCTGCCTTCGGTAATCTGGAATCATAGCCAATTGCTACATTACTCATCTTAATAGCCCATAAAACTGACTATTGGCTTTCCTCCTCTATCGATATAAACAAAAAGAAAATTTCTCTATTGACCTGGCATAAGAAGAGAAGAGTTACTTTTCTAAAAATAGAACATGGAGAAAACGCAATCTTAAAAATTGGTTAATTTTTCAAGTGGAATTTTATACATTATAGATAAAGCAATACTTATATTTAATATTCTCTATCCTCCTTATATCACTTTGTCTGCATTTAAGCCTCCCCGTTTTCCTTTAACTATCGCTTGCTTTTGTCTCTTGATTTTCGTATCACCTTTTTTAATCGTTTATTCGTTTACAAAAATTTAACATCTTATTCAATTCTATTTCCACTAAAAGTTATTGCTATGAAATGGAAATTCTTTAGTTTGAATTGAAATATTAAATTCTCATCAAGATAAATCAAAATAAAAGTTATTTTCAGTAGCTGTTAGTATCCTTTTGAATTAGATAAAATAGTTGGAAAGTTTGAAAAAAAAGAACTAATTACAACTACAGTTACTTCAAGAAAATAGCAATTTATTATATTTCGCGTCACCAATTTAAGTACCTTGAACTTCCCATAAAAAAGTTTAATATTACATACTTTTAAAATATAAACTTTAAAAACTCTGAATTTGATACTTTATTCGAAATTCATTTAATTGGGTAGATTAAAAATTTTTAACTCTTGACTTTTGATCTTGAAAGACTTCAAAATCATCACAAATTAAAATTTTTTGTGTATGTATCTTTGAAACTGAACAATTTTAAATAAAGAATTTTTTAAAATGGAGAAACTTTCACTTGGAAATCTTTGAATTCGTAAAATTTTACATGGTAAATCCCTAAAACTAAAGATGTTTTACGGGGGTAGGATAGGTCAACGTTTTTTAAAAAATCGATTTTTCGTAAATTTCGTTGAAAAAACTTTCATTTATATGAGCACACGTGTTATGGGATCCAATGAATACATATTTAAACTTCTCCCAATAATTTTTGCATGTAAAAATATAAGCAATTTATTGAGTTACTGTCTTTTTCCGGAGAGTCCAAGAAAAAGCGGCGCAAAACGGGCCCCCTAATGCCACCGCATTGGATTATCTTGAATCAAAAACTTGAACGGCATTTTTAATAAACAGTTATAGAAAAGTTTTGAGCGATCGTAAACTTAAAAATAATCATTTTTTCCAAAATGGCGGACTTGGAAAGTTAAACTTTGATTTTTTCGGTAAAAAACGCTAATTTTTCGTCTAATAAGAAATAATAATAATAATAAAAACTATCGTTGAATCCTAGTGGAATGATATCTAGAATAACTAGTTCAAATTTGGTCACGATTGAATTAACTGTTTTTGAAAAATCGTGGGCCCCGTTTAAAGTTTTTAAACTATAAAACGAGTGAACAAAATTACTTTTTCTAACGCACGCACGAAATGTTCGAATTCCGACGCATGTATTGTATGCGAGAAGTCACCAATTCCGAAACCATGGTAAAAAGCAGTTAGAAAAAGACTTTTTCTAGCTGCTGCGCTTGCGCATTTCGAGTCAGAATTACTTTCCAAGACTGTGGGAATCATAACCTCACTTCATTATGATTTGATGCTTGAGAGATTGATTGGGAGTAGTGAATAGTTATTGGACATATTCGAAGTGATAAGTTACCATAAATTACTGATAAATTACCATAAATTGCCGATAAATTACCGAAAATTTCCGAAAATTTTGGAAACTCTTAGTAATCTGAAACTGTCGGTAATTTGATAATTTTTCATAAATTTCTGAAAATTTATCCAATTTTTTGTGAATTTTAGGACATTTTCAGAAATTTTGGAGATTTTTTAATTTCTTCCAAAAAGCTTTGGATACACTAAATTTCTATAAATTTTCGGTAATTTACAAATTTACAAAAAATTTCCAGAATTTTTAGGTAATGTTTGCAATTTTACCATAAATTTCCCAAAATTATCATACATTTTCAAAAAATTGGTTTTTATTGTTTCTCAAATCGAAAATTTCCCACATTTGTTAGAAAAAATATCGTGTCCTGCAGGAGTTAAAAGCAGGCAGTTGAAACTCTTGTGAAGTTTACAGTACTTGCCATCGGCTCATCTTCGGGTCGTTTCCGGATCGTACAGATAACTTCACGCTCGTGTGGAACTGGCTACTTTCCACAATTGTAGCACAGTATACTATTTAATATGTTATACTTTTGAAATGTAATACTTTCAGAGAATTTAACGTACAAAAATTCGACTTCTCTTTTGCTTCCAAGGTACCCCATCCCCTTAATTTTGAAAACTTACAATTAAAAATTATGCGAATTTACTGTTTTGCAATACAAATTTTGTAATCTTGATTGTTGACGCATAATGTTGTGCGTCTAATTCAACTTAGTACGCTTTCATCGCCCCTCCGTTAATATGCAGAGAAGAAGGGGCAGCCGATTCGCGAGGGACTTCGTACTGGTAGCATAAAAGATCTAATCTCGGTTTTTCCTAATTTGCTGAAATAAAGTGGAATTAATGTCAAATGGACTCTTATTATTCCTGCACCTGAACAACTAGATACTTTAAAAATTTCATATAAACATTGATGATTTACATTCGAAAATCATTGAATTTGTGTGATATAGGATTCAAATTTATTTACTTTTGATCTTTAAAATCATCACAACTTGTAAATTTTTATATTGTATATCATTAAAAAGGAAGAGTGCCTAATTTTAAATTTTCTAAATCGTTAAACTCTAAATTATAAATCATTAGAATTGAAAGAGTTGTTCATTTGTTTGATTTCCATTTAAAAATAATGCCAGTTTTTAATTTTACACCTAAAAATTCTGTAATTTTGATGATTCACATTACAAATGTCTTTAAGTTGAAAGATTTAGCATCGAAAACTTGACCTTTTTTCTTCAAAATTATCCAAATTTAAGAAGTTTTACTGATGAATTTTGAAAATTGAACCCCTTTAGAATTCAAGAGTTTTAAATTGCAACTCTGAAAAATTATATAACGATAAATTTGAAATCGTTAAAATTGATAAATTTTAAAAGCTGACTCAAATAAAAATGAAAATAAAAATATATATTTCAGCTGGTAGATAATATTTTGAAGATAGTACAGACATTTGTGTTTCGCACAATGCCAGCTTCTGGATAAACAAATTATTAATAATTCATGGGTGAAGAAGACGACTTCTGGCAAACGGTTGGCAAGACGTTATAGCACCAAAGGATTGAGTATTTCCACAGAAAATCAACGCTTCTCTTGCATACATTTCGCACGTCGAAAAGGATGGCACTCGCCAGGCTTTCCGCCTCTTTCCTGTTTATATACAGCGCCACGGCATTTTCTCGTCACGTTTCACGACGCGCTGCAATTCGCCAACGTGTATTATTTATTTTTGCCACATTTTTGCACCCAACATTCTCAGCAACTCCGAAATTCTTGATAAAAACGCAAACTTCTTCCACTGCGGCATTACAGGTGTAAAGGTACTGCATTGCATCTTAAAAGCTTCTACGACCCAAATTCCATGAAAGTTTGCCCACTCAAAAATATTTAGTTAGAAATTTTCTGCTGATGTCACTTTTATGATAGACTTGTTAAAAAAGAGCAATTTAATTTTTTATGAGTAGAAAATTTATATTTAAACTATAGGCAATTTCATGAATATTTCATATATTTGTTATATTTCACCAAAATATAATCACAAAAAAGAAAAAGATTGATTAAAAAATTATTCTCTTTAATATTTATTTATTCTTTGTTATTATAAAAGAAAAACCCTAAAATAATTTTTTAAATAATCAAAAAACTCAAAAGATGTTAAAAATGGAAATTTTTGCCCTTAGTTTTTTAATTTCATGACTTTGGTGATTTTATTGATATCAATTTGTTTTTTTTAATTATTCGTAATACGACGCAGTTTTAAACAAATATTTCTTTAAGAAAATTTAAAAAACTGATTGAATTTTTTAAGAACTAATTTTTAGATTGAATTTCTAGTTCAATGACCTTACCATAATTGAAAAATTAAAAAAAGGTTAAAATTTCGGAAAAAGTCCCGACTCTTCAACACTATTTTGAAAGAAAATTACTAAATGCAATCATAATTTGTAGGAACAACTTATTAACATCATTTTTTTGAGATCTTAAAATCATGAAGGAATATTTAAAAACTAATTATGTATTTGTTTTTCATAAATAATTTTAAAAATAAATGTTGGGTATCAACTTGATTCACTTAATATTGACGATTCTGAATTAAATTTACAAAGACGTATGTTTTCTAATGGGAAATATGTTTCTAATGCATTTTTAGACTACCCTGATGGAGACTCGCACAGAAAAAATCATTTTCTTATTAATACATTCATGGTTTTCAAACAAATTTTGATAAACAAATTGGATAAATAATGTTATTATCAGTAAAAAATGTTCATTGTTAAAACTGCTACGCATGAATGTAATTATCGCATTCAATTATGAAAATAATTAAAAAGTTAAGAGTAACTATTATTATAAACAGTATTTGTGAAAAATTTTAAAATTTTAGGTTTTTTTTATATCGGAATTATCCTTAATCGCCTGCATTGCTGAAAACGTTCTTAAAAATAATACATCTTTGATCATATTTAAACTGTCAAAATTTCATATTTTGCATGGTCTAAATTGTTTATAAAGATGTAAATAATTATATTCACAAAATATTATAAAAAAATCATTATTTTTAAGAACAATTGCAACAATTCAGGAAATTATGGCAAATCCAGTGCATAGAAAATGTTTTAAAATATTGAAAAAATGAGTTTGTGACCACAAAAATATTTAGAAGGTATAAAAAACTTTGTTATAAATAATCCTTTTGGCAAAATATGTAGATTTTAGTTTTTTTCTTTATTTCCTTTAATAAGTAAAATTGGTACAGATATTCCTAAACATAATATATATTAAATGAAATATAGTGAAATATAACAACTTAAATATTCTGTAACAATTTAGATGTATAAGTTTAAAATTACTACTGCTATATTTATTGTAAAGTTATTTTGATCAAAAACACGATTTTTTCAACGCGAAGTTGTCCAGGTTTTGTTCATTTTTACACGAACTGCTTATAAAAATTCAAATTGTTATCACATATGAAGTATTATCAAACGTTTATTGGTAACTTTCAAATTATATTTCTGATAAAATATTATTGCTACATTAATACAAAGAATTTTTAGCAACAAGACAATTTTTTCCGTAATGAGACTATTTGATGATTTGTTTGTTAAATTGCTTTATAACAATTAAACTAATCGTTGAACAAATTATTTTAATTCTGTGTGACCGAGTAATCCTTTTAGGATAATGTTAAGGTTTACTTGAGCAGCTATTAAATCGTGAAAAACTATCAAGAAGAATATGAAGTGTTTTTAAAAAACTTTAATAAAATAAACTAAGGGATAACAAAAACTGAGATCGAGCAACGAAATAAAAGCGACTGTAATGCAAAGTTTCAAACCGTCTTTACGAAAAAATATTATAAGAGAAGCAGCATAGATCTACAGTTATTTTCTTATCATGAATTGGTTAGAAATTTCTAGAAATCTTAGAAAATACCTCAAAAATAAAGTAAATTTATCCTTTAAGATTTTTTTTTAATTTCTTAAACTTTCTGAAAAGCTTACACAATTATTTGGCATCCCATGGAATTTGTTTAATCTCTTAAAATTCTAGGGAATCTTTTGAACTAATTCAAAATGTTTTAAATTTAAAAAAAAAATTGAATTACTTCAAATCCCTTGAAATCCGTAAAAATTCCTTAAAATAATATTTATTTCCTAAATTTCTCAAGAAATTCGTTAGAATCCCTTGAAATCCACTGAGGTGTTTGAAAATCGTAAAAATATATTAAAGAGGATTATTAAAATCCTAATAATTTATTCAAATAAGTATAAATCTCTTTTTAAATCCATTTAATGTAAATAACTCTTCAAATCTTTTAAGTCCTTAGAGGTTCAATCAAATACTTTCACTGTTTTAAAATTCCTTGATTTACCTCACAATCCCTTGAGATTACATTTCATTTCATTTATCAAGCGTATTCTATAAAATTCTTTTGAATCTCTTGAAACTTTCGAAATCCTCTGACATTCTTCGAAAACTGTTAAAATAGCTTAAAATCTTTAGAATATTTTGGAATTCTATAAGTCTTTTGAAGCAATTAGATTTCTTATAGCATTACTTCAACCTTGTACATTTTTTTTAATCGCCAAAGATTTTCGGAAATGTAAGAAAATTCTGTGACTTTCCTCCAAATTTGGTAAATCTATGAAATTCTTAGAAATCTTTTTAAATATTTATTAATAAATAGGTACCAATACTTATTTACCAATTTTATCTACATATTTTATCTATATGTTAAATTTTTAAAACTGTAAGGTTATGTAAATTCTTTTAAATAATGGTAGGTTATCAATAGTTCTTACATCTTAAGAAATTCTTTGAAGTCTCTCCAAATCTTCAAAAATATTAGAAAATTTTTTGAATTTCCTTGAATTTTACCAATTGAAAATTGTTTTTTTTTAATCTTTTGAAATACATAAATAATTAAATGCAAACGTCCATCGAAATAAGTAAAAATAATTTAAAATCCTTTAAAATGTTTGGAGTGACTATGAATTTCTTGACATTCCATTCCATTTAATTGATCTCCCAAATATCGTATTTCAATTTTTTAATTATTTTTTGGGAATCATATCTAATGACTCGAATCTTGCGAAATTCTGTGAAATTCCACGAAGTCTTAGGAAATGCTAGATAATTCTGTAACTTACAAAAATGTAATTATCTTGAAATTCTTTGAAATTAAAAAAAAATATGTTACTCCCTTATCGTAAGAATCCATTTAAATAAATAGAAATAATTTGAAATCTCTGAAATATAAATTAGATTAAAGCTATTCAATGCAGTTATCTAAAAGTTTACCTAATTTAAATTCATAGAAATCCTTGAAATCTCTTAAAATCTTTGAAACCTTTGAAATCTTTGGAGATTCAATAAAATTCTTTAAATCTTATGAAATTCCTTAAATTACTTGAAATCTCATTTCATTTATTTCCCAAAAGTCACCAGAAATCCTTTAAAATCTGGCATAAGATCTTTAGAAATATTACAAAATTCTTCAGAATTCCTTGAAGTTATTTCAGTCTTATGAAATCCTTTGATGTCCGTAAAAATAGCTTAACATATTTTAGAATCCCGTATATCCTTTGAAATAATTTGAAATTCTAATTTAAATAAATAAATTAATCATTCGTTTGTAATTGCTCTATTTTTCGCATTATTTCGTGATATGTTTTAACGTTATTTATTTCTATACGAAGTATCTAAAAGTGATTTTCGGTAATAATTTTTCTAAGATTGTGAGCAAATTAAAATAAATTTATTACACACTCATACCTAAATAAATGGCCTGATAACTTCTTTCCTTAAATTTGGACATGGACATACAATTTTTCTGAATTTAATAGCATTTCAATTTGAAGACTATCATTTACTGTGACAATTATATTATTTATGATAGGATTATTATTTTTAAACCACTGGCATTAAGTTCTTGCGATAAATTCAAAAACAGATACTGTGAGCGTTTGATAAGTAACAAGCTGGAGGGACAATGAACCTGTAATAATTTTAACGGGGTAAAATGCATTAAAAAACTGCCAGACAATGCAGTTGTATTGTGTTTGGGTGATATCGATTTCTCTGTTGTCGACGACACCGGTAAAAAAGATGAATAGTACCGAGGCCAGCTAGCAATACATTCGAGTGACACGGCGTAGGTGATATCTATTTACGAGTGGCGTCGCAATGCCGGCGACCACTCGTCGCCCGCAGCAGTAACGTATTTCTCTTTTGTTAATGCAATGAATTCAGACATTCATTCATGAATGAATGTCTAGGTCATAAAGAGAAAAATATTTAAGTCAAAGTAAAAGCTCTCATCCCAGACCATATGTAATTACTCAACGTATTCGAAAATAATATTAGAATTAAAAACATATTTTTCTAACATACAAAATTAATTGTGATAATTAAAGATAATACAGGTCTTCAACATTGTGATAAGATTTTCAGTCTAGACAAAACTATGAGCATTTTTCGCGAATACTAAGCGTAACGAAGCCAATTGCTTTCCTCTGTTAATGAGTTTCCGTTCTGCGAGAATTAAATGGTGGATTAAGCGATCTGCGGTTCGTGTGGAAAAAACTTACGTTTTAAATTCCAATCCACATAGGATTAAATTCACTAATCCAATTGCGGATAAAGTTATTGAGTTCGTGAAAACAATTTAAATGACATGAAAATTATTAAGTGATACCATAAATCATTTTCCACACTCTGAACATTACCAATTTTTAGTCGAAAATTATTCTATTTTAGTTCCGAATTCAAAACCAAATTTTCATTCATCACGTTTACTTGAAAAGTCAAGTAATTCTTTGAAAATACATGTATTTTGTTAATTATTCGGCTTCTTGGTTACAAAAATAATATTATTGATTAAAAAATTAACTAGTTTTTTAATGTTGAATTCTTTTTTTTTAAATCTATTTTTTTTTGTCAGAAATTCATCACTTCAGCTATAAACTCGACTCTTTATTGGAAAACTAAACTATTTGCTTTATAT
>NC_046659.1:81348257-81349846 GCF_010883055.1 Belonocnema kinseyi | reverse complement strand
TAAATCAAATAAATATTGAAAATGTATTTTATAGAAAATTCGTCTTTTTTAGTAGAAACTAAAGCGTTAACGTCTTAGTAATGTCTTCGTTCTTACTTTATTGACGCAAATAGGGAAAATATTTCTTATTGGGTAAGAATTGCTTAGTCGGATCTCTTTGTAACACAGTTTGAATTTCTACGAGTCATTAATAAGATAACTTCTTAAAGATGTAATGGTGTTGACCAGGGTCAGTAAGAAGTGAGGATGTTGGTTTGAAATAATTCAAAGTGATCATTACTGGTCTATGCATTTATTATAGATGAACTAACTGCAATATCCCAATAATTGCAGGACTAGGACTGACTTTCAATTTTAAGGTGGCCGCTGAACCGAGAAGTGGCCGGAAATTTTTTGAGACCGGGAAAAACCGGGAAATGACCTGTCCACGTTCGATTTCAACAGTTTTTAAATAATTAGTTGAATTGTTATGTTTTTCAATTATGCTATTATTTAGCTTACAATGCGTAATTGAAAAATTGTTTAAATTAAAAATTTACCATTTAAAATGTTTATTTTTAAGCTTACATTTTTAATTTAAAGAATTTTTAAATGCTTTCTTAAAGACTCGAACAAATAAAAAATAAAAGCCTTTGACGTTGTAAAATTTTGGATAAAAAACATTTTTATTTGATGAATAAATAATTTTTTTAAAATTTATCTGTACTTTACGTAATAAAAAGTGGACAAAAACGATTTGACAACACGATTTTAAACCAGTTAAAAATTTCAGATTTTTCAGATTTTAACTTTAAAACTTAAATGGTTTCAATTTGAAAGTCTTAGTCATTAAACAAATTTGAAGGTGTGACTGAAAGTTTATAAACTATTTTCAAATTAAAAATAACCGCATAATAATATATTCTTAATTAAAAGATTTTATTTCTCTTTTGGTTGCTTGACATTTTCATCTCAAGTGAAAATCTATCTATATTGTTGAAAATTCAACTGTTTTATCGAAAATGCCTGTTTTTGGCTGTGATTCGGATATGAATATTTCTTAAAAATTAGTCTTTTTGGTCTTTTTTTTATTATTCTTTTTTCTGGATCTACATTTTATATTTCTCCAATTCTGCACATTTGGAATTGAAATTTTCTTGACTTTCAATATATATATATATGTGTGTGTGTGTATTTATGGGTTTTCTAAGAATCTTAAATAGGACAATTTTTAACGACTCTCGGATACGACCCAGTCGTAAGGCGACCCCTACATTATCTTGTCTTTTACTTAACAGTCCCGTAGCCAATTCGAAAGAGAGCGGTTTCTTACATACTCAGTTGGAGAAAAAGCAAAATAGAAAATTTTCAATTTAGTATAAATACACTTTCTTAAAATTGTGCTTCGATATGCAGTTACTGGGAAATCCGGAAACGTACTCAAAAATAAGTAATTCATAGCAATTAATCATAATTTCACGATAAAAGAAAGAAAACAAAGGAAATTTAAACCTACAAACTAAAAATAACGCCGAGATTTTGAACCTGGCCGGCGGGTGGGGGGGGATCGCTTTTTATTGTAAATTCAATAATACGGGCCTAAAATAAAC
>NC_046659.1:81343603-81348157 GCF_010883055.1 Belonocnema kinseyi | reverse complement strand
TGAATCAATCTGAAAAATCTCTATCCCTTCCACACACTACTCCTTTCCCCTGCCGAGTGAGTCACGCCTACCCCGAAAGGGAAATGGCTTAATGGTGTAATAGTCATTTCAGAAACAGGAGGTTTCGACTATTCTTCGATAGTCTTCATCAGTGTTACAATATAGAGACCTTACATGACCTTTTGTTGATAAAGTTCATCGCATAACTAAATCCAAATGGTGACCCTCCTTCTCAGAATCTTCTTTTTTTCCTACTTGCGGTCTAGAAATCAAGAAAAGTAACTTCAAAGTGAGGTCAGTACTGATTTTGCTGCATTGTAATCAAGAAACTCATTATCTTTTCACTCTGAATAGCAACTACGAGACTGTTAAAAAGGCAAGCTTATTTTCACAACGATCTTGTGTATTAAAATTATCCTTACTTCATGAAAATAGGTCTTTTCTACGCCCATGGGAAACTCCCATAGTCCTTTAACGTTCTCGGAAATTCACGAGGTCTCATTAAAAAGGCGCCGTGATTTCCACGAATTCACGGTCTCTTTACGGAAAGATCAGCGGTGAGCTTCTTCAAAATTTTGCAGCTGAGGGACATGAAGGTTTTAGGCTGCACTTATGACTACAAACATTGCGTTAATCACGCCGTTATTAATTTTAATTCAATTACTTCAAACATTTAACTATACTATAGCTAAATTAATCTGTCTTTAAACTTCAAGAAGAAAACTATTAAATTTTCCCGGAAAATTATCCATTGTCTTACAAGAAATACTTTTATCTTTGTAGTGATTCTTTTCTTATCACTAATTACAATTTCTCTTGCGCTATGAGGAATCTACAAATGCATGGTCAAGAGAAATTGTGGAAATGAAGTACTTTACTTTAATTTGATTTATTTTCCTCAGACCCTTTGGATAAGGAAAAGATTCATGAGGTTATATTTTTCATCCCTTCCTTCACATTGAATCCACAGACTCAAAGGAACTTAGGAAAATTCGAGTTTGTCGAGAGCCTACCTATTAGAGAATCATAGTCCCCTACTCTTCGGCGACGAGTGCCGAAAAAGCCGCACTTTTCCAGTTTTATTGGCGTACGGGTTTTCTACCTCTGGGTTCGACCCCACTCTTGAGATGATGGGCGTTTCTTGTGCCGTTATAGAATTACGGAAACAATGAAGACTGTTATGTCATCGTATGGTAACGTCCATGCTGGTCCGTCGGTAATTTGTTTAGTCGATCTCTTGTCTAATGCGATATGTGTTTCGAGGTAAGTTGGTTAAAAATGTATCCTTTTTCGTTTAAATTGTAATTTCTTGGTTCAAACTTAATCTGTTTTAATTGAGGATTCAACCACTTTTTGAAAATTCATCTTTTTTAGTCAAATTCATCTTTTTTTAATTTTAAATTAAAATGTTTTGTTTGAAATATTAGCTATTACATTTTTTGTTGAGAATTCATTTTCTTTAATCAAAACAAATCAACTTTTTGTCCTAAATAATTTGTGTGGTTAAAAATTTATATTTTTGTTCAAAATATAAGTATTTTGTTAAGAAATTAGGCTTTTTGGTTTAAAAATTATACTATTTATTTGGAAATTAATCATTTTAATTAAAGATTCAACATTTTGTAAAAAATTCGTTTATTCTTTAATTAAATTCAGTTCATTAACCTTAAAATTCCACGATTCCATTTGTGTGAGGAAAATTATACTTTATAATAAAGTAATAAATATTGTCATAATTTTTATTGCAAATTAGCTTCTTTGTTAAAAAAAATTTTTCGCGGTTTAAAAACCAGCTGTTCTCTCAATGAAAGGACAATTATTATTCCTCTAGTATAGATAAAGAGACTTGTAATTTCAACAATAATCGACTTCGAAATTTATTATTTTAATTAATCATTGCTCGACTTTTTTAAAATGCTACACAACATTTTTTGACAATCAAGTTAAATTATTCATTAAAAAAAGAATTATTATATTCGTTAATGAATTTTTAATACTTGCCCTAGTTCGCCGTATTGATTTAATTAGTTAAATTCACTAATTCTCAACTCATCTGTCAAATTAATCATTTATAACAAATAATTTAATGAGAACAAATTACTTATTAAATCACTTAAACTTCGATCGAAACTGATTGAATTAATTATTTTAAAAATAATTAGACTCTCATGATAAATAATATGTTGTTGGGCTGCATAAATATTCACTATCGGTCAGTATTGCGTACCCGAGTCGAAATATAGCCCCTACTTTGAGACTCTTCAGGCTATTATTTGTAGGGGCTAAGGTTGTACAGTAGAGGATATTGACATACGATTTTTGCTCCTACTTTAGCGCTCTTATAGGCACAAATTTCCGAATTTTCGATTTGGGGCGTCAAAATAGAATCTTAGTTTATGTTTCTGATTTATCGCTCCACACTCTACCTTACCGTACAGAATGAAATTATTTGACGAAAAATTAACAAAATGGAGCAAAAAGAAGACATACTAACATTTGCGTAATGTTTAAAATTATTCTGCACACAGAAAAAGTATCCATTAAATTTTATAGAACTAATCCTATAGTAGAGGATACGCTGGATAGTTTAATAAAAGTTAAAATCGTCTTTGTTTTACATTGCGTTGAAATAGTACAGAAATTATAGAGAACCGTTCTATAAAATCATAACTGATTTTTCGCTACAAAAAATTAATCTTCTGTATACTCTAATATTTGTTCACATGTTTAAGGACACTATAATTTACTATTAACACAATCACTACACTATTTATAATCGCACGCTATGAAAGTTTTTATTCGGCTAGCCTTGCTTGAAGTATGCAAAAGAAAATTTGAAATATAACCTACATCTGTGAAAATCCATCTGCAAATTTTTGTGAATCATTCTGTAAAAAATATTGCTACGCTTAGAATAATATATGTACTAAGATTTTAGATTTTAGAAATATAACAAATTATTATTGTATATTTTATGTGCTTAATCAATACTTAAACTTAATCCAAAAATATTTCAGGATATTTTAGAAGATTAAAAAAATTCAATATATATTTTCAGAAATTTAATAGATTTTAAAGGATTTCCACAAATCTCCGAATATTTCAAAAGATTTAACAGACTTTAAAGAATTCAAGAACATTAGTCATACTTTAGAATTACCTTAAAATCTTAAAACTCATTTAAATTTTAGCGAAATTCCTTAAAAATTCTGAAAAATTACTTAAAATCCCTTAAATTGATTAGAAATATCTTGAACTTTTTTGAATAATTCGAAAACTTTGGAATTCGATTATAAACTTAAAAAACTTTTAAATCAAATAACTCCCGTTAAATCCCTTGAAACTCCTGAAAATCTCTTTAAATACATAGAAAATATTTTTGAATTATATGAAGATCCGTGAACACTTTTGAATTTTTAAAAAATTATTAAAAATTTTAAACTATATTAAATCGATTGAAATTCCAGGAAATCCCTCAAAATGACTCAAAATCTCTTGAACTCATAAAAATTATTTTAAATTCTTTACAATCTCTTGAAAATTCTTGTACTTTTTGGAATTCTTTTAAAATCTACTAAAATGCTTTAAAATTACTTGGATTCTTTTGAAATTCATTTATAAACTTGAATCTTTTTTAATTCAAAAAAATGGGTAAATCCCGTTTAATTATTTTAAAATTCATTAAAATCCTTTTAAAGACTTCAACATATTTTGCAATTACATAATAATACATGAACTTTTTTTGAATTTTTTGACATTTTTTAGAATCATTTAAAATAATTTGTAATCTTTAAAAACGTGTAGATCGCAAATGGAAATTGAGGAATATGTCAGAATATTTTTGAATATTTCGGGATATGTCGGAATATTTTAAAATATCAAAAATATCTGAGGTTAGAAAGAATATACAGAATACCAAGAATATTGAAAGAATACGTCAGGAACATTGGAGTGATCGACCCCTCGGCATATAGAAATAAATTATCTTAAAAATATGACATTTGGAAGAAACAGTTTATTATTTTAATTAAATGTTACATCCAAATCATTGGCATATATTTAGAACAATCGGTGATCGTATTAAGAGCGGTTACAAGTCAACTGTAACCAACGTCGGTTTTTTGGAGAATAACGTAGGAATAACAATCATCGATCTAAAATTTCAGAAGCTTCAACTTTGAATGATATTCAGTTTTAAATGTAAAATTGCGAAATCTTGATCGCTTTGAATTTATAATGGTTCAAATTCAAAAGTTTGCTATTTTTAATAATTTAGTTGTAAACGCTTTTCAGTATAAATAATTTCCAATATTCTAATTTTAAAATATTCATTTTTTAAGGTTGTGACATTGCCCTACTTTCTAAATTTTAAGCTGAAATCATTCAGTGTCGTGATTCTTCAATTCAAAAGAAAATTTCGTGAAAGGAAAATCTATTTTTTTAGAATCTGTCGTAACTAATTTAGAGTTATTTTTTGTGGTACAGAAAACACTCAATACAAAAGATTTGTATCTTTCTTACGTTTTTCTTCTGACGTTTCTTCTCGTATGTTTG
>NC_046659.1:81287118-81343593 GCF_010883055.1 Belonocnema kinseyi | reverse complement strand
ATTATCTTTAATATCTTATCGCTGGTTCGCATTTTTTCCTTTTGCTTGCAGTTACCAGATTAGGGCAAACTTCTTTCCTCTTGAACCCATTTCGATGTTATCACTTTAATATTTATTGTTTAAAACCAATTTAACTGTTGCTTTTACAAACTGTGGTCATGGAATTTTATAGAAAACAAAAAAATATCTGTGACCGGGGCGCAGGCGTCGAGGCAACGACGCTACATATCTTGTGCGTTAAAATTTAAGAGCGTTAAGAGTAAATTTAAAAATTCTACGGAGAAAATGGAGCTTTAGAGAATACATAAGTAAAACTCGAGAATGTGGAGGCAAGACCTTCAATGTAGGGGCTGAAGCTTATACAGAAGCAAAATAGAATGAAAATATCGTTAGGAGTGGCTACGTTGGAGGTAACAGAATAAACAGCCGCAATGTAGGGACAATACCTCACTTGAAGCGTCAAAGTAGGGCCTATATTTCGACTCGAGTATCCACGGGTTATATGTTGATTGGTTAAATTCTAACAACACCGAAAAGAAACAACATTTTTTAACGTTCTCAGATTCATATTTTAAAGGTGAACCCCTAACTAATTGGAGTAACTTAATAGCATTAATGTAATTTTTTCCTTTTATCTTGCAGCAAGTTAAAGTTTAAATAAAAACGTTGGAAAAAATTTAATATCCTTTCAGTAAAAATGTTATTTTTTTTAACACATAAATAAATTATATAAGCATAAGGTCTTTATGAAAGTCTCTCAAAATATACATTGATTCAATTTATATTATTATTTACATACAAATAAGATGCGTGTAAATATTTCCAACATTTTTATTACAAATTTCACTTCTTTCACTACGTTGGTAAAGACATCAAATATATCTCTGGCATACTGTGGAAATATAGTTTTAAATTCAAACTAAAAACGTATAAAAATGTCAATTATTTCGGATTTTATTTAAAATTTGAGAAAACATTGACATTTAAACTATTTAAAAAATGTCTGCTTCAACAAAAAGATCATTTAGATTCATCATGAACTCATTTAATGCACGATTTTGAGAGCTTTTAACTCTTTACAGAGAAATAATTTTAGCTTTATCATAATTTTCTATATCTATAATATTTTTGTGTTTGTCAATTTTCTAAAATGGTTTATAATTGTTAAAGACAATTAATTTAAACAAATGCACTAGTGGTTTAAATAGTTGTATAAAAAGAAATAGAAATATAGAATTAAAATACAGAAATATAGAAACAAATATTAGAAGAATCTATTTTTTCAATTATTGAAACAAAAATTATTTAAAATATTTGTTCTAAATTGTGATTCACAGCAGAACCAATTAATATATTCAATTGTACGGGAAAAATGTATTATCCAGGATAAATAAACAATCACAGAGTATAACAATAGCTTCAGCATTATTTATTGATACTATAAAAATTCAAAATAAGTTACTAGCCAAAGAACTTCTTCAGGGTCTTCATACAATGCTTTTTAACACAGTTCCGATGTTAAAATTTATAGTTTTATTTTTCGAACCATCAATACTATAAACAAACTAGATAAAGAACCAGATTTCGCTCATATAAAAAGCCTAATAATTCTGCCACTTAAATACCACGCAACCGAAAATCGGTGGTACAAAGTGATAACAAAAAATGCGGCGTGGTTCAAAGCAATGTATATTGCAACTGTAATGTTTCGGTTCAGCTACACAATAAAATACCTTTAATGTCCCTTCTATTAGCTTTCAGTTCAACTACCGTCTGGTGAAATCTATATCTCGTACAATATCATGAGTGTAACGTAAATTCAGCGATTCCAATGTATAAAATTGCTATCTTCCGTTAAAATATTTGTGCTTTAACAAATTTTCTACGACAATTTGAAATAAGGACCAAAGAAACAAGTTGAAAGTGTGATTTACTGGAAACAAAATTTGTCTTTTGACGCGACGTGGCTGGCCTGAGATAATTTCAGAAACTTTCAAATATATTTCAACTATTCGGATATTTATTTGATAAAAATAATAGACATGGTACCTGTCACTAGAATTCAGATCGCGAGTGCACTGCATTAAGAAATGCAAAGTATTCGAGTTCGACTAAAGCTTGCAGAACCAATTTCAACGGATCGTGAGTCTCGAGTGAGACCGAGGTGAGTGAATTATTAATGCCAAATTCCTTCGGGATTTCCAGGGGTGAAAGGATTCGGTCCTTGAGAAGAGAAGGCATATTAGAGTGACGGAGGAAGGAGATTGAGAGAGTAGATTACAAAAGAAATAAGAGAATAAAAGAATAGCGTGTGGTAAAAGAAATCGCTTTAAGATATTGGTCGACCATGAAGAGCGGCTCCTCCCTCTTCGTACTCAAATAAACTTATCATCGATTCAGCACATTTCGTCAAAATTCAGTCGTATCACTTTTTCAAGCTTTCGCCATAACTTGAGAAAACAGGAATCTAATGGTAAAATATGAAAATATGCAAGTCTTTCTCATTGTGTATTTAATTGCAGAGTTTCTGTATGATGGGCTTCCAGTAATATAAGTCAGTTTATATTACATCAAATGAATTTCGAGTAGTATAAGCTATTTAAAGTCACTAATGATGGGTTTCATGTGATATAAGTAACTTGAAGTCAGATGTAATTAATTCTAATAGTATAAGCCACTTTAAGGCAGCCATAATATGTTTCAAGTACTATAATCCATTTTAAGTAATCCATGATGGATTGTAAGTAGTATAAGTCACCTAAGTTCAAGAATAATGGTTTTTGGTGTATATACGATTTTAAGTCAGACACCTTAGGTTCGTAGTCGTATAATTGAATTCATGTAAGAAAAAAAACTAGAAACCAACGCTCATAGTGGTAAAGTAATAAAACGCGAACATCCCTTACATTGTAGACCTAATTTTAGAATGTTTTATATTATTTTTAAAATTCATTGAGTTTTGATACAAGTTTGATATTGCTCCAAACATTATGGGTGACAAACACATACTATAATTCACTTCAAGTCATCCCTGATTGGCTTCAAGTTACAGTATAAGTCACTTTCAGTCAGGTTTGATGAGTTTCGAGTAGTATAAGCCTTTTATAGTCACCAATTATGGGTCTCAAGTATCGTAAGACCTTCGAACTAAAATATAGAAAAATTTAAGTATTACAGGCTATTTTCAGCAAGCCATTATATACTTGAAGTACTGCAATTAATTTTACGTTATATATGATGGTTTTCAGGTACTATAAGTCACTTGAAAGTCAGCGATATTTTTTTCCAGTAATATGATCCATTTTAAGGCACACATCGTAGGTTCTAACTAGTATAGTTAAATGAATGTGGAAAAAACTATAAAACAAGCTATCTAATGGTAAAATAATCAATCACGAACGTCTTTCAGATTGTGAATTCAATGATAGAATTTTTTCATATTATTTTCAAAATTCACTGATTATTAGTACAAGTTTGGGTTTGCCCAAAATATACAAGTAATATAACGCAAAAGTCTTTCACATTGTGAATTCAGTCAGATTTTTTTGATATTATTTCGAAAATTCATTGAAATTTGATATAAGTTTTGTATTTCTTAAAACATGGCATGCTAAAAGTATTATAAATCACTTTAAGTCAGATATCATTGTTTCCAAGTAGTATAAATTAATTCAGGTGAAAAAAATAGAAATAAAGTAATCTAATGGTTTGAAGTAGTATCTGAAATTTTAAGTTGGACATGATTTTAAGCAGAATAATCAAGTAGTATATGTACATTCGAATCAGAAATCTCGGCTATCAGTAGTATAATTAAATTCACATCGAAACACTAAATTTTAAATAGTATAAGCCATCTTAAGGCATCACCGATGGGTTCCAAGTAGTGCAAGGCACTTGACGTAACTGCTTCAGTTGTTTAATTAAAATGAACTGTTTCTTATTCAAATTCAATTATTTTTATTTGAAATATCAGCTATTCATTTTTGTTTTTCAGTTTTTAGTTTATAACCAATATTTTTAATTGAAAATCAATCTTTTCTAGTTAGAAATTGACATTTTTTGTAGAAAGTTCGTCTTTTCGGCTTTCGGTTAAAAATGTATTTATTTTATTAAAAAGCCATCTCTTGTAGTAAAAAATTTAACTGTTTTTTTTAAAATGATTCATTTAGGGTTCACGGGTCATATTTTTTGTCAAGAATTCAACTTTTTAGCTGAAAAACTCAATTTTTATTTTAATAGTCGTCTTTCGTGTCGAAAATTCATCTCAATGAATCTATATATTAATTTTGGTTATAAAAATTCATTTCCCTATTATTTCAATATTTTCGTGAACAATCATTCGATTTCCACTTTTTTAAGGGAATTTTTGGTCTGTAAAGTCTTTTATAGGTTTCAAGTAGTATAGGCAGTCTTCACTCATCCACGATGAGTTTTAAGTAGTATAAGTGACTCAATGACACACATAATTGTTTCGAGGCGTATAAACTGCTTTATTACAGACATAATATGCAGACAAAACAAGAAATTCCTTGGATTTTTGTTTCTTCGATTTCTTAATCTATTGGTCAAATAACTAAAAGCGAAAGTCTTTCACTCAGTGGATTTACTTATGGAAATTGTTGATATTTCCTTCTCAAATGTATTAAATTTTGATGCAAGTTTGCTATTGCTCCAAACTGGTCTATACGTTAAGATAGAATGAGTAATTGTTTATGTTGCCAATAGAGTGAAGAGCTTGGAACAAGTCTCATTGGTCATCAAGTTAACACATGCGCTGTTCACTTTCCTAGAAGTGAGCACTTGGTCAGTGAGTTCGCAAAGGTAAAATTTCACATCGTTAACGAAGACGGATTACGTCCGTTGAAATGCATTTCCGTTTCAACCGCAAAGGCTGGTGTAATGATCCTCTCTCAGAGGTCGTCGCTATGTGGATACTGCTTTGAGTCAGTTCCCAGAATTTCTAGTTTACGCATCCATTTGTAATTATTATCATCTGTCTACATTATTCCTATCCTAATTCCTATTCGAAAACCTGTACCTTTCAAAAGATGTAACCAATTTAAGGGAATATCAAAGAACTTTGTAGAATTTACAACAATTTCAAGGTATTTTACTTACTTTTAGAAGATTTAAGGGATTTTGCGGCTCCTCCAATAATATTATAGGATCTGCAGAATTTTAAGCTGTTCTTATTGGATTAAAAATCTATGTATTTTTTTAATCATTTTTTTCAGTTGAAGATTCTTTTTTTTAAGATACATCATGTTACGTGTAAATTATTATTAATACTTTTTTGTTTGTTTTGGAAATTGGACTATTTTCTGAAACAATTTTTTTTTTAAATTAATTTTCTACACTGAAAATGTTACTATTTTACTTTAAGTTTATTTTTTAATAGAAACAAAATGTTTTCGGTCCAGAGTTAATCCTTTTTGGATTAAAATGTAACTGATTATGTAAAAATTAATCTGCTTTCATTAAGGATTTAATTATTTTGTACAAAATTCGTCTTTTTGAAAAGAAACTTAATCTTTTTGGCTGAGAGTTTATTCCTTCCAGTTTAAAATTCAATTTCTTGATAAGAGATCTGTTTTAATCAGGAATTCAAATATTTTGTTGTAAATTAGTATTTGTTGGTTGAATTAATCTATTTTGTTAGAAAAATAATAAACTGCTTGGTTGAAAAATAAATTATCCATTTAACAATGTATTATTTGATTTAAGAATTAAACTATTTAGTGAAAAAATTTGTCCTTTTTTTAATTCAGGTTTTTAAAACTTGAAACTTAACTACTCCATTTTTTGAGGATAAAATTATATTTTTTAGTTGGAAATTAACTATCTTTGTTCAAAATTTATCTATTTTGTTGAAGATTGAACTATTTTGTTAGAAATTCGTCTTTTTCCTTGAATACAACTACTTGACAATTAGTTTTAATCTGGAAAATTATTTTTCAAACTTAAAATTCAAATTTTGTCTTTTTAGATTAGCGATTCAGCTATTAGGAACAAAACTCCAACTATATTATTAAAGTCCTCTCTGTTAGTCTAAAATGCCACGGTCAACTTTCTTGATTGAAAAATCTTCTCTCTTGACTGAAAATAAACATTTTTTTCGAAAACTCAACTTTTGGCATAAGATTTTAACTGTCTTATAAAAAATTCGTCTTTTTGACTTGAAAAGTTAACTATTTTATTTGATGATTTTGGTTGATGTGTTACAAAAACGTTGCGACTCCCACCTATGTGACACTTTGTAACGTTAGACTAGCTCCGATTTCTTTCTACAGTGTCACTTAATATGTAGATGCTTTCATAAACAAAAATCTTAATAATCTTAAAGAAATATTTTTTCATAATAATAGAATTTGTATTGTAAATTTTGAATAAAATTTATAATGGTTTAGAATGGAGACCTGTACGTGTTGAAATCAGTTGACATAATGCGGATTTGTTCCAATTAATAATACTGCTTGGCTGTGCTCCCAAAAGCCTGGCCCACTTTTAGTACCGCTACACACGATGCATGTTCATGTGCACGCGGTCGCGCATTCTCTAGTGACATATCTATGCTCACGTGTGCAGAGAAGCGAGGCCCTAATGAAAGGAAGCCAAGTCATTGTTGACTTATTGGCGTAGTTTTGCGAGGTATTCCGTGTTCTGTACTTTGCCCTCGGCTTACAGCACAGAAACGATAGCAGATTTAAAAATTCCAAAAGCTCCGCTTCGCATTCGTGAATCCTTTAAAAATCTATTAGACGAGCTTTTTACTATTCAAACATTAATTTTTTCAAGTGAGTCAAAGCAGGCACTGTGCGCCTACAAAAAAGAATCTCGAACCCTATTAAGATATTAATTAAGTCACTCATCCCCCACTCCATGAAACGGGTTAAGCTTGGCTAGGGTACGTCATAAAGTTGGATAAAGTCGGTGAGGGTACGGGAAATTTCTTCTCTCTTTCCTCTTTTTTATTTTTGACCAAAAAAAAAAGGAATTTTCTCCTTTTTTGAGAAAATTGTTATCTTTTTTCAGTTTTCAATAGGAACATTTTATGACGGTTGTCCAAGCTTGGTCGTTGTATACTTGGTTTTATTTCCAGGAATTTTTCGCATCAGGAAGTGCGACGGACAGATGCCCCATTGAACCTATATGGGTTTCTACCCGAGACTACGAAACCCTAGAAAAAACTACTGTTCCTACGCAAAAAAGCAATGGTTTCACTTTAAAATTATTCATATTTTTCAACTGTGATTTGTATAATTTGCTTACAACTTTAATTGTTTCGTTGGAAATTCAACACCTTTTGTTTACAAAATGTTTCTTTTCGTAGAAAAAGATTATTGGTTTGAAAACTTATTAATTTTTTGGCAATGTAACAATTTCATTGCAAATTAACTTTTTGGTTGAAAAATAATATTTTTGGTTTGAAAATGTTAAAATTGGCTCAAAATTACAATTATTTTGTTTAAAAAATCGTCGTTTTTATTCGAAATTAAAAATTTTTTGTTGAAATATGAACTATTGCATGTTTCGTTGGAGGATTTTTCCCTTTCGACTGAAAATTGAACTACTTGGTTGAAGATTGAACTATTTTCTAGAAAATTAGATTTTTTAAAATTTAATTTTGCCAACAAAAAGCTAAAGTTTTTCATGTTCAGTTAATGATGAATCTTTTTAGTTGCAAATACTACAATTTGTTAAAAAGACTTCAGCTTTTTTAGTTAAAAAGTTATTTATTTTGTTGAAAGTTGAACTCCTTTGTTAGAAATTAATTATTTTCAATGAAAATTTACGTTTCTTGTTGCAAATTAATGTTTTAACTGAAAATTAGCCTATTTTAGTTTTAGCTTGGTTTGTAATTTTTTTATGAATATTTCTCTGCTACTATAAGGTTTAATGTTTTTGTTGGAAAATTAACTATCAAGTTAAAAATTTCTCTGTTTTATTAAAAATTTTATGTAAAACCAAACTATTTTGGATTGATCCTTAATCTGTTTTGTTTAACAAATTTTAGTACTTGAATCAAAATTAAAATATTTTGCTTCAAAATCTAAAATTTTGTTAGTAAATTCATTCTTATTGATTAAAATATTAACTGCTATGTAGAAAATTCGTCTTCTTAAAGAAAAAATAAAACTGAAAGTTCAATTCTTTTGATAAAAACACGTCTTTTTGGTTTGAAAATTCCCCTTAATGTAAAAGTGTTATCTTCCGGAAAAAGATAGCAGAAGGAATGATTTGGAAAATGCAAAATGAGCAACTGTCTAAAGTTCATTTCCTGTTCCATTTCATCGAGGTCCAATTGTCCCACGATGCGGAAAATACACGGTACCGAACGGAAGCCCTCTCTATTTTCGGTTGGCGTTGGCGAGATCGATCAGAAATGAAGTCTGAAACTTGGATACCTTCATTTCATACCTCACGTCTTTCATGTCACAAGACAATTGAACTTTTGCTTCAGTATAAATTCAAAACAAGACCAAATATATTTTCCGAACAATTCTCAAATGTACGATTATTGATATGTTTCACATAAACAATTATTTATAGAAAATGTTTTATTGGAAAGTTCATCAAGTTCATTTTCAACCAATTTTGAGTATTCTTATACAGTTATAAGATCATGTTATAAGTATCCGAATAAACGATCCGTATTACCTGATTAATTAACTGATTATTAAAAAACTGTATATGTAAAAATTAGAGTGGCCCGAACTAAACAAATTTTCCCTGAAATTATTAAACACACCTCAAAAATGTTCCCTTTGATACGTTCCCACCAATTGAAATAAAAAGCCCACCGCTTTAAAATAAAACAAAAATCGTTTTTAATCTTTACAGTTTTGGATGCAAATATTTGATGAATCTCTGGCGAAATAAATACTAAAAAAATTAGACATAAGACGTTTGTCCTTCACCACCCTTATGAGTTAAGCACTACCCCTTTGAAAGTTTAAATATTGATTTTTTTTATAAATTAAGAGAATTTCATCAAAAATATGTACAGAGTAGTCTCTGAATAAATAAAAAACGTATGTTTCTCAAGGACTAAAATATCTTAAATAGGCTTAAAAAAAGTATAATAATATTAAGAAAAGAGGCAATAATTTGTAGGAAAAAAAAAATTATATATCGATCCCTATACAGTTTTCAATACAGACAATTAATTTTAAAAAAAGAATAATTAATGAAATAATTTTAGGGTAGAAACGAGTTTTCTAATCCACCGCAGATATTCAAAATGATATCAAATATATTACATTATAAATATACATTACAAAATATATTTTCATATTAATATATTAATATATCATACGTATGTAATTTGTGTCAAGTTTACTAAATTAAAGAAGAAAATATCTAATTAAACTGTAAATATGTTTGTTATTGGTCAAAATATGTGAGTTAGAATAACGGTATCCTGTCAGAAAATATCAGTAACTATTCTACTTTAAATTCGTGCAATTTATTTACTGAGAAGCATAAAAAGCTGGAAAATTTATTGTCTCTTTGTTAGAAAGTAGTTTCTTATTGCAAAATGTTTCGTTTTTTCTACTGTCCATTTTGTAATTTTCTTACTTTTTCTGAGCTATTCTAACCATTTTTGTACGAAAACACATTTTTTTCAACTGTGATATGAGAAAATATTTCTTCTTATATTTTTGGGTGGTTATAATGCCCACTGAGGGTAGTTTTGGCCATGTAAATAATACAACCTTTTTTTTAGTAATAGATTTTATTTGTGTCGACCAGGGTAATAGTTAATGAAAACTTCCACACTTTTTACTTTTTTCATAATTTTTTATATACCGCTTTATGTCATTTATAAATAATATACAATGCCATAAAAAATTCACATAAATGTGAAATGCATTCCATTAAATAAAAAAATGTATGAATAAAGTTTCAAGTGGGTTGTTTTTTTTACCCACAAGGGTCGTTTAGGAAAACCTTTTTCAGCATTTATTTTATATGAAATTTATTAGATGTCCACACTAAAACTTCGACAGAGCTCGCAACCAAATTTTTTGTGTAAAAAGGCTTTCTATATTTATAAGGGAGGGTCTCGAACTTCTGCACAGTTTTTCATATAATTACTTTTTTTTGGAATAATTTATGATTTTTTAAGTTATAACAAATATTTTACAAGATCGTTTTAGGAAATATTAGTTTTCATGTTTTGGGGTGGTTTAGTCCTCGAGGGAACGTACATGTCGTTATCCAACAAATTAAAAAAAAAATACACAGTGATTTTTGCGTCTAAGGAATAAAAAAAATAAAGGTTAATTTACACTAATATCTCAAGAAATAAAAGAATAAATCACTTAAATTTAACACTGAATATTCCTTTATAAATTTAAATTAAACAAAGTCAAGTAACGCATTAGCCTATATGCTTCAAGGCACTCAAAATTACTTATTCTATAGTATTTGAGCCACTGATAACGAAACTGAAGTTAGATTAAAAAAGTTAAAAATAGCTCATTCAATATGGTGGACATTGAGCATAACAATTTTAAATTATCATAAAACTGCATGTGAAAACTTCAAATTAATATTTCTAGGTTCTATTAGGTTGCTGATGACGAATATAATGTAAAGTTTAAAAAAACTCAAATGACTGAGCCACTATGATATACCCTTAAATTTGTCCTCAGATGGGACGTTAAATATGAGGCAGAAACCATAGAGGAATTAGAAATACAATGGATGCAGAAAGCCATCCATGGCAAGCATCCCAACACGTTAGATCAAAATGAAGTGGATAGTGAGGCATCTAATATTTGGCTAAGAAAGGGTGTTCTGTATACAGAGACGGAAGGATTCGTCATTACAATATAGGACAAAGTTGTCAGCACCAGGAATTATCGCAAACAGGTGTTACATCAAGACATGGTTGACCGGTGCCGATTATGTGGAGATACTAACGAATCCATCGAGCACATTATTGATGGCTGTCGCGTAATGGCTCAAAGAAAATATACGGAAAGACAATGATGTTTCGGGCATTATATATCAACAACTTGCCCTAAACCTAGGATTGTTAAAAGAATGGATGCCCTTCTACAGATACATTCCAATGCCCGTTTTAGAAAGCATGGATTACATCTTATATTGGGATTTCACTATCCAAACGGATCATTACATCCGGACCAATCGATCTGACATCGTGATGCGAGAAAAAAAAGGTGGAAGAGTCTACATCATCGACATTGCTTGTCCGCTTGACCGAAATTTGCAGTCAACCTATACAACCAAGATACACAAGTATAGCGAGTTAAGGCATGAAGTAAAGGCCATATGGAGGAATGTGAATCATGCATCTATTCATCCCATTGTGATTTCGGCTACAGGTAATGTGCACGCAAATGCACTGAACATCTTGAACAGTTAGGAGTCAGTAGGGTATTGGCAGCAGCTCAGAAGGTGGTTTTATTAAACACCTGTCGCAATGTAAGAAACTTTCTTGATTATCAGAAAGCGAGCGACTAAAAACCCGTGGAGTGGCAGATGGTAGCTCTAAGAAAGTATCAAGAGGTGACTGTGGTCACCTCCAACGCTCGTGGCCGCTCGTAATTGTATACCTACAACATCATCGCAGGAGGTTTCAACTATCGTATTAAATTATTTGAATTAACTTATAACATTTTAATCTCATCAGTCACTTGACTTAGTCCGTGGCTATGATGTATAACCGGATTAACTCAAGCAAAAGTTTAATAAAAACACATATTAAAATACTATATAATATAATAATAATATTAAGTTAGACACTAGTATTTCACGTTAGATGTCCCGGATTCGACCTCTGAGCCGGTTCCTCTGGAAATTTTTGCATATACCTCTACCGAGGTTATAGTGTTACGGATCCCACCTTAAGTTGTATTTGCCCCCAACTATTAACTTGTCTGCAACACAGCCTGTGAATATTGAAGTAAAAATCAGGCTTTGTCCAATATGTCAAATCAGCCATACTATTCTTAGCAGATCACTTAATTGATTTAGAAAAATGCGTTCGTGACTAATGGAATATACCGGGAGTGTTCCATGCATACTATTTAAAGAAAATCCCATACTAACAAAAAATTCCTTTAACAGATTCGGCTGGAACCATCTTAAACCTAAGATAATTCTATAATTAAAAAAATAATAATTGTATAAATCTTACTTTAAATTATTTATCAGAGTTTCTTAATATGTCACCTTGTTTATATTTAAAAAATCAATAATAAGTCAAATAGAGAAAATTTAATTATCGTCTATAAATGGGTCTTTTCCATTGATTTTTATAACCTAGATATTTAACGTTCTAAAACAAGCTTTACCTTCTAGATCGTGGTCCAGGGTGTTTAACTATCAATAATGTTCTGATTTATTTGTAACAAAAATTTTCAAAACCCCGGAAGACCATTGGACACTCCGAAAATAAGAATTTCGCCAACTCAGATTTGGAAGATAACTTGGTAGCAATTCCAAAGACGTTTTCGACTTCCGGCGTTGAAGGAGTCGATGTTTATCGAGGATCGTGAATTCTAGTCGAGTCATGGTTATGGCGATTGTTTTTAAAGTACCCGAGGTAGACGGATCTCCAGGCCAGCTTTATGGAGCGTGAGGATAAGGGGTGGGGTGGGAGGTGGTTAAGGGGGTAGAAACGGTAGCAAAAGTTGGCCGCGGTTTGAAATATCGCGTTCCTAATGCACTGGGGCAAAAACGCTGCTGCCCCTCATCGGGCCCGCGCAGTCGGCGACTACAGGGCTAATGTGTAGGAAGATGGAGGTCGTCCACGCAACAATGCTGGTGATTTATCGAGCCCCCTATATCAGCGGCCGGAGGCCATGAATCGCTAACTAGCTAAATCAACTGGAACAACTTTAGCACCGGGAGAGTATGCGGGATTCACTAGCCCTCTGGAAGTACAGCTAACGAGACTTTCCTACAAGATTCTACATTACCCTAGGCGAATAAGCGTCGAATCCGCTAAAATCAGTGAGACAATTGAGAAGACTACTATGCACTGAATTTGTATCGGTCAAGAATAGTTACCTGATATTTATCGTTGCGGTAACATACTGGTCTGTTTCACTATACAAGATTGATTTCATGAGATACTCAAGATTCTTCAACGACAAGAGAGCAAAGATTCAACTATTTAGAAGTAAAATAGTTGAAACAGTTCAATCATATTACTCTATCTCATGATTCTAAAATTAATACGTACACCCTAAAGTATGACCGAGGACAGATTTATGAGTAAATGTCTTTAATAAACGTTAAACATTTCGCAGTCTAAAATATTGACACTTAAAAAATTCGACAACAATTGGCTCTCTGCTAACGTCAATATTATCTCAAGCATTTAATACTTTAAAAAAAACTTTAACCTTCATATTACATTTTAAAATCTTTCCACATGCAAAATTCTGCGATCGGCTCTCCACTTACTACAGTGTGACCAAAAGCATCTGACGCTTTTGAACAGGCTTGGCCCTGCAAATCGCGGTTTAAAACTATCTATATGAGAATTGTATAAATATGTTAATATACTCTACCTCTTCTGGTAGTCCAGAAAATAATTGTACTAAAGAGCGAAAAGGCTTTTCGGTTTTTACAAAATAGTTAAAATCAAATAATTATTTTTGACCCTAGAAAAAGTTGTTTGGATGATTCTTCATTTTTTTAGTGACAAATAAAGACATTAAGTATTGACAACAACATTGAGAACATCTATTAAAACTATTTTTGAAAACCCATTTTAAAAAAGCTTAGTTTAATTTTTGAACGTATATGGGTAATTCTCCACATACAGGGCAGTTTGGTATCCATGGATTATACTAATCAAACTACTGGTTGTATTATTACTATTCTTGGTAAATAACTTCATTTGAGTACCTCATAACAAATTCTATAGTAAAAATTTGGCCATATTAGTGTAAGCCAGAGTGAAAAATTAGTATCTACCTAGAGATTTTCATAAGTAATATTTTAATTTTAATTTTTTAAAAACACTATATATGCACGCAGATATGAATTACTTCCAAAACACTTTTTATGTTACGTCGATACATTAACAGCTATCCTTTGCCAACTAGGAATACTTTTTTGGACCTCGCTTGAATGTCGGATTGAAGAATAAATATCTCGCTACTTATCATCTTAGTTTTGAGTGTGAACATTAAGAACTTTCTTCGCAAATAGACACAACTGTTAGAAAACCTTGCGTGTTTTTATTAGTATCCATCGAAGTAACTCGGAGTACCTTTCACATTTCTTCACAAAATTTTCTGAATAAAGGATAATGATTTGGATTAGGGCGGCAGAAAATGATTTCCCAACGGATTTTTCACTTCATTTCACTTTAAAACTTTTGGAATAGGTTTAGGGCAAGGTGATTAGAAATAGAACCGCTCAGAAAAATCTTGTCTGAAAATTAAGTTTTTGGAATAAATACTTATGTTTTAGTTACAAAAGTGTATAAATAAACAAATAATACAATTTTTGTAGTTATCAATGTAAAAACAACAAAATGTTTTGTACGGGACGAAACATAATTTTTTTTAACGCTCAGATGTTTAATTAAACCATTGAAACGATTTAAACATTATATATTTTCTAGCGACATACGTTCTTACTGCTTTAAAAAAATAATTTCTGTTTTTCTAAAAATAATAATTCATTGTAATCAAATTTCTGAACCTTCTTATCATTCACATTATTATATTTACAAAGCAAAGTAATTTAATGCTACCTAAATTTTAGTCCTTAAGCTATAATAAAACTTGATTCATTTTAATTTAGAAAAATTATGTCAAATCTTCATTGTTCAATTAAGTAAATTTTTTTCCTTTTGGTATATCTAGAATATATTTTATGTTATTCTTTTCTTCGTTTGTGAAAATTTAATTTCATTCTTTTACTTCATTTAGAAACAATTTTAGTTACAAGAAAGATAGAAATATCTTTATAATAATTAGAGATTTCCATTCACGATGATTCGCTAGCAGTCCATTGTCGTTGGTTTCTGAAACTGTAAAAAATTTTTTTTTAAATGGCTTGTTTCTGGTGCATTTTGTAAAATATATTATAGAATCAAAAATCGTTTGACTACAATTGATCCTAAGTTATAACAGGATGAAATAGACCCATTTCTTGTTATCCAATCTTGTTAAACCCGTAGTTTCTGAAAATATTTTGCTTCCTTGGAACAACCATTCATAGGTGTACATAAAGCAGTTTAATGAAAATAATGTTTTAAATATTTTCTAAGGAAGTGTGCTTTGAAAAAAGATTATTTGCGAAAATCGATATTGAATAGCTTCAAATGACCATATCATTTAAACTGCTAGCGCTAGAGCATTATTTTGATCCAAATTTAGGGAGAATCTTATACACTTTTTTTTGATTCTGTAATGTATTTTTTTAATGCACCACACACGAGCAATTTCTAAAAGACTGATTTTTTCATTGTATGCAATTTCAAATGGCTTAAAAATTTTGGTTGTCATTAGACACTTGAGATCTTTTTTTTACAGAAAATTGGAGAGCTTAGGCTAATAAAACTTTGAGGCTAGGATGCTTTTAAGGTGAGGTTAAAAAAAGACTGTTCTCAAATCGATAAAATGTCATATATTTCAAAATTTCACTTAATTTTTTTTTCTTATTGTCGGCTTAAAATATTTGGGTGGTGTTCCGAAATAAAAATCAGCTAAAGAAACAGGGATCGACAAGCCCTAGAAGTTAGTTCAAGCTAGATATGCCTAAAGTTGTTCCGTTTAGTTAGAAAATAAATTCCTTTTTTGTTTTTATTTGAAAACAAGTTTTGGCTGTGGTCCTCTGGGACCTTAGACGGCCTCGAAATGATTGAAAACATTAATTAACTTTAATTTCCGTACATTCAGCTGAATACTAAATACAAATGGTGTTACCGGACACCGTTAAAAATGACCTATTTAGAACAAATATACTACCCCTAAGCGTGAATAGTACCATTTATAAGGCTTAAAATATCAAATTATGCAATTTGGAATTTTTACGTGCAATTCTTTCAATATTTAAATACTTAAATTCCTTGGTACGATACAGGAAAGTAAAAATAGGAAAATATAATATTTTAGAATTGTACTCTTATAAACAGGTATTATTTATGTCTTAAAGTTATTATTCATTATTATTATTATTATTTATGTCTTACTTTTTAACGTTATTTAATATTCACGATTCAACTTTTTTTCAGGCCAAATAATTTTTTGGATTGATCGACAAATACTCTCCTTTCCCTTCTATCATTTTTTCAATACTGTTCAGCATCCTTGAAGAGTTCTAAACGAAAATTAATTTATAAGTTTGAAAGTTGACGAGATAGGTTAGTATCCAGTTCTTTACTTGGCAGTGGACATCTGGCCGATTGCCTTTGGACGATGAAAGCACAATCTTACCCTTTTCCTTCTTCGCACTTGAAAGTCTGCGTTTTATCGGTAAAAGTTAGCGGCCAGAGAAGAGTTTCCAGCGGATCTTTTCTAAAGCGTCACTACTTTCAATCGAAGCACTCGACCCATCGCCAGAAGCACGGTATTTTCTCCAGTATTTATCACTTGTTCGTCCGGTTTCAAATGATACATCGATATCCTGGTACGTAATGGTGCATTTAGCATATACGCGAGGCGTCGCGAACCTTCCTCCTGCTTTCCCTACTTTCATCGCTCTCTCTCTCTCTCTCTCTCTCTCTCTCTCTCTCTCTCTCTCTCTCTCTCTCTTTATCCCCTGCAACCAAATTTATGGACGGTCCTGTATCGACGATTTCCCCTTCCGACGGGCACTGCAGTCTCGTCCGTATTTATAACTGCTTCGGACAGAAGTGCAGGCAATCGTCGCAGCTTAATCTCCGGGGAATTCGAGTTCTCGATTATTCTTCTCCTTTACTTCTTTGCGGTACTCAAAAACCAGTTCATTCGTCATCTGATTTAGATTAACTTTTAAATAAAAAATAAAATACGTCTCAATAGGTTTTACACTTTAGTAAAAGAGTGTACGCGCTATGTGTACATAAATAACTAGTACTTCAAGGTTGACCGGTTAAACTTTTAATTAATTCGAATAATTTTTTTATCTAAACGTTTAGATATTTAACATGTCAAGAAGTTCATTCGGTTTAACTTTCCATGTTTTTCAACTTCTTTTTTATTCAAGCTAACTTAAGTTCGAGGCTTACAAATTTGGGTAGTCCAAAATCAAAAAGTGAAGTGGGAAATAAAATTTATTTTCCAAACAAGATTATGAGTTTTTCATCCAAATATTTTTAAAGTAATGAAAATAAACTTTAATATTTATTTAAACTTTCATGATTAAGTCAATGGAATGGAAGCTTCTAATGTGTCCCCTAAGGGTTTACATTTTTCTTACACCTTCTCTATTCCTTTACACACCCTCCACACACTTACTTGGTGGTGGAAGGGGGACCTACAGTTTAAGGTGGGTTCCGAACCACCAAGAGCAACAGCCTTAAAGTACTTAGAGAAAACCTTTTTCTCTAGAGGTACCGGGTCCCACGACTCTCCGGAGATGAACAACTCCCTTGCTAGGCTAGTGTTCACCGCATGGGCCACCGAGACTCTTCCAGAGTGCGAGGCGGGAATCGAACCCGCAAGCCGAAGGAGTGGGTCCAAAGCCTACGCTTTAGCCCCCACGACCATCGTCCCACTTTCATGATTAAGTCTATACATTATTTTAAAATTTCTTATTTTAACATGTAAGAACGAACTTAATTAGTTGAACCCGACTACAAAACCCAACTGTTTTTTTGTTGAGCTGAGTCTTTCTGGTTGAGAATTCATCTCGTTTTATTCAAAATTGTATTATTCGGTTGAAAGTTTGATTATTTTAATGAAAATGTAATAATTTTATTAAAAATTCCTCCTTTTTGATTGAATATTCAAATGTTTTGTTACAAATTCTTCTTTTTAGGCTAAAATTTAACTAATATGTTAGAAATTTCAACAATTTCATTGAAATTTTGTTTCCTTATTAAGTACAAAAACTGTCTTGTTTGAAAACTTAACTATTTTGGTATAAATTCAATCTTTTCTGGTTAAGAATACAACTATTCAACTATTCAACTATCTGTTTAAATTATAGTTTTTTTCGGTTGGATTTAACTGTTTTCAATTACAAATTTTTTAGAAATATTAACCACTATATTTTTCGTTAAAAATTATTGTTTTCGTTAAAAATTTGAATATTCCATTTTTGGTATAAAATTTTTTATTTTAGTTGGATAATTAACTACTTGGTTGAATTTTTATTAACATTGTTACAAATGGTTCTGGTTTTGTTCAAAGATGTATCAGTTTAGTTTAAAATTTAACTATTTTGTTCAAAATTTTTTGTTGAAAATTTAACTATTATATTTTTCGATGAAAATGTATATTTTTAGTTGAAAAATAAGCTAATTGCTGTAAATTTGAACTCCTTTTTGAAAAACAAATTATTTTGGTTGTCGATTTATCATTTTAGTTGAAAATTTATATTTTTCCTTACAAATATCAGTATTTTTGCAAATTCTTTCTTTCGTCGATTGAATTCAAATGTCATTGATCTAGAATTAAAATAGGTTTTGGTTGAAAGATCAACTATTACATTTTTCGCTGAGAATTTACCTTTCATTAGTTGAAAATTCAACTAATAAGTTAAAATTTGAAATACTTTGTTACACAATAATGTTTTTACTTAAGGATTGAAGACTGAACATTTCTTTCTTTCTTTTTTCGTTGTTGTTTTTAATTCGTCACATGTCTCGCGCTTTGTACTCGATTTAAGATGGTCAAAACGAACAAATTCCCAAAATATGGTATTAGATGTTATCTTGGCTGTATGATATTGATTATTTATTAATTTCTGTAACTGTATGAGGAACTTCAAAGTATTTTTTTTTAGCAAAGTATTTTCATACTTTAGCAATGTGTTTTCAATTCAAACATTTTATTGTATCTTGTGTCATTTTCCTATAATCAAATTTTTTAATGGAATTTTTTACGATTAAAACCAAAATTGCTTGCCTTATCGATAAATAGTTTGTTAATAAAACGGAATTTACGATTTTAAATCATATTTTGGCGTTTCAAACAAAAAGTATGTAAGATATGTTTTAAATGAAAAATTTCGTCCATGAAAAATTTTCAAATCTCGTATACTTCTGGTAAAAAGGGAACTTTTTTACTTTAATAACAAATTCAACGATTTAAAAAAATCGATATGTCTTATAAAAGATAATTTTGAGAGTATCTGTAGATCTTTTAAAGTTAAACATTTTTCCTACATAAACAATAAATATGCTTTTTGTAAAAAAATGTGTAGACCTTTTTGTGATAAGCAATTTTGTTTGTTGGCATTTTACCCTGCATTGTATAGTTTTATACAAAAAGACAATTTTTTATTTTGGATAGTATTATTCTTAGACATCTTAAAAATTAAATCAATCTACCAAAAGGCAGTCGAATCGGTTAATTTCTTCAGAAGTATCGTGTTCACAGACGACCACTATTTTATATTTAAAATCTGTAATGTAAATTTATTTTCAATCATACCAGACGTATACAACGGACTTTCAATTTATATTTGAAATAAGCAAAAGTAACTATTGTTGAATAACATTCAAAAGTGCCATTTTTAGGATAAATGAAATATTATCATTTTAATATTTGTTACTGCATGATTCAAATTTGAATAATTATTTTCGAAAAGAAAACCTCACCAATAACGTTAAATTTTTACTCGCTCCATTAAAATTTTAGTTACCTTTTTACATATAGATCCTGTAAGATGAATAATTTCGCATTAAAACTCGTCACTTTAGAGGATTTATATATTTTTGAAGATCAATACCTCTTACGATTGAACCGGGATTCTTAATTTTGTGTGTAAATTCAGTAACGTACCATTCTTCGAGTTTTTAAAACGATACGGAATCATTATTTAAAAAAAAGGATAACAATTTTTTTCAAAATGTTCGTTTTATACCTATTTTTTCAAAGTAAAATAAAATTTTCACATCATAGATATTGAATCTTTGACAGTTTTGTCATATACATTTAAACGTGAAATTCTTCTTGGCCCTTTAATTGAAATTTATTTATTGACTATGTGGGAGAATTTAGCAACATCGCAATATTACGGAAGGATGACAACAATACTTTCAGAATTACTGTAAGACACCTATTTTTTGGAGAATAATTTTAATGAGCGAGCAATTTAAGGTCCAGGATCTTAATGTACAAAAAGTGGTTGGTACGTGGTCTCCTTAATGTCTCTGCGGTAGAGACAAGTTCTCTGTAAACCAGGCTTAGTTGAGATCAACCTTGAAACTGTTCACGAATCCCACGTGAACCGAAACCAGCTTAGTGTTCGTACGGATGTTTCAGATTAACCAAATCGGATTATGATAACTCGCTAGCATCATCCAAGAGCAAGTGATGGCTTGTTTCGTAGCACGAAACCACTGTAGAAACCTCCCGATAAAGGTAATTTATAGCCTCAGATTAACGTCGAAATAAAGCTATTAGCCGATGTGGTCCCAGCAGTGTCCCTTATCCTCTTGCTATCACTCTATAACGTAATAATTGCTATCAGGGACAATTAGTCTGTTCATTGACTTAAACAATCCCCGACAAACGATAGAAAACTGATCCTAAATTTTCAAATGAGAGAACACAATATTACTATTTAAATTTCACGCCCCAAAGATTTAAAGAGACACCAGGAAGATAACCATGGAGAATAGCAAGAGAAAAGTGAAAGTTTTTGGTGAAGTCCATGCATTACTGATTGGTCTCCTTATATCTATTCTCCATGGAGATAAATTTCCTATAAAGGCCTGTCGGGAATGGTGGTATACCATTTCGCCATCTGGTGACGAAAACAAGAAAGAGTGGATACAATTTAAAAGATGTGTTTTAATTTTTGCATAAAAGTGTTCATATGATTACTTATTAAAGTATAAAATAATTATTGAATACTAAAAACAAATCTTCTTTAAAAACAAATAATTTTAGATGGAATTTTCAGTTTATAAAGTGAAAAAACACATTTTTGTCAAATAGGTTTAAAAAGAAAATTGTTTTACTATTTCATGCAAGTATCAATGCATTATAAGCTTGAATAACCTTTTATTAATGTATGTATGTATCCCGATTATGCAAAGAATACGAATGATAGACGATTGAAATTTAAATACAAATTCCAACCTAACTTTTAGATCAGATTTTTGTATAGTAAATATTTCATGTATGAATTAATAAAAATTTAGCTTGAGTTCATGTTTGCTTGAAAATAAGTTTATTGAAGTTTTTAATCTTTTGAAAATCACGATAAATGGTACAATCCTTGTTTTTTTCTAAATATTTCTGTCAAAAAATGTGTTTTGGCACTGTATAATTTGTAAATTCCATTTAAGCCTTTTGTTTCGGATAAAGACTTATTTTTATTATCCAATAAATAATTTAAACTCCACAAAAAAGTCTTTAAAGCATTTTTATGCACAAATTAAAATAGATCTTTAAAATCGTATCTATTCTTTCTAGATCAGATTTTTATCAGCAGATTAACCATTCCTAGATCTGTGCTTTTATGGCAGCCGAATCGGGGCGCAGGCAGTAATTTTCGGCCTAAAATTATTAAAATGCGTGGGGAAAATTCAAATTTGATTAAATTTAATTTTTGAAACACGTCCTTTGCGTATGTTTATCGCCGAAAAATATTTCTTAGTATTTTCAATATCCAATTAATTAAAAAGTACTAACAAAAAATGAAGAAAACATTATTTTTATGATTGAATACGAATAGATTTAGCACAGAGCAAACTAAAATCCCAATATAAGAGCGGTTTTGGAGATGCCTTTGAAGTATCCTGGATCCTCAATCGGTAGAATCCAAACGTGAACAGTCAGCGGTATGGAACCTATTAAGCACCAGACGCAAGTGAGTTATCGTTCACTGCCCCGCTGTCGATACGCTGCTGGTGTTTCACGCATCCTTATGCACCGCTTCTCGATTACTTTCACTCTCGCTGCGAAACTGCGATTCCACCAGTTCTAGGAATTCTTAAATAGAGCTTTCTTTTGTCGGAAGCTAAGTCTACCAATAATAATTCCACAAAGTCAACATTGAATATTTTTAAATTGACATATGTAAATTTTCTAAACTATGGAAATAGCACATTAGAAATAATTTGTTTTTTAATTCATGATGATTATTAAAATGAATGCCTAATTGAAGTTAAGTATTAAAATTTGTATTTCCTTTTGAAGCTGAAAAATAATTTGTTTAGTTTTGTAATGAAACCAGTGAAAAATCAAGACACTTATAAAAATTAATTATGTTATACAGAATATCTATTGTCTTCAGTGTATCGAAAATTTCTAACGATTGATAGTGCAAAAAACGGGATTGATAGAATAAATAAAAAATTTTATGTTAAATTGTAATTCATAAATAAGATTAAAAAAGTGCGTTTGTGCTCAATGTTTAATTAGGAATACATAGACATTAAATGAAAATACATCATTTTGAACGAATAAATACTGTCATTTGAAAATCGTTATTTGCATAAAATTAAAAAACATTTATTTATATTCATAATTGTAATCAACCGACCATAAAATTCTTTACGGATTTTAAAGTTTTTTTTAATGACCTTAAGTCTTGCAAGTAGAACGAGTGATTGCGGATATTTTAGTCAGAATAAATAAAACACTGTTGCGAGTATTTAATTTAAACAAATGTAATCTTTCTTTTGTCTAAATTTTTAGTGATCCCATTTATTTTAAGACTTTTAAATTCATCAAAACAGGCCATAAATAAATGTGACGGCTAGCTAGGAATAATTCTATAAGCAAGACTATTGTGCCACACCCTTAAGTATCGCTGCCATTAGTTGACCCACACTTCTTGATGAAGCCCAATAAGTCAATCACCGACAGCCTTGTAGTTTCCTCAGGTTCCATGAAGTGGGACCCAAGGGTTTGATGCCTGGGCCTAGCCAACGCCGGACACTGGAATAGTACGTGCAAGGATGTTTCGTTATCCCTGCCACTTCTCCTGCACTCTGTAGAAATGCACAAAATGGGGTATACCCCATTTTGTGCATATGGTAGTTTAAGTGATTATGCTCTGTGATAATTTGAACCACTGTCCTTACGTTTTTCTTTGGCAAACCCAGGGTCGGAAACCCTGAACCTCCTCTCAGTATTCTAGGTGCTTAGTGGGGATCCAACTCTTGATCGCAAGACCGATGCAGCAAGACACTAGTCCCAGTACCGGTTTTGGCTCTATGTGTTCACTTGCCGCACCGAATCTTGCCAGCTGGTTCACTTCTTCATTGCCCTTGATCCCTTGATCCCTGTGTGCGTTTTCAATCGTCGCAGCCTGTCCTGCATCGTTTTAAATGCTGCCTGTGGCCACCAGACCACAGCCGCATTAAGCATCCTCGGTTTGAGGGCAGCGGACTAGATCCATGCAAGCATTTAAGGCACCATTCCCTACGTTAACCAAAAAGCTCTCCTATACATCCAGAAAGTCATGACGAATTTCATGCATTGGGTCTCCAGGTGCTTTGCCCAGTTGAAATCGCTGTCTAGGTCTAGTCCCAGATATTAAACCGCGTCATAAAATATCAACTTCCCGCAAAAAAAACAGGAGTGTCAACTTTCGGCATCTTGTAGTTCTTCGTGAAAATTACCATACTGGTCTTTTCCGGATTTACCGACAGCCCCGAAACATCGCACCAGAGCTCTGCGATGCGCAGCGCTGATCTTGTAAGGCCTATCAACGTTTCCAGATGAGGCCCCCTAACTAGCATTACAAAGTCATCCGCATATCCCTGAGTATAATACCCCTCTTTATTAAACCTACGAAGGAGGCCATGGATTACCATGCACCTCAGGAGGGTTGACAGGATGCACTCCGTGGACAGCCCCGTGGCACTACTCCTTTAACTGGGCCTTCACCCCATCTGGTTTCGAGTCTTCTGCAGCGTAGCATGCTTCCTATCAAGCTTTCCAGCTTGAATGGTACTCCACACCTCAAAGCCTCTCGACAGTCGACTTCTGGAGGGGTGTTACTGAAAGCACCCTCTAAATCCAAAAACGTTCCCAAAACATACCCCTTTTGTTCTAACTGCTGCTCCAATTTTTCCACAACCGAGCAGCCTGCCTGAAAAGAATGCAGCCCTCTGTGCAGCGGTGAGGCCAAAAGTACCTTATCCCTAATATATCTCTCAGGAACCTCTCCAGCGTCTTTAGAATAAAAGATGTTAGGCTAATCGGTCTGAAATCTTTTACAGCAGTGTAGCCTTTCCTCGGGGTTCAGGAATAAAGCCCACTCTACCGTCCTTCCATGCCTATTGCACATGTTTTTGAGCGATACTTGCCCTAAATAACTTTGGCAGAAAAGAGATGACAAATTCCAGGCCTTTTTGTAAAAGCACTGGGTAGATGCCATCCGCCCCTGATGATTCAAAGGGGCAGGAGGTCCCCACGGCCCATTCTACCTTTTCGCTGTCTACGATCTTTGAGGCAAAACTCCAATCGGCCCTCCTCAACTCATGGCCCTATTCTTCATTCCACTAGCCTACTCCTCAGCCGCTACGAGTATAGAGTCAGATCGAGAACTTCACTGCTGTTTTTAATCTGGAATGTGGGAGTATCACCTCGATTCAGAATCTATATGTCAGAGCCCGCTAGGTATTCGATTAAATCTCTTCGTATCACATCCGAACAGCAGAGGACTCCTGTTCTCCTGGCAGTGCTGAATTAGCATCACCACCTCTCTGGGAGGCGGGCTTCCACCCGTATCGCCAGCTAAATAAGACAAGGTAAGTAGAACCTCTAGTTTTCCCTGCTTCCCCCTCTGAGCCTCATCTTAATAACGGTGTGATCCCTGGAGCAAAGTTTAGGCACCAAAATCGCATCCATATCTTTAGCAGCTACGCATGCCCTTAGCACTTTTTCGAGTGGCCCCTTATAAATGGTGCCACACTCTGTAAAGCCGAAAATCCTTTCCCTTTATAACGAGGGTTCTTGGATTAGGGCGAGCTCTTTCTGCATCACTGACATGCGTCTGGCTACAACCACGGAGGCGTCTTTGCTGTAGTGCAAATTAATCTGCATCATAAAAATTCCCGTCTCAGCCATTAAACTACTAAGCCGGAGCATCTCCGGATGCTACTGTTCCCCCTGAGGAGTCCTGTTGAGTCACCCTGAAGGTAACGCTACCTAAAATCAAATAGTTCTGGTTGTCCAGACCCTCAAGAGCTCTGATTACGATTTCCTAATACGTAGGAGTCCTCTCTGCCAACGAGTTTCTCGACTAAACATCGGCGACCTGATAAAGATGCCGTTGAATCTGTGGGCGCGTCCTTCGCGGGGTAACACGTCAATCTCTTTAGAGATTTCCTACCTCAGCCTGTCCAGATCATTGAGTGCTAGACAGATCTCAGGATAACCCGACCCAAAGACAAATCTCACCAGGGCGTTGTTTCCCATGTGCGCGAAAGTACGCCGCTTTTTTAATTGTTATTTGGAAGATTCTGACATGGAAGTCCCACGAAAAGCTAGGGAATTAGAAAATACCCCCTGCAGTGCCCCATATTCAAAGGGAAAGTCTTAATACTATGGGATTTGCCTGGTATCCAAAGTCCCCGTTAATACACCTCCTTTATAAACCCGGCCTGTCCGCCTGTACTGAGGGCGACAGGCCTGGGTGTTCATGGATTTGTGGACCCTGATGCCATGCAGCCCTCGAAACGGCTATCACATCTTGGCTTCGGGAGCACGAGAACTCGCGCCCTCGATATTCGAGAGGGTTTTGCCAGTACCCCCTCGAAGGACCGCTCCTTAGTTTAGATACCACCGATTAGAGTCTGCTAGATCTCCAGAGCAGCTCCAACTCGCGACACAGCTTCTCTGGTTCACCTATTCCGGACTATAGTACGGTGAGACCCGTAGGCCCTTCCACAAACTGCAAGGTCTCGCGATTCCTTGGGAGAATGGCAAGAAGTTAAGAACAGCTGATTTTTGATAATTATTAAAACAATATTTATAAGCAAATGCACAGTTCGACTATTTTTTTATGAACTATCTTTATTTCTTTGCGGAATGAATTACAAATGTCTTGCTGAGCAATATGTGCTAGTATGGTTTTTTCTATGACATTCTGTCATATTTATCAAATTAATGAAGGTTTTTGATTATTCAAACATAAATTCCGCCTATTTGCGAAACAAATTGCCAAAATGTGCATTTTTTTAATTGTTCAAATAATTGAAAAATAGCAGATATTCATCACTCATTGTAAGGGCATGTTAATCTTGTTTATGTTTCATACAAGATCTATTAATTTACAATAGCTAATCACTGGGAATCACGAAAAAATTATTTTTGTTAAATAACTCATTGATTTATGACCCGTTGTAATAATTTTAAAAGTCTAAAAAGAAGAGGTACCACCAAAAAGTTACACAAAAATAGATAATCTATGTTGTCAAATTAGGCGTGCATTACCTGCTACTTCTTTACTATTAAATAATAATAATTTTTCTAAATTACAAAACTTTGTTTAAAATTAAATAATAATCATTAAGAGCTATACAATTTATATGAATAATGATTTTATGTTCATTTCAGGTGAAAATTATCTACTAGCCTATTTTTAAGCTGTTGCCGAAGCGTTGCATTTTTGTAAAATAAACATGAATTTATTTCCTCATTATAGCATAAAAAGCAATAAAAGTCTGCATCTAGTAAGCTCGCGTTGAAGAAAAACCGTTAATCTAATAAGAAGATATGGCAAAAAAGTCGTCAAATTTTAAGTTTTTCGAAAAATTTAATGTTATCTTGTTAAATTGTTTAGGTATTTTAAAATTTGTTTGCCCAAATTATAACTCAGGGTTGAATTTGATGCAAAGGATTACAAAATTTAAAATAATGATTTTATTGTCCAAGTTTAACCCAAAAACAGAATCTGGATACAAAATTCAAAAAATATCTTAATAATCGAGTAAAATACTACGGAGAAGTTTCTTCTAAATGATCCCAAGATCTTTTAAAAAGATACATTGGCATAAGCTCAAAGTGCATTGGCATAAACTCAAAAAAGAAGGGAGTAAATGATTTTTGCCGTTAGTGTTCAAAAAGTTTCCTTACATTATATTGCAATCAGTAAGATGTACAATTTTAAATTAGATTTTTAAAAAGTTTTACTAGAAATTAGTTTCAAATTGTCCTAAAAATTTCCTGGGGTTTTCAAGTTCTTGAATTTTTTAAAATCATACTGTTATAATCTTTAAACTTCTGCAAAATCTTTGAAAATAGCCTAAAATATAGAAAACTCTCTTGGAATATCTCAAATCCTTAATTAAATACATTCAGAACTTTTAAAATCCCTAAAACTCCGTCATTTTGAAATTTTCATGAATATCCCAAAAACGTTACAAGTCTTATGTAATATTTCCAAGTCTTCCGGAATTCTAAGACATTTTTTTAAACCTCATGAAATTTGTTTTAAATACCTAAAACTCATTTAAATCCTTGGAAACTGTTAAAATATGATAAAATATTTCAAATTCTTTAAATATTTGTTAAAATCCTCGTAATTTGTTAAATCTCTTCAAATCAAAAATTGTTTGAAAGCTTTAGAATATCCTAAAATATTTTGATTTCTTCGAAATCATTTAAAATTTACCAATTCATGTAAATGAATTCGTGAAAATTCTATAAAACATGTATTGTGAAAATCCATAAAATTACATGTAATTTTATCATATTTCTTTAATTTCCTTAAAATATTTTGAATTTGATAAAATCCTCTGAGATTTAATTAACTTCTTTGAAATTCTTTGAAACTTCTCAGATCGTTTAAAATTGTTCAAAACATTTAAATTGACAGCTTCGAACATTCCCTAAAAGAAGTAAAATTTTTCTTGATATCCCTTGCAATAATTTAAAACAACTTACAATATATTGAAATTTTTCAATATCGCCCGAAATCTTTTTAAACCTTTCTGGTCTTTAAAAATAGTTTCGTAGAACTGCTTTTTAAGGCCGGGCTGCAAGATTTTTTCCGGGACGGTTGGTTAATCCCAGTCCGCTTCTGAATATTCACTCTCTATACTTGAATCAGCGATCAGTGTAATCAGATTGATTGAAGTAATTGGAAATCATTGGAATCTCCCAGATTTTAATGCAGAGAGCAATTATAAACTCAACAACAATATTTCTTTTACAATTTAAATTCGGAAATAAATGATTCTTACTATTGCATAATTTTAGCGCTCAAAGCTCTGAATAATGAAAACATTTTGATATGTAAAAGGCTAACTAGAATGTGTATTGCATAAATATTTATAGAAGAAAGGTAAATGCTTCAGAAGTGAAGAGCAGAATTGTTCAGATGAGAAGCCAATTAAAGTGCAAATGCATGGAAATGTGTTCGATGGTTTAAGAACCTTAGTTTCCAAAGCCGTTTATAACATAGTCAAGTGTTTCCCTCAGAAACAAATATTATTTTATCTATTTTAATAATGAAGGATCCAATAAACAAAAACAATATAATAAAAGTTTTTGAAGTCAAAAGTCCTTTTAGAGACAATTTTTATATTCTCATTCATGAGAGTGTATGTAATCGTCCAAATTTTCGATCTCTGGTTTTTAACGGATCTTTACGTTCCGAGACTCACAGAGTCCGAAAATTATAAAATTTTGTCGGTTTCTATCTCTCTGTATGTATGTCTGTCTGTATGTATGTATGGTTACCTGAATGTTGTATCCACGCTTACTTTTGAAGGATTTGTCCAACCGAGTCAGCCTTTGATACACTTCTTAAGGTTCCCAAAATGAAAGTTAAATTCGTTAAACAGATATATCCCACGAAGAATAAAAAATCTAGAGCATTTTCAAACATTTCCATGAAAATTAGAAAAGTTATATACTTTTGAAAATTTTGCAAATGTTCAGAAAACTGGAAAAAAAATATATTTCTGATTGATTAGGAAATTTAATTTAAATTCTTTACTAGATATAAACCTTTTTTGTTCAAATTTTCTGTTAAACGGAAAAAAAGAATAGCAAATTAACCTAATGAAATTTGTTAATTCGATAAAAATTTAAGAATTTATATGCTTTTCAACATTTTGAAAACTTTCAAAAAAAAGGAAAAACAATTTTGTTTAGGTTCAGAAATATCAATGAAAATTTCTACCAGATATAAAATATATTTATTTCGAAACTATTCTAATGAAATTTCTCAATTAGACAAAAGTTCAAAAAGTTGGATCATTTTCAAAAATATGCAATTTTTGTTTGAAGAGACTCGTAAGTTTACAGCGTTGTTTTTAGTAGATTTCAAACAGATTTACAAATTCTCTTGATGAAACTTTTGATTAAACATAAATTATCGAGCGCGAAGCGCAAGTTTTGTAATTAGAATGTAATCGTCAAAGCCGTAGGTGCTTTGATAACCTTCTTTAAAAACAGATTACAAACAATTTCAGTTACAATTTATGGCTGTAATTCCTCAGAAGTTTAAGTCACATTTTTTTATTTGAGTTATAATATTTATGACTTTTTTATTTATTTATGTATGCCCTAGGCGCGTTCAAACTTGGCGCGACATACCGCGCGCGCAGTGCGCAATGAATGAATTTTTAACTAAATAGTAAATTGAATTTGTAACAAAGCAATTGAATTTTCCATAAATAATCCAATCTTCAACTACAGTGATGGATCTGAAAAAATTACTTTTTAAATGCGAAAAATTTGAATTTTTAACCAAAAAAGGACGAATCGACTAAAAGGATGAATTTTCTCTCCGGAAAGACGAACATTTAAGGACACATTCAAATTCTTAATAAAACAGTAAAATTTGTAACCAAATTTAAATTGTCAACTAAAAAGTTTAATTTTATTCCTGAGGAAAAATGTATAAGTTAAACTTTTAACTAAAAGCGATCGAATTTTCAAACAAGAGATAAAAATACTGAACCAAAAATGTAATAAAATACTTTTTAATTAAAAAAATAAACTTTCAACAAAAAATAGTTGTTTTTTTATGGGTTTTTACTAATTCAGGTCGCATGTAAAATAAAAAACGATAAAAAGAGAAAGGTTTGTGAAAAATAGGAGAAATACAAGGAATTCTTTTAAAAGGGGACTGAAGAGGGTGGAAAGAGTGTTACGTCTGCAGTAATGAATATCTATAATAATTATTCATTTAAATTACAGAGTATGGCCCACTATAGGTATGTGACTCACTATTGGGGTCGTTATCCTAATAGATGCTTAACTTGTAAATAGTCTTGGACTGAATTCAGGGGGATCGAAACATAAACAGTCAGGACTGCTTGAACCGTTTCCAATTGGAAAGCATGCCATTGCGCAATTTACTTGACTGAGTCATCGCGCACTACGGCATTTCCGAGAGGACCGTAACAACTACTCTTGCCCTGCTTTCCTGAGAAACTTCGGGCAACAGAAGTTCAAATAAGGCCGAAAACAGGGGACTGAAAGCGAGTTTCGGGTATACTAAGAAAATATTTACGAAATTATTAACCCCATTCCTTCCCTGGCAGATTATCGTAGTTTTTTACGGTCCCTACATTTAAAACAATTCAATAATATCTACACATATTGCAAATCATTTTAGAGACACATGATATTTGTGCAAGGGAACACATACGTTTTGAGCATAAAGTGCTATATAGCCGGTTTCGATGAAATCGAATCATGTGATCGCAGATGGACCATGCGAGCATCCAAATTACATTGGCGTAACGGGTGACATGGTCGATAGTTTAACTCTGCTTCAGCGGATAATGGATGACCTTCGAAATCCCCGATCACCATTTTCAGTATTAGCTCCTGCAAATGTGTAGCTGATAAGCAACATCGAAAGCTCTTAAATTGAAAGATGTGCTAGGTTGAAAAATAAAAAACAAAATACGTGTTGGTTCATTGATTTACGACACTGATATTGAATTTTACATAGAAGGAGAAAACGTTGCTGACCAAACATCCTTTCTCAAAACAAAAAGAAATACTATAGACATACGAATTTTTTAAATGTTCTTTAAATAATTATGAAAAGTAGTTTATTTTATATTGGAATAATAATATTTATGAAATTGCTATAAATATTGCAAACCTAGTGGGCACAAAATTTGGAGACGTCTTTATGACATCGTACAGCATCGTTACGATATCCTTGCGACATCATATGTCCTTGTCGTTTCGGTGTCTTTGCGATATCGTAAAAACATCGTCAGATCATGCGACTTATTTACGATATCGTAAAGACACCGTCACGATATGGACATAGGATGTCGTAAAGTTGTCGTAAAGATGTCGTCACTATATCGTAAAGACGTCGTCAAACTTTGTGTTCACTGGGAAGAAATTTGACGCCTTCATTGGTACAAAACCCTTTCTCGAAGTGTGCGTCTAAAACTACTCTGGTGCCAAAGAAGTTGGCCCCTCATTTTAATGAGAATCTTTTTAACTCTTTTACAATTCCTTGAATTTCTAGAATTATCTGAATCCCCAGTGGGCACAAAGTTTGGCGACGTCTTTACGACATCGTTACGACATCTTTACGATAACTTTGCGACATCCTATGTCCATGTCATTAAAGTGTCTTTACCATATCGTAAAAAAGTCGCATGAGCTGACGATGTCTTTACGACATCGTGAAGATACCTTAACGACATGGACATATGATGTCGTAAAGTTGTCTTAAAGTTGTCGTAACGATGTCGTAAAGACTTTGCTATATTTTGTGCCCACTGGGTCACTTGAATTGTATAGATTTTTTGAATTCTCTAAATTCCTTGAATTTTATAAATTCTCCTAATTCCTTGAATTCTCATAACTGTAGGAAAGCTCTAAATTACTGAATTTCTCAAAGTTCTTTACGTTCTCTTTGGTCTTGAAATTCTCTCAAGTTCTTGAATATCTTGAATTCTCTGATTTGCTTAAATTCTTTTGATTCTTTGCATTTCTTAAATTTTCTAAATTCTAAAGATTCTCAAAATTCTTATAATTCTCTGAATTCCCTCAATGTGAAAATAATGTATGTGAATTGAAAATAATTTTAAATAATATAATAAACCTGAAATTATTAATTGTAAAAACTTTTCTGCTGTTTTTCGCGTTGGTAATTGTTAATTCAATTAAAGGTTTCTTTAATCTTTTTTTCTTTATAAAAAAATGATTTTCCTCACCAAAAAAAATCGATACTTAATAAGTGAATTCTTCGTGGAAATTCTTTCATCAATTGAGACTCTACATTTATTTTCTTAGTCCTGAAACGCCAATTCATTGGTCTCTGTCAAGTGCTTCTTTCTTCTTTTTATTATGTTTGAACGATACCCAGCCTCCTCTCACTTTAGTCTTATCCTCGATCCATCTTAACTTGATCTCCTTTATCCGAACGTTCACTGACAGATAAGCAAACCTACCCTATGTCTGGTAATCAAGCCAAAATCTTCGGATTAAGAATCCAATAATTGAAGGTTCCAGGGCCTACAATTTCCACTTTTTACCCTCTTGTATTTTTTCCTTTCTTTTTTTTGCTTTAATCGTAGTTACAACGCTGAGAACAGCTATTCTACTTTGTCTCCCTGAAATTTCTGCCCCTAAGTTTTCCTTCTTTTTCTCCGCAGCACTTTCTCTTTCTTCTTTTCTCCTTTTCTCCACTCTCCCTATTCCAGAAATACGTTTCCACAGCAAACGACTACAATAAAGTTCGCTTTATTTTTACTGCGCTGAACCAAGTGCCCATCCCGTATTTCCTAGGGATATTGACATATCGAGATCCACGTGGGAGATCGTGGCTCCTTTTCTATTACCATCTATTTTACATCAGAAATAGAAATGTATACTTTGCGGTAGAAAATCAGGCCCAATATAATTTCAGAGTCGAGAAAACGACAGAACATTCATATTATCGAAAAAAACTTTGATTTCTTTCCTAGGTTCAATACTTTCAGGAAAAGTTTATTTGTTTTAAAATGAAGTGTAAGAAAATTGATTCCATTTTCGTATGTCTAACAAAAAAAATTATTTTCATTATTGCCTTTCCACTTGAGGTTTGTCCCCTTGTATGGAAATGCTTTATAATTGATTTGCAAATTATTTATGTTAGTTTTGATTAAAGTGAGTTAATTGTAAAAGGCTTGATTGCAGAATTTGAAAATTATTAAATTTTAATAACACAGTTTCAAGATCTGAATTCAAAAACACTTTGATTTTTAAAAATATGTGGAACTACCTAATTTTTATCGACTGAAGTTCAAATTCATTAATGTTAAAACTTTCCCGTAATAAATCGTATAACAGAGTTATAAATCACCAAAATAGACGATAGTTAAGAAATAACGTTCTGTGTATTAAGAAGCTTCTCATCTTTAATTTTCCGTTATTAAAGTTTTGTAAATTTATCAATTACAATTTTTTAAAATGTTGAATACTTCAAATTTAGAAGGCTTTCAATGATTGGTTGTAGTAATTGAAGCGTCTAATAATCAAATTAAAAAATTTTTCATATAATAAATTTTAATTTGCTAAATTTCAATAAACTATAAAAGCGTTTGTTTACGGGAAAAAAGTAAAAAATTTGCGCATGTTATCATAGGCCAGTTTGAAAGTTTTTCTTTAAATTAAAGAGCATTATCAACCAAAAAATATATCAATAATTATTTTACTTTTCCGCCTACTTTTCAGAAAGAAAGTGAATTAAACCAAGTTTGAACATTTTAGCTTTAACATTTTAGCTTTTTGCAAGTAACTTTAATTAAAACCAGTGAATGTACAAGCAGCAAATGATATGTTCACTGCACAGTTTTTATGTTAGTATAAAATAAACTATTAACATAGCTTTTATTAATAGATGCAAAGAAAAAAGATCTTTTATCTTTAATTTACCAAAATTCGAAAGTTCCCAAATTCCCGGTAATTTCCTGGTTTTTTAAATGTTTCACGATCGTTAACATTAAAAAATGATGACTAAAAAAATGTTATTTTTTAAATTACAAATTTTCAAACTGAATCGGCTAAAAATAATGTAATCTTATACATTGAAATGATATTTAAATCGAATTTCAAACGGAGTAAAATAGTTCTATTTTCAACGTTAAGATCTATACCATATTTAAACTATAATGCGTTAATATACGTATGCAGTTCATGAACTTATAACGTTGTCTATCCAAAATTTCAAGTTTTAAACGCATTTTTAAATTGTATAAGTCTTCAAAATTACATTTTGAAATCGAACTTACTTTAACTATCATTGTATTATTTTTCTGACCATCGCTTTGAATCTCACTTGATACTATATAATATAATAGACATATTTGCAATTTTAATCATAATTCAAACTTTTAAAATTTCAATATGACATTACAGTTTAGAAGTCTGAATTATAAATTGGTAAATTTTAGGTACAGTGAACCTTAAAGATAGGGCCCCCTGATAGAGTTCTTCCGAGAATTGACGCCGCGCCGCAAGCAGGAGTAAAAGGAGCTGCGTGAAGTGACCGGCAGTCGTTCAGGCGTGAACAAAGAAAAGCGTTTTCTACGAAACGGCCCTCTATCTGGTCCCTCCCACCAAGGTCAGCCCCAAAATCGACCCACTCGCAGAGTTTCATTGTGCTTTTAATTAAAATTCTTCAGCTTTTAAAACTTACATTCGTACATATTTGTTTTTTTAAATTTTTAAATGCTCAATCAGAAGCATTACGAATATCTCAAAGCATACTTTTAGTAAGTTACACTGAAAAAAATAGTTTAGCTGTCGCAGCTAATCGTTTACCCGGATTTCGTCTTCCAAGAAAGTATAGCTGTGCCACCTAGATTTCTGGTTGTTTTAGCTAAATTTGCCATCCAGGAACTGTCTAGATAAATTAGTTCGATAATTTCTAGACTGCAAATTTAGCTGAAACATCTGGAAATTTAGGCAACACAGCTATAAGTTTAGGTAACACAGCTATATTTTCTATGTTCCCTATAGACTCTATTTATTCCCTTTCCGTTGAACATGAATATTTTTTAATGAGAGAGTCATAAATTATTTAAAACAATGGTATCCGCACACATCCGACAGACAGCTTTTTTACGAATAAATAATAATATCCTTGATTCGAAAAAAGTCTAATTTATTTTTGATCCTCTTTTTTGAAGGCCAAATGCCTTTTTAATGATCGCGATTAACAGAAAAGTTATAAAAAAACTTTAGAAATTATAGTGGAAATTTTTTAATTGATGTTAATAATTTACCAATACATCCGATAAATCAATCGTATTGGAGAAATAATGCCCTATGCATTAAAGGGCTTCTAATTTTTAATTTGGCACTGTCAAAAATTTCATAAATTTTCGAATTACGAATTTGCTTATTTTAGTTTTAAATACATTAAACTTAGCGGTTTTATAATGCTTTGAATGCTGTTTTTTGTATAGTTAAGTATTCAATACTTTATATGATAATTGGTTCAAGTCTAAAAGTTTTACTATGTTTAATTTTAATGATACCTAAAAATGTTTGCTAACAAATTAGGTACGCTCAACAAGATTGAGTTGTTTTCGGCAGCAAAACATTGTCTTGGCAAAACAAAAATATACAGTTTGCAGAATTAAAAATGTTTTTAGGATTTACTAAAATTATTTGGTTGAAGTAACAATATGATTTATTTGAAAAAATGGTTTTTTCTGCATATAATAAAATATCTTCTTCATGCGAGATGTCGTTAAAATGAGAAAAATTAATTGATTTAATATAATTTTCAAATCAAATTTGTTTTACCTAATTAGATAATTTGCATGATTCTAGTTTTTTCTTTAACAAATAATATTAAATTTTGTTCTGTAAAACTAAATAAAAAACCTATGTTCTTAATTCTAAATTTCAAAAGCAAATCTAACTCTAAAAGAGTAAACATTCTTAATTCACGAAATATTCGCAGCTTTTCCCAGAAGAATAAATGACACACGTTATACGTAATAAAACTTTATTTTATTTTAAATTACTTAAAAAATACTCACAGATCAAAATGATAGTGCGTTGCTTTCTCTGACATATTGACTAATTTCAGTCGAATTGAAAACCGGGGTTACGAGCGTCTACGCATTCACGATTTAGGTTTGGTAGGAGCAACCAAATTCTTTGATACAAGCCACAAACGTTTTTCAGTGTGTTAATAAGAAAATTTTCGCATCCAGAATCATAATACCTAGTTTTCTAATAATCTTTAATTTTTGTTTCAGGTCAAGTTGACTTATGGACCAAAAGCAGTACTGGATGCGAGTGCAGTTTTAATTCATCCAGCAAGGATTGTGCTTGTTGCGTTCCATCTGGTGGTTGTAGTTGTGGCGCAGCTTCACCGAACAGATGTGCTCAATGTGGCTTAGAACAACATTGTGCCAATAGTAAGATATTCTAGAAGTTTATTATAATCCAGTTACGAGTTTCATGCTTGTTTTCAGTTACTTCGAAGTTATCAGAACTAATTCAAAGAATATTTTATCTATATGGGGCAAAAGCTTCAATCAAATTATTTCTTACTGAATCGTGAATTACTAAAGTCCACAAATGCAACACGATTTTATTTCAATAAACCTTAAAGTGATATTATTGTCATCAACGAATGAAAATGGTTACTGATTTTACTCTGGTTGCAATTGTAAATAGATTTAAACGCTCGTTACAATAGCAAGCAATTATCTTTTCAAATGAACCCATTAAACAGAATAAACCATCCAAAATTACTATCGATTCGCTGCGATCAATTAAGAGTCAGGTTACATTATACGTTTATTGAGAGCTTGAATTTCTTCTACAAAGCTCATCAGACTTTCAATCTTAACCATCCCTAATTCTTATAGCTTTTGTATCCCACAATTAGATCTAAAAATAAAATAGACTCAATGAAAATCTAAACGTTCCGCACTTTCAAAGATGAAAATAAGAATCTAAAATAATTAAAGGTTCCGTTAAAAGCTGAAAAAAGCATAAAAGATGCTTTAACTTTAAATCTTCAGTTGAGATCAAATTAATTATGATACATGAAAATTTTTCGACTGATAGAAGTCCAAAAGAATATGGTTTTATCCCTTTTCAGTGTGCAATATAACATTGGACAGCCGACAGTTATTCAGCAAATCGGATCGAGGCTTCGGACAAATAAAATCACCGTCTCTACAAGGACCCACGAGGTGCACCTACAAATTCATACCAGATACTGGACAGCGGGTTGAACTACAAATTTACAGAATAATATCTATTGGAAAGCACAATGGAACAGCGTGAGTACATTTCTTCACAATTTTCACATGGCTTTTCAGTTTTATTTCTATTCTATTATAAAAGACAATCAAATTAAATTTTGGGCGCAAAGAAATGCGCATCAAATATGCAAAAAATGGCTTTAAGTCAAATTGTTTAATTTTAATTTTTTTAATAACCTGAAGATTTATAATTTCAGAGAACATTATTACAAACATAAAAAACTTTGAAAAAATAATAATTTAACATTTAAGTTTGACATGTCTTTTGATAAAAGAATTCGTATATTATTGACATTTAATCCCTCTTAAAAATGTTTTTTTTTTACAATTTTGAGGATTTTTTGAAAAAGTGTTTGAATTTATTTCAAGAGTTGCTTTAGCATCTTTCACAGATTCAAATAAGGAAAAAGAGATTTTCCAACAAGAAAAAACACAATAGACTTTTCGCTTAAGCTATTGAGGCAAGAAATTACTTCACAATGAATGTGAGGAAAATTGCCTAACAATAAAAGAGTTTAAATTTATTTTAAGGGCTATTTTATTATCCTTTCAAAATTAAAGAAAGAAAATGAACATTTTATAACAATAAAAACCGCGGTATTTTATTTTATTAGGCTAGTGTAATGAGAAATTACTTAAAAGTAAGTGCAGGAAGTATCCCTTACCAGAAAAACTGTTTTAAATTATTGAAATGGTTGTTTTAATGCCCCTTAAAATTTCAGTGAGGAAATCAAGATTTTTAGAAACGAAAACCACAAGAGCCCTTTTATTAAATTATTGCGGTCAGACATCACTTTCAAATCAATGTATGAAACTTCACCTCTTATCAGAGAAAGGAGCTCAATTGATTTAAAGGATTGTTTTGACATCCTTTAAACATTTAAGAAAGGAAATTGATTTTTTCTAAACATAAAAACAATAAGTGATTTTTTTATTTAACTATCGGAGTCAAAAAAAAACTTTATAATAAGAGCAACAAGGAGCTCCTGCAAGGAAAAGTGTTTCTGACTTTATTTAAAAGTTTTTTTACATCCTTTAAACATTCCAACAAAGAATTTGACAATCCAAAAAGCCAAAACAACGTTAGATTTTTTGATTAAAATTCGTGTGGTTAATTTTATGGGTTGTTCCAACATCTCCCAATGGTTTGGACAAGGAAGTCGATATTTACTATCAGAATCATCCCTTAAAATAATTTTAATGATCTTTGCTGATAGGCTATGATTTAAACGCTTATTATAATTCGATGTTCAACATCAACAGTTTTATCACAGAATCTGCCTTGGTCCTAGTTTTTTTTGTAAATGTAGATTTTCTCACTTGAATTTGTAATGGATGTTAAACAAACCCTGAAAATAAAGTCCAGAATACTTTTCTGTCAGAAGCCGCTCCCTGCACTTATTTTACAGTGTGTATTTGACCCCAAAAGTTTATAAATAAAACTTCTGTGGTGTTCTTTGTTAAAAAATGGCAATTTCCTTGCTTGAATCTTTTAAAGATGATAAGACAAGGTTTAAAATGAATTTTAACACTTTTCTGTGCCTACACGGAGAGAAGTTTCAGAAGATTTATTCTCGGCACTACTTCTTGACTTTATTACGCTTTGGTGCGAGAACTAAGATCTCGTAATCCTTGCTTTTAAAGCATAGGTCTCGAAGTTGAAGACATTAGGCCATGCTCTTTTACTTTCAGGTCCCGAATACTATGCTTTTAGATTACAGAGCCCGAGACTTTAAATCATGTAAAAAGTAGCCCTAAAAACACGCGCTTTCGTGAATTAATCTCTTGAAATTTGTTTCAGTGAATGTTTAAGTAATTCAATTCCGAAAATAGCTCTATTTAATAAGTTTCTGTAGTTTTAGATTTCGAAAGCATTGATTCTCTCACTTAAGTCATTCGGGAATATTTAATCAACTTAAAAATAAATTCACACACATTTCCAGACACAGCATCATGAATCTTTCAAGTTCAGAAGAAAAAAATTTTGTTTTAGTGAATCTGACCCACAAAAGGGCGATGCATCTAGTTAAATCGAAAAAAAGCTTTTGAGAGGAATAGCATTCCGATAATAAAAAAGTTTATTTTTATTTTTTATTTTAATAACAGTTTTTTTTTGTAAAATTTGCTCATGTTTTCCAATAACTGTCTCTTGAATTATTGTTTTACAGGTCGTAAATCACTGCAGTGTCGAGAATATTACACTATGTTGAGAATTGTCTTCTATTAAATATGCTTGACATTTATTGAAAAAAATTAATTAAATAAAATTTTACATGAACTTTAGATAAAGAGTTTTCTTTAATTTAAGTGAATTATACTAAATCTAGCTCCTTTGAAGACAGTAGGAAAAAATCATCTCAATTTATAATATAAAAATTAAGCTATGAAATGTGATTTTTTTTAAGTTTTAAATAAGAACTATTGTATTAATAGTTCGAGAGGCGTGAAAAAATTTTAGTTTGCACGCTTCGATTTGATCGGCGATGGCCCGTGTCGATAGCCATTTCAATTTGTCATACTTCCTCGACAACGACGGTACTCAAGTTTCTTCGGTGGGGGTCGGAAAAGAAAAATTGCTGCTTTTCCTCCCCACCTCCACTTTTACTGTAAACGCCTCCAACTTCCCTTTTTCACTCACCCCTCTTGAGTATTACCCGACAAGCTATTGAGGCAAACTTTTTCCTGAAAGACTCTTTGCCTAACTATAAAAACTTCCTACAATTTTCCCTGAGTTCCAGTTGCAAAAAGCCATGTGAATGTGAGCTGTTACTATTATTCAAAAAAGAGAAAATAATTCTCTTTAGAATTTTCAGACGTTTTAGTACTAGTTGACGTCATTAAAACTGAACTTTAAAGTATTAATGTTCCTATCTGGTCGCACAGACAAAGTAAATTTTAAATAACTGTATTTTTATTAATTTAATCATTTCTCTTTTAATAATGTAATTTAAGTAAATTAAATGTTAAGATTATTTATTTAAACAAAATTCATTTGGTATGTCGTCTGTTAGCTTGAATTGTATGAAAAAGCTTCAATTACACAAGCACGCGAGAAAAGTTGTATGTGCAGTGAACTAGGCCAACATAGCTATATGTTTTTGTGATCGCTAAAACTTAATCTGGCGACTGCTTGGTCCCGCGAGGAAACTATTTGTTTCTAACCTTTGGTAAAACCTTAAAAACTTTCAAATAACCCATTTTTCGGTTAAATCATGACTTGTGATGATAGAAACCATTGGAAAAAATGGCGCCCTCTTATTTTTAAGATCGCTGAATTCAAATAAATTGTTTCTTGTATTCGTTTAAGTCAACGTTCGTTTCTAATATTCATATTTGTCTATGATATCGTGTTTTTATTTTTAAGTTATCTATTAGGACGCGTTCTCTTACGTTTTTCCCTTTCTAACATATTATCTTTTTTAATATCCAACATGCTGCCATCTGTTTTATATTTATTGACGTGATAACATTATCCGCTTTCAACAGTTGTCGAAATTGTTATGTATAAAAAAATACCTTCTTTCGCCATGTTCTAGTATGAAGCTCAAAATTTTCATATCCGCAGAAACCTGCTAATCATGTTCTAGAGATTTTATTTATTCTAAAACTATTTTAATATTACTGTATTGCTCTTGCAGCTTAGTTGAATGCACTCGATTTGAATTTTCCGATGTTAGGGCGGAACAGTTACCTGATGGATTATAACAAAAACAAAAAAAAAAGAGCAGCTTTTTTTAAGTGTTTTAACCATCACTGTTCAGTGTGTTTGAGATATTTGTTTAGCTTCGAAACGAGCGGTGATTTGCTGGGATTAAGCGGGCACTAAATTTGTATTCATCGACTACAAAAATATAAATATATACTCTTTTCCAAACATGTCATTCACAAAATCGATTTTTACTGTTTTTGAGGTTGGGGCGAACTGATACCTAATGGGTTCAATCGGACGCCAGCATCGGATTCAGAAACCCCAAAAATATATAGTGTAATTTAATGGGCATAACTCTTTTTTGTATTCATGTTTTATAAATCATTTCTAATGATCAATAACTGATTTTATTCTCCGAAACATTGTGTAAAAAGCTAAAATTGTACGTTTTAAGTAGAACAATCCCTATTTGGTCAGAAACACAAACATATTTTTAATCAAAGTATTTTTACTAATATTATAGATGCATTGTGCTTTAAATAATGTACTCGGAGAAAAATAGTGTGAGAAACTTGACCAAATTCAGTTGGGTAAACTCGGGACATATGGACACTTTGGTCTACCGAACTCTAATTAATAGTGTACTTGGTAGTTGAAAATTTAATAGACATAATTGTAAAATATATCAAGGTTTAGATAAGGCTTATCAAACAATTGTGTAAAACGCGGTCGAGGACTCGGTAGAAAATATAAGAGAGTTTACAGGAAAGTCACGAGGGAATCACTGACACTCGAGAAACTTTAACTACCAGTTTCGTAAACCTTAAACTTCTATGAATAAAAAAGAACTTATACGCAAACAACAGCATACGACCTATATATGTACATTAGTTAGTCAAAAACAATCAGAATACAATTTCGTACACATGCACATGCACAATTTAGCTTAAACAATTACATTGAATTACAATACGTTACATACGATACAGTCGCACGCTTTTAACAATATTAACACTATTAAAAATCAACAATGCTGCGACGGGTTTCGAACCAACTAACCGAAATCCACCTAACGCATTCTATCGCTAAATACGTCAGGGCCGTTTAAAAAATAATTGGGACCCGTTTAAGCAAAATTCTTAATTGTAATATTTAATTGATGAGCGGGTTTTTAAATTTATAAGAAGTTAATTTAAAAAATGGATAATTTTGTATTAAAAATTTTTTAACCTTGAAACCCTAAATTATTTAATTTTTAATATTTTAAGTGTTTGCATCGTCTACTTTTTAAAAATCTTTTTTATGTAAAATATTCGAGCCATTAAAATTGAGCACTGAAAGCCTGAAAATTAAGTTTATATAAAATCTCTGAAATTAAATCAGGTTTGAATTTTAGGCATTGAATCGAAGATGAAAGCTAATACGCTTTACAGGATTTATTAATCATATTGCATGAAACTTATGCATATTAAGATATGAATAACACACATAAATTGAGAAAAATTTTAATATCTCTTCTTGAAATAAGTCTTTATTCAAGATTTTCAATTGAAGATACTTTAATTTTTAATTTTACGTAATTTATCATTTAGTTTCGAATGATGTTTTAAAGAATTCAACTCTAAATAATCACAATTAAATACTCTACAATATAAAAAATGTGTAAATAAAAATATTGGATAATTTTAAAGACCTAAACTTAAATTTTCAACCCTACAACTTTCAAAATGAAGACTTTTTCATTGTGTATCATCACAATTGAAACTGGGTTAATGGTGAAACTTGCATAATTTTCAAGGTTTTATTAAAAAAATTAACAGCTTTTCAATTTTAAAGATGTATAAATAAAAATTCTTGAATTTGAGTCATTTTTAAGATTACAAGTAAAGATTTGAATTCTAATTCTTTTAAATAACATAAGTACCAATTTGTAAAATATAAAAAATTTAATTAATTTGTCTGCATGGTTTTTGCTAATAATGAATTAAATTGATGATTTTGATCTTACTATTCAAATTTTAAATCTAAAGAGTGGCTAGATTCATTAGACTTCACCAATACTACATTTTCTGTAAGATTTTACAGAAATATATTCTATTCTCTTGAATAAAAAATTTTTAATTTTTTAGTAATTGTCGAAAATTAAATTTTTCACCTATGCTTACCTCTGCAGCCTTATCCATACAACTGATGAATGCGTATTTTACTGAGAAGTTTGCCCACATATTGCCAATATATGCTTAAAATGTTTTCTATATCTAGAATAGTTTTTCAAATTTGACCATTTATATCATTTATGAATTTTCATTCAGCACACTCAATACCTAAAATTTGTAAGCTATTAGAAATATCAACAATTATAATTTTTATTTACAAATTTAAATTTCAAAAAGGAATAAGGTACAAAAAAGTGATGATCACGAGGATATAATGCAAATGTGCCAGTTATCGGAAACTTAAGGCGGTTTTCAGATTTCAAATACTTAAAAAAGTATATTAAACATATTTAAAGCTTAAGAAATGGGCTTAATTGAACAAAGCGAACGTTTAGAAAGATAAATTACTCATTACTTGTAACATATCCTATTAGAATGAATATTATAGGAAGTTCGAAGTTATAAATACGAGAATGCATGGTTTATCGACAAGTCAGAAACCTCGCTGCCTCAGTTATCGGCACTTTAAAGTGTGAGTGATCGGCAATCGCGTTTAGGAAAACACATTTTTTCTGAGAACGAAGAACACAACAGCTTACTGTATGTAAAATACTGCCCATCTGCCGACAACCCATATATTGGCGAAGACTAGCACATTTACCATAAGGTTATGGGAATATAAAGAATTTATTGTACTGAACAATGTTTTTCAATTCTTACAAAAAATACATTTTCTCATTAATCAATACAACCCAGCTTTTCTACTGAATACGTGAACAACAATTTTTTCATCTCACTTAACTGAAGAAAAAGCTAAGAATTTACTGGGAAAACCTCTAAAATGACAAAAACCACTACAATCATAGCACTAAGGCTTACACCAGGGACGTCGACTTCGATTCATGGTAATTAACTTTTCAATTTCCCACTCTAACGAAATGTCATTTTATTTTGAAATTGTACAAACTAATATTCATTAATAAATACATAACGACAATGAGAACTGTAGGTAATTTGAAAATTCAACACCTTTTTCCAAATTAGAAAATTGGTAAATATCTTCTAGGTACTCAATACTTGCATACGATCCTGAAAGTTTAGGGAGGCGATGTAAGATACTGCGTGACTATCGGTTTACCTACCTGTCGAATAAAGTCTAACGTAGCAAAAATGTCATCTATTCTTTAACATTTTTCAAAGAACAAGTTATTACAATAATGTCAAACATTCTCCTTATCGCCCATATATCTCAATTATACTTAAAAGTTCGGTAAAGTTTCCTGACCAAATTTTCTCTCTGTACTTTATGTACATATAATCTAAGAATTATTTCGCTTTACCAAATGTCTGAATTATTGTGTTTTAGCTTCAATTGCGGGTGAAAGCTGCAAGTATTATTCAATATTATTGATTAGTTACTAATTTCATTCTTAGAAAGATTCTGTGAAATACTACAATATGAGCTTCTACGTTGAAACATTTCTATGTTGTTAAACAGAAAAACTGTTTTTTAAATTATTGTATTTTCATTTATTGAAACAACTAAATTATTTTTTAATTATTAAAATGACGTATTCCATCAAAATTTAATTGTGTTGTTATGTTCAGACTTCAGTTAGTATTCAATCATAATGATCAGGAACTGATGTTTTCATCAAAGGACTCTATGAGATGCTCAAGGCCCTTTATCAGAACAGCAATCGCGTCCGAATTTTGAGGCGGCACGGATGAATATTTTTATCTAATTGTCTGCACGCCTCGTTTAAATTACCATATCTCAAATCAAGCACAGCCAGTTTTTCAATCACATGTTGATTTTTTGTTTAATAATTAATTTAGAGCACAATAGCAGTGACACTCAATGACAGCATGTCCGCAGCGAGCCTGCTCACCCTCGTCAAACTCCAGTCAGCAAACTCTCCTCAGAGTGATGAATGACACGGAACAAATGAAGACCGGGCATTGTCACGAGATATCGGCCAATGAGAAAAACTGTCATGAAGAAATCATTGCATTATTCAATTTCAAATAACGAAATTCATTGATTCGTATAATTGCAAGAAATTGAAAAAAAGAATCATGCAAATCGGTTAATATTTGCAGTATTAACGTGAATCTTTATATTCTGTTCATTTACATCGCAGTTTTCTAACAAATTCCAGGGTAAGGAGGCTATTTTGTAGAATCTTTTTCAAACAAATATTCCTTAATTTATAAGTACAGTATTTCTAAGTATTTTGTGCATAGGTCAGATTTCTATTAATTATGTATAGCTTATTATTATAGATTAAGTTATTTTCTGCGGAATATTTAGTATTTTGTAAAAAAACAAGTATTCGGTTATGAATTTGTAGGCCGCACGATTGAATATTTTTCACACATTTCTTGCTCACATCATCCACATACTCATTTATTGAAACACGCAGAGCCGATTGATTAATAAAATCGTTTAATTATAGATTCTAATCTATATTATAGGCGCCGAAAATGCATATGCAGCTAACACTGCGCGTTACCACTGCTATTCTTCCCTTTTTGATTATTAAACTAAATATAAACATTTTCTCGGAAAAATGACTGTGCTTGCTTGAAGACATGGTTATTTAAATGATGTATGCAAAAAATTAGACAAAAATATTCAACCGTGCGGGCTCAAAATTCAGACGTGATTGTCATTCTGATTTCCGTAATAACGACAAAATTACACTTTCATTATTATAAACGGTTTGTTACAAAAACTGTCATAATGAAATCGTGGATTAATTTATGTTTTATGTGCAGAATCAATTTATTTATATAATTACAAACAAATGAATAAATGCTTCAAGAAAGTTATTTAAGGTGTGCAGAAATAATGGTCGTTTTTATGGAATTAAGTATGACTTGTTTAAACAATCATTATTTATTTTTACAATCGGTTCCCCCTGTGAGTCGCAGGAATCGCGAAATGTTATTTTCCTCAGGATACTTAGTGCATTAAAAAAATCATTTCCTACGACTTACAGGGGAAACCGATTGTGAAAATAAATAATAACTGCTTAAACAAATCAGACTAAATTCCCTAAAGACTTCCATTATTACTGCACACGGTAAACATTTTTCCAGAATCTTGGATTCATGTGCTTATAATTATATAAATAAATTGATTTTGCACATAAATATTACATTAATTCACGATTTCGTAATGACAGTTTTTGTAACAGACCGTTATCTCATAATAATGAAAGTGTTATTTTGTCGTTATTACGGATATCAGAATGACAATCGCGTATGATTTTGAGCCCGCGCGGTTAAATATGTTTGTCTCATTTTTTGCATACCTTATCTAAATAACCATATCTTGAAACAAGCAAACATTTTTTCGATAAAATGTTTATATTTGATTTAATAGACAAAAAGGGAAGAACAGTAGTAGTAACGCGCAGTGGTAGCTGTATATGCATTCTAGGCACGTTTAATCTAGATTATAATCTATAATTAAATGATTTTATTAAACAATCGGCTCTGCGTGTTTCAATATATGAGTAAGTAGATGACGTGAGCAAGAGATGTGTAAAAAATATTCAACTGTGCGGCCCACAAATTCATAACCAAATACTCTTTTTTTTACAAAATACTAAATATTGTGCAGAAAATAACTTAATCTATAATAATAAGCTATACATAATTAATAGAAATCTGACCTATGCACAAAATACTTGAAAATACTGTACTTATGAATGAAAGAATATTTTTTTTTTTTAAATTCTACAAAATACCGTCCTTACCCTGAATTTGTTAGAAAACTGCGGTGTGAATGCACAGAATATAAAGATTCACATTAATACTGCAAATATTAACCGATTCGCATGAATCTTTTTTTCAATTTCTTGTAATTGTATAAATTAATTAATTCTGTTAATTGAAATTGAATAATGCAATGATTTCATCATGTCAGTTTTTCTAACTAGCCGAAATCTCGTAACAATGCCCGGTCTTCATTTGTTCCGTGTCATTCATCACCCTGAGGGGAGTCTTCTGACTGGAGTTTGACAAGGGTGAGCAGGCTCGCTGCGGCATCCGTGAAGAGCTATCACTGAGTGTCACTGCTATTTTTCTCTATTCTCTATGTCTTTGATTATTTAACAAAATATAAGTATTTTATCGAACACCGACTCTGCTCGATTTGAGATATGGTTATTCAGATGAGGTGTGCAAAAGTAGACAAACATGTTCAATCGTGCGACCTCAAAATTCAAACGCAATTAGACATTCTGATAATGGGCATTAAATCTGATCTTCTAAGTAGAAATGTACCTATTTGGCCAGGCAGAGCACATATTTTAAATAAAAGTTTGTCCATTCATTGAAACGATTTTTTTCTTCTAATGATGTAATTCAGGTACAGTTAGTGTTAATATTATTGATTCCTATCAAATTTATTTCAATTTTTGTGTTTTAGCTTTAAGAATAGTAAAAGCTGCAATCATTATTCAATCCTAATGACTAGTTAATAATTATCCCTAGAATAAAAAGTTATAGATAGTTTATATATAGTGGATCAAACAGTATTATTTTTAATTGTTCTATACAGAGAAGTATATAAAGCAAATGAAAAACATTTATTTTTTCACCTGGGTATTCTTCTAAAGATTCTGCGAATCACTCAAATCTGAGCTTTTAAAGAGAAAGATTCCTATTTGGACAGACAGAGAAAGATATTTTAAAAGAAAGTGTTGTTATTTATTAAAAAAAACTCATTGTCCTTTACGTCCTGAAAATGATATACTGTAGGTGCAGTCAGTCTTAAGATTATTTATTTTAAACAAATTTATTTGGATTTTTGTGTTTTAGCTTCAACTGTAGGTAGAAGCTATTCTGTTATTTGCAAGAATCTGTAAAATGCTAAAATTTGAACTTTTTAGTAAAAATTTCTCTATCTTATCAAACTTAAGTTCAACCGAATTTATTCAGATTCTGGATTTAATTGTGATTAAAAGATACGATTATTATTCAATCCTAGTGATTAGCAACTGATTTTATTCTTTGAAATATGGCGGACAATGTCATAAGGTTTTTCCTTACAAACATTTATTTATGTATCATGCAGTTATAATGTTCGTAAACATTTTTTTGTAATTCAATAAACCATATATTTGAATAAAAAACGATCAAACAGAATTGTAAGGCATAATTTAAGAATCATGAGCACTGAATAATAACTGCATTTTTCTGTAGTGTAATTCAGAGCACAAAAATTGAAGCAATATTTGTCGTTGGTACATTTTTAACTCAAGCTACTTTTTTCAATTCATAAATCAGCTTTAAAATTTTTGAATGTTTAAGCTAACTGCACGTGGTATACATCTTTAAAGTTTTATACGAAGGTGTCGAAATTTTTCTAATAAAGAAAGTTATTAATATATTGTGCCTAAAATTTTGGAAATAGTTAAAAATATATAAGGAATTTCTGTCCAGCCTATTCTAGTCATTATTTTGTTAAAATATTCCAACTTCAAAAAATTTTAACTTGGAATATAATCCAAAACAATGTTTTAGTATCGAACCTAGCATCGAATTCATAAAATGGCATTATTTAAACAAAACAAAAGCTTAAATAGGCCAGGAAATCATGCTTTTATATACTTTAAACCCTCTCCACAAATTTCAACTCAATATTTACTTTTCCAAATTATAAAGCTACTGAATATACGAGTAGTATCATGTATCTAATTGGCAAGATGATATTCTGGTGCATGCCTTTAACGAAAATCGAAAAACTTATTGTGGAAAAGCATCAAGATCTTATGGTATATAAATGTACCATGCTTTTGTTCATTTTTAAATTGAAGTAGACTCTCTGGAATCAGTACGTTAAAAAGGGAAAGTGAAATAGAGCGATTGAAAGTGCTTGGCAATGCCAGTTATCGTTATTGAACTTACGTATCTTAAAATACTTAACCGTAGAAATTTCTGTCTCCCTTACATCGTACATATGATGCGACGCATAATAAATGTTACCAAAACCTCAAACATGTTCTAGTAGCGAAGGTCACGGAATTTTGTTTAGGGTTGTTTTAATATTTTTCAAAGGATAGTAAGACAACCTGTCAAATAAATTAAAACCTTTTTTGTGATTGAAGGGGGGGGGGGCACTTCCTGCACTTATTTTGAAGTGATTTTATGCCCCAGTAATATCCTTAGAAAATATATCGTGGTTCTGGTCTTTTGGAAATGGCGATTTCCTTGCAGGAATCAATTAGGGATGATTTCTGACCGCAATAGTTTACTAAAAAATATTCCCTGTTTTGGTTTATAGAAAACGTCAATTTTCCTGCTTGAATTTTTACGGTATATCCAAACAACTCAGAAATATCTGCTAAACAACAATTCTCAAATCTGCCAAGTTAACCCAAAACTTGTGTTTAAATCGGTGTGATCTACAAAAGGTCAGGCATCTAGTAAAATGGATACAATCGTTTTTGAGAAAGATAAAATTTTAATAATAAAGTAATTTTTTAATTAAAATACATGTAAAAAAAGGAAGTTTGTCATTTGTTTGAGTAAAAAGTGTTCATTTGTCTGCTTTTTTTTTGAATTATTGATCTGCAAGTGTGGAGTTATGAATGAAATTTATAATTAAACATGTTTGCTAAAAGTCATATTCTGTATTTTTTTTTGAGCCTCTATTCTCTCCTTATTAGACAAAATGAAATATTACCTACACTTAATTATTCTTTCGTTCCAATCGGCAACATTTTTGTTTCAATTTCCTAAGGATATCCACGTTATCCTCATTACCCTTTTCATTAATTTTCCTTTTCTTTTCCTTCCGACACCAAACCTTTTTTTTTATATTTCAAATCCCGAAGTTTGAAAAATCAAGATTCAGCCAATCCTAAGGAAATGGAAACGGAATTAGATAAGTGAGCAAATCTCAGAACAGCTTTGCGCCAAGTTTTGCCGCATTTCGAGGTCCCTAATTTGGCACCTAATATCGAATGCCGAAGCACGAATCCTCTTCGATGGTACCTACCTTATTCTCCAGACGGGACAATTAGGTCAGCGCTGTGTGAACATGCATTTTATCTAACGACAGCTGAAAGCCTTTCGCCTCCTAGACTCTGATTGGAGGATTCGCTCTTTTGAATCGGGGTCGCCCAAATTCGCTTTCGTCGTTCGCTGATCGCCAAGATTGTTACTTACCTTCTTAGGAAAATTTTTCTGAGTACATGGTTGTTCCATTAAGTTTTATAACTTCGAGTTTAACGTTCAAAGCTACTAACGTTTACTTTTAATGGTACTAAAAAAAGTTCAGGTTAAACTTACTAGACTCCTCTAGTTTATTTTTTCTAGTTAAAACGATTCTGGTTATGATTTCTGGTAACAGACGTTGTGCGATCTTATGCTTATTTTCAAAAATTTCATTTTTGAATTGATATACAGTGAAACTCTTCAATAGCCCTCCCTTCTATACCCCTACCGAGCATTGACGCCACTCTCGTAACTTTGATATTATTTATCGTAAGTAATATGCCGAAAATCGAAAATTTTCATATTACGCAAAAAGACAAGAGATACGTAAAAATCTAAAAAAAAAGACTTGAACGATGAGAATATGTAACAAAAGCCTAAAGAGTTTTGAGAAACTTAATCTCTAACTATACCTAATTAAGTCGAAAATTCAGAATATGAAGACGCATATAAATACTGCGATCTAAAAGAGATCTGTGTGATAAAGGTTTATTTAAGCATTTCAAACGCAAAAAATAAATGTACCTGCTAAGCGAGCAGGTTTTTTTAGTAGAAAATGTATTTATCTTGTTAAAATTTGTCGCTTTCAATAACAAAATTATCCTTCTTAGGTAAAAATTCACCATTTCTAGTAAAAATTAAACTATTCAGTTCATTAATAACTCTTTTATTTAAAGTTAATATTTGTTGAACATCTGTCAATTTCATATAAAGATTCACCTATTTGGTTAAAAAAATTTATCTTTTTTCAATTCGTTTGTTTTTGTAGAAAATAAATCTTCTTGAATGAAATATCATCCTTCGTGGTTAAAAATGAAACCATTTGTTAATGAAATTTATCTAGTTTTATTGAAAAATAAAAAAACTAGATGTGCGCAGTTATTTATTTAAATTATTAAAAAATATTTAGACAAACTTGAAAAATTCGATTTTTTATATTAAAAAATTGAACTGTACATATATTAAACCGACTTGATTTCCTTGGATTCTCACAATCTTTTAAATCAAAATAAATTTTTTTTTAATGGATCCAAAGTTTAACCGAATCTTCAAAATTCGAGTTGTTCTGATATTCGCATAAATGGAATTTCGAAGATTATACGTGACTTCTTAATTATTTAAAAGAAAGGTCTTTTGTTTAAAAAAATGTAATAATTCAAGAAATTCAAGATGGTTTGATGTATATACAGTTAAATTTTGTTCTATTTCGAAAAATCCAATTTTTCAAGCATGTCTAAATGTGTATTTAAAATCGACATAGATGACTGCATACCTCTCAACAAAACATGTTTTGTAGAGCATTCATTTATCGGTTTAAAAATTCATCAATTTGGTACAAATATAAACTAATTAGTTCAAAATTTACTTTCTTAATGCAGAGTTTCGGGTTGAAAATTCTTTTGTTTTGTGGAATAATTCGTCATTTTGAGTTGTAAATTTACCAATTTTGCTTGAAATTTTACCAATTTTCTAGCAAATTAAACTGTTTAGTTGAAAATAAAACATGTTGTTGAAAATTCTTATATTCTGGTTGAAAATTTATTTTTGACAGAAAATTCGTCCTTTTGGTTGAAAATTTACCTTTTTTCATCAATTTATTCTTTTTCTTGTCAAAACTGTAACACTTTGTTAAAAATTTGCGTGTTTTATGAAATGTTGTCATATTTGGTGAAAACTTATTCTTTCTAATTGAAAACTTATCTTTGTGGTTCAAAATTCAACAATTCGACTTTTTGGTTTGAAAATTCAAATATTTCGCAAAAATGTGACTTTTTTGGTACTAAGGTAATTAATTATACAACAGTGCTAGACCGTCATATTGACCGACATTTTTGGAACTTTATGCCAAATTCAAACAGTATATGTAAATTGACAGTTACCTTCCGGCTTTTAACAAGATTGCACAAAAATCATTGTCAATAGATAAAAAAATCTTGAATTTTATTGCCCCAAAATGTAAAAATAGCCAACAAAGTGGAGTCCGCTTATTTATTTTTCCTCAGAAGTCGGGATCCAATTAGGCAAAATGTTGCAAACATTTAGAAGACCAGTGATAACTCAATGATAGTTTAGGTTTACTAAAGATTTTGTAAATCAATATTTTGTATGTAATGCATAAACACTTGAACAATATTATAAAATTTCCTTTCAGCACTAAAATTGGTTGAAGTATGATCCTCACATAAAGCTTGCATTTTCCCTGATGATTCGTTTATTTCTCTTTTACTAATTTTTGCCTATTATTTTCTATTTATAGTATATATTTCAATTTTTTACAGAGTGTTTTTATAACATATTACATTATATAATGAACATAATATTGGTTTCCTAGGACACATATAATGGTCCAATTCTTCTGTAGGATAACAACCTTATTCTAAATGTTTTATTTAACTGACAAGTTAGGAAAAAATTTTCTTCAATCTTAAGTAAAAATAAAAAATCCGTAATTCCTGCTAAAAATAACTTGATTTCAGTCTTGAACCTGTAATGGAATGCAATGTATGTGGTTGGGGTGTGAGTTAAAATGACGTTGCTCAGCAGAATACTATTAAGTGGAACGCAGAGTAGAATGGCCCAGGGTGATGGATGACCTTAATTTCAGTATGATTACCATCGGCTTTGGAATTTGTATGAAAACCGCTCAAGGCTGGTTCTTTCATGGTCCTTTCCGCCTGGGTACTCTGGATCCTATGACTACCATATTTTCCTGTTCCATGTCTTATCGAGTTTGAGCGACGACAGGTGTAGACATATGGACAAATATGAAGAGCCAAACGAGGTTTGGCCGTCACCCATCGTATCGAAATTATCATATATTTGCATGAAAGCATGCCACGTCGGAATGGTTAGAATCTCTGATTCGAAAATTGATCTCTTGTTTGCAATGATGCGTCACTGAACTCTGAATCCTTTCGGATATTCAACATCATAGAACAGACCAGGGCAGCGGTAACCAGGGGGGAAAAGGCGTCTTCGCAAATAACATAGTTAGTTCATAATCATTTTAATTCTTATTTAAATTAAATAAATATTTTTTATTAGAAAAATAGTGATACGGAAACTACTCTTGAAAATTTAGGGTTCAATAGTAAAATTGTATAGAAAATAGTTTTGACATCAAAATAATGGGACAATCGTTGGTCGGAATCTAACATTTGCAACAATATTTGAAATACTTACAGCATAAGGATTTTAAATTTTTATAGATGAAACATTATTCGATCACGTAATTATAGAAATTAACCCTCAGTCATGTACAAAATCTGTTAAATTTGTAAAATAGTTTAGGGTTCTTCATCGGTCTGGGAGTGGGGAAGAAAATGGTTGACAAAAGCTTGGATGGTAACTCTACAATCAATTTAATCGATAATACGATAAAACTCTAACTTTAAAATAGAACACATGTGAGCACACATAGAATTATTTTGTTGTTTAACTGTAGGTAAGGCAGATTTTGTTATTTATTGGGTAGTTATAGTCCGCACCTAGCAGTATCTCAACGAATAATATGTTTTCCCTTGCTATCACTATATTTTATTTGAAAACGTTCAAAGGTTATTTTACAGATAAAAAACATTCTCACAAATCACATCATCAAATTTTATACTACGGCGGTGTTTCTATTTGTATAAAAAAAACCTGCGGTTAAGGCCTGCCCCTGTATACGGGGCAGCGTCGTACGAATGCAATTTGTTGGAAATATCTTGATTATGAAAACATTGTTTTATTAAAATAATTAATACATATGGTAATTTGATAAACAATAATGTGGGACATTAAATAAAAAAATAAAAAACACATCAATTCCACGTCGCATTCATTTTATATAAAGCAATGAATGTGAACCAGATGACGCGACGCTGTGCTGCCTCGGTCTATCCTATCTCATAATCTGATTTAACAACCTAAGCTTAAGTACATTCACTATCTTTCGCTGCTTCTTCTAAAAAAATTTCATTTTCATACTAAACGAAACTTCAAAAGCTTCTAAGAACTTTTCCAATGCGTCAAAATCCAATTCCTTCATTCAGATGGCTATAAATTCAGTACTACCAGAGCGAGAAAGGAAGTTTCAACTTTTCTTAAAATTCTTTTCATGCCCTTAAAGGGTCAATGCTACTAGAAAAGGTACTCCTTATTTTTATTTCTAATATTTTATAGAATTATTGATTCAATTATTTGAGAAGGGATAAATTACAATACATCTAAAATTTCCAACTCGGTGACATATCGTGTGACATGCATGACATCCATGACTTTTTAAATGATTTATAATAAAATAAGAAGACAATTAAAAATGTGGACACACTGCTAAATTCAGTATTTTTAAAGATGTTTACATCAACTCTAAATATTCTAAAAATAATTTTGAAAACTTCTATTCCAGTCGTTTACGCTCGGTAACTCTGCGGAAACTCTTTTATAGATTATGTGTTCCGCTATGTATTCAAATTTCAGCTTCAGTCGTCTCGTTCAGGTCGTGAAAGATGGTCGTAAAATCTTAAATCAAAATTGATCAAAGAAAGGTCTACCGTAAGACGGGACTAAGGGGGATATGTTTTTAGATTTTTTAAAATAAATTACACAACAGAATTATAATTATATATTATTGCCCTAAGTATATCAATTCTGACGATTTTCGCTATTTTTTAACACTTAATATCTAAATATTATGAATTACAAATTTCTGTTGTTATTTCAAAGTAAATTCAACTACTATGATAAGTCAAAACTAAAAAGAAACTTAATTCCAGAAACATAAAAACTTAATGTGTTGATTCACTTCATACCCAATAATGTGAATTAACACGTTAGGTTTAAAATATTATGACGATCGTTGAAAAAAAATTTTCAAATTGAAGGCCAGCTGAAGTTCCATTTTCGGAAAACTTTGGACTTAAAAAATTTTATCAATTTAGTTTCAAGCATAACAGCATTTTAGATTGCGATTGCTACTTTAATGAATTTTGAAAGCCCTACAGGACTGTGATAACAACTTTTTTAATTTGGTGGAGAAGTTGAACACTCCAAATTTGATGGTACCAAAAATAATGAAAAATCCAAAAATTCCATTTTTTGGTCAAACCATGAAAGATAGGAAAAAAATGAAAAAGCTCACAGTGCGCGCCCTGGAAAGAACTACAAATTAAGAATGAATCAGTTTTCGATATAAGCTACGAGAAAAAATGAGACCAAACTTGTTCATCCAAAACAGAGCTATAATTTTTGATAGGACAGTTTTTGCTTTAGTCGTAAAAAATAACATTCTACATAAAAATATTACATTTTTTTGGGAAAACGACACAAGGTATAAACTTTAATTACCAGACAAAAGTTGTTCGTACAAAAAGAGCTACAAATTTATTGTTAATAATTTTTCGATAGGACGAGTATATTTTCTTTTAAGGGGGGTTCCTACTTTGATGGGTTAAAAAAATCTTTTTTTTTCTTTTTGCATTTTCGGATAGATATATGTTTCAAAAATATACCTGGAAAATTTCAAGTCAAAATATCAAAAATTTCGAAAGTTATGGGCCGTTGAATAAAGCTGTATCAAACGCGCTGGGCTACAGCGGCCGGGTGCTCTGCGGCGGCGAAACTGGTTCCGATTTTAGGCTTGTTTTTTACGTGAATGAGGAAGGCGGCTTGTATGGACCTGAAATAGCTGAGTAGGCGTAAGTACTCTCATTTTCTAAACTTTGTTTAAACAAATGATTGTTATAAATCTCATGTCAAATTCGTGATTTCTGACCGCTTGAACTATGAAAGCCATATTAATCTTGGAAAAAAGTAATTTTGTAATAATCTTTATTTAATAAATTGTTTAAATAATTTTTTATTGCAAAAATAGTACCATATTTGAAATCAGTGATATCGAAGTCTATGAAAAGCATATGCATCATTCAAAAATTGTAATTTGTTTTAAAAAATTGTTTATAAAAATTGTTTAAACAAATGAATTTTGCACATTTGATGGCAGATTTAAAATCATCGATCCCGAAAACACACGAAATGATGAATACCAGGTGTATACATATGAAACCGGTATTTTTTCAAGAAAAAAACACATTTATTTCAAGAGAATGATAACAAATATTTTATTCAAAGTATGCGCC
>NC_046659.1:81279771-81287018 GCF_010883055.1 Belonocnema kinseyi | reverse complement strand
ACAATACGCCAATTAGCACAAATGGTAAGTTCCGACAGTGCCTACAAGTGTGCCTACTGGTCGCTAAATGGCAATACCGGTTTCATATGTATACACCTGGTAAGTGTAATTATATCGCAAAGTTCAACATAATTTTTTGTGTTTTTTATGAGAAACTTTGAACGCGGTTTTCTCCAAACCACGTTTCCCGTGTTGGTGGAATTCCCACAAGGCGCAAAAATAAGGCGATCGCTATGAATCTTTTTCAACATATTCTCAAAAGGTGTCCGCACAAAGTAGACTACAATCATAAAAAAATATTGAAAATTGTTTGTTTAAAAAAATAATTAGTAGCAAAAAAAGTCAAAAAATCAATTTTTATTCCAAAATCTCGTAACTTTCTCATTTTTCATTTTTTTTTCTTTATCCTACCCCTTTTTATGTAACGCCTCAACAAATTTTGTAGTGCTACAATAAATATAGACAAACAATTGTGGAAAATGTTAGCCTCCTATCTTTTATACTTGCCTCAAAAAATATTCCCAAAGAAACAGCCGGATGTCAGGCCAACAAAGTAGGAACCCCCCTTAATCGTAAAGCATGAGATAAATAATACAAAAATTAACTTTTCGGAAGAATCACAGAAAAGACGAAAGAGGACATAGGACCCTATATAGGTTCCTGTATTAGACCCTATGCAGATGCACAGTAGTTTTTATCCAATCGTAAAAAACAACATTAAAAATAAAAAATTATAAAAACAAGGAAATAAGAATTAGTATGATTCAACTTGTATGCATATTATGAATTGTAATGATATAAATTTATTGAAGAGAAACATGTTTCAGAGCAGCTTAGAATACAATTTGAAGCAAAATAAGAAACAAATACAAAAATAATCATGATAAGTACAATTTGCTTTTTATTTTGCAATTTTTTTAAAAAGTAATCCCAAACAGAGTTACATAAAAAATTAATTATAATTGATATAAAAGTGTTGGGTATAATGTAGAAAAGTTTACATGTTGAACAAAATCGAGTGCGAAGCACGAGAAACGTGATGAGAATGTCTTCTTTAAAGCCAAAAGAGCTTTAACAAAAGAGAGTTCAAAATCACAAAATTACAGTTGTCAGTCTGTTCACCTTTGATTTTAAAAGGTATGTGCCCGTAAGTGCGCTCAAACTCTCGAGCGAAGCTTTTTAAACGAAATAAAATTCATAATGACAAAATTACAGTGGTGGATGTTTTGAGTCTGAATTTTAAAATGTTTGCACAAGAATGTGTGAAAATATAAAGACCGAGAGCTTAGCACGAGGTAAATACATAGTCGAGCGCGAAGCGCGAGATACATACAAAATCGAGCGGGAAGCGCGAGGAAAAACAGTCGCGCGCCCCAGGCGTGCTCACACTTGCGAGCGAAGCGAACCGCGCGCGCAGCGTCTAACGAGAATGTGCCCGCGTAGCGGGCAGTTTTTTTGTATTGAATTCGAAATGGTATTTGTTTTCGTGTAATACAAGTCTTAAAATATCCAACCAATGTTTCAAGAAAAAAATTAAGAATTTCTTAAATTGCTTAATGAAACTCACTGAAAATTCAAAAAATGTTTTTGTAACCTAAAAACAAAATAGTTGTGACCTATTACCTTAAATCTCTGGAAACTGATTTTTGAAGTCATTTACTTAATTTTTTATTTTTTCTAATATTGTTTGGCATAAATTTCTCCTATAATTAATTTAGTGATATTTATTTATACCTATTTGTTCTTAAATTTTAATTAAAAATAGATTTGTGTGCTTTCACAAGGATTATAAATTTTTAAAAAATAATAATAAAGAACTCGTGTGAAGTAATTGTAATAATTGAATGAGCCTTCATTGATAATCAGTGATAGCCAAGAAAACCAATTTTCCACAAAATACTTTTATTTCTAACAAAAATGTTGAATTTCGTAACCAAAAAGATCAATCGCCTAGAAAACGGTTGAATTTTCAATCTGAACATATGATTTTTCAATAAAAAAGTAAACTTTATGCCAAAACGTTCGATTTTTAGCAAAAGAGTTTAATTTTAAACATTATACTTTAATTTTCAACAAACAACTCAGTTTTCCAACAAATGGTTTAATTTTCTATTGAAATATTGAATGCTCAAGTCAAAAAGATGAATTTGAAATAAAAATAATTAAAATTTTAACCAAAGACATGATTCTGAAAAATTAATTATGAATCTTTAACCAAGAAAAAGAAATTTTTGAGGAAACATGAAGGAAATAGTTAAGTTCCCAATTGAAAACAGAATTTTTTAACAAAGCAGTTCACCTTTTAATGAGGTAGATGAATTTTTTACTAAAAATATTTATTTACATGAAAACAGTTAAATTTTGAAATGAATAATTACATTTTGAAGCTAACAGTATAATTATTAAACAAACGAGATTTCTACTCCGTGGAAATAGAAATTATTACTGTCAATAAAATTAACTCTTCAAATAACAGAAAATACTTAATGTCTTTACTGACTAGATGGATAATGATTTTTTTTTATTTTATATTTTTGATTGAACTAGACCGATGGAGGGCCATCTTTCGTAAAATTTTGCTAACTGTATTCAGATTTATCTTCAGTAAACGTGCTATTATCTTAGTTCGTAATATTACTTTTACTGACGCCCCTCCCCATTTTCTGTTAACAATCGTAGTTTCTGACACGACTCCCTCCCCTTGAAATAACTATCGTGGCTGATAGGCGGCCCCTATGTAAAAAAATAAGTTATTTGAATATAACCCACATACAAATAAAATATATACGTATAAAACAAAAACATGTATTCCTGAAATTTCTTTGTCCTTACCAGCTGTGGAATTTATCGAAATTTTCAACAGGTCTGCGAGTTTTCAGCGAATAATAGAGTCATGTGGTACTGAGCAATTCGATTGGTGCGACGAGAGTACTATTAGTGGCTTTTAGCACAATTTGGTATGAATAGTACTGAATTTCGTGGTCAGAGGACCATCGGATTTTCGAAATCTCTCTGATGAGAAATTTTCCAATTCGCCTAGTGCTCACTCTGTTGAATCAGTTTGGGGAAGCAGTTCATTAACTAATTTATTTCACTGAGACAAATTTCATTCCGTTGTAGGGGGTGTAATCAGTAGTGGGGTTTTTGTAATGTTCTCTCCTTTGCTCTAGCTCATTTTCTCTATCTCGCCGAGAATTTGCGCCAACAGGGCTCGCATTGTTTTAATGCAGAAAGTTGTAGGAATGGATCAAAAGTTTCCAGAAAACACGTTCCTGTGGCAGGCCAGACACCTGGAAATAACGTCACAAGCGCTGTTTTCGTGTCTCGTTAATTGTTATTCGTACTAGACTATTGTGCTCTGTATTTCAATGCAATAAGCTACTGCTACGCGAGTGTATTACGTAAGTATAATTACAAACTAAGAGTCAGTGGTTACGCAACTCCTGACTAGAAATTATCAACAGGAAAATAATTTATTTTCTCATAATCAAAAAGCCACCTGTATTTTCCAGAATAAGTTCTTCAATTAACCCTTTTGCTTATTAAATAAATATTAGCTTACTTCTTTTTTCACTTCGAAAAACGTAGTCTATTTTTATTGCAAATTTTAATATAAAACATAATATAGACTCGAAGAAAAATACCGTTTCAAAACTACTTCACGCTATTCTTAAAACTTTTCTCAGCCCCTCTCCTTCTTCGTGAAAAATACAATCCCTCCCAATTATAAATGAAAATGTTGTCTTCGTTTTCCTTTGATAAGCTCCATAAATACAACGCAAAATATACAATCATAAAATTGTAAGAGAATAGCAGAAACAACTAGCATTTCAGTTTTGTTTTAAGTCATTTTCTTACGAATTCATTTTCAACTTCAGTTATTTTCGCTTTTTCCATAAATTTTAGGGCTGAATATTCGTTCAAAATGAAATTTATTTATTTTTCTATGCTTTACAGGCCAAAATGTTAGGTCTCAAAACAGGGGAAATAAGATGGTTTTTCAATAAAATAGAAGAAGGAATTTTCCCGATGAAAAATCGTCAACCAAAAACGATTAATTTTTTACCAAAAAAGAAATTTTCAATATAAGAGTTAAGTTTCCGAGAAAAGTATTGAGTGCGTTTGAAAATAGTTGACTTTTAAGCTAAAAGAAAAAGAATTTTCCACCAAACATTCAAATTTGCAACAAATTCTTTTTTACGAAAAACTTGCACTTAAAACCAAGTATTCGAACCTTCAAACAAAAGAGACTAATTTTAAACTAAATAGTTGAATTGTCAATCTACAAAGCTAAATTGTTAACCAAATCGCAAAATTTAAAAATAAGAAAACTCTTTAACCAGAAATAGTGGAATTTTTAAACAAATTGTGGAATTTTCAAACCAAAAAGACAAATTGTGTATAAGATAGTTGCATTTTTATCCAAGAACTTTTTGAGCTAAGAGGATGAAATGCCAATTTAAAAAAGGTGAATTTTCAAAGCAAATAGACGAATTCCCAGAAAAGCAACTGAATTTTGCAACAAGGAAGATAAATTTTCACTGAGAAAAAAATTAGTAATCGCAACAAAACCATTTTGTTGAGCAGTTTTTCTTGTGAGAGCAAAATTTTGGTTGTTAGCACAAAATTATTTTGTTGACCAAACCCAATTTTGTGGTTCTTAACACAAAATTATTTTGTTAAACTATATTTTGTTGTCCTGAACAAAATTTTTGTTGAGCCAATAAAACTATTTAGTCTGACCAACGAAATATAAAACCACGCATGCGCACTTGTTTAGTGGGACTCCGTGCACACGTGTGCAAGTTCATTTCCATGATGGCGGATAATATCGGTGAAGTCGCGTGTTCCGTTATCTTTATACGTCCTGTTTAAAGTAATCCAATTGCTGTGAATAAACATCATGGATAGCGCGAACCGTCGAATTCTGGATGAGTGGGATCTATAATGCCTCATCAACGCCTTCAAAAGTTAGCATCCATAGCTCTGACATTGATGTTAACGGTCCGACACTTTGTAAAATTGAATTAATTTTAATTGACGCAAAACACAATTCGGCTTTTATTGTAAGGTTTTTAGATATTGAATCGTTTTCTTCGCATGCAAATGTAAAAAGACAATATTTTGTCACTTATGATTTGTCACTAGGACCCCTGGTGGTCCGAGGAAATCGAATAGAGCCTCTACAAAGTACCCGTAAAGACCCCATTGGATCCCCATTCGTTTCCTTTTTAAAATAATAAAAAAAACAGCAAGATCAACTTTTAAACTGCTGAAATTTGGATTCTGCGTTAAAATTTGCATTAGAAAGTCACGAAGTAATCGCAATACTTTTTCTTGCAGCAATAAAAACTTTAAAAAATAAAATACCTGTCATTTACATTGGCCGAAGGCGCCTTCAAGTGCATCTTCTTTTAGTAGCAGTTAATATTCGTTCCGTCCGTAACTTTAAGAATTTTGTCTAGATGATAGCGCTACGCAGTGGAAACCTTAGGCAACAACGCTGAGATGCAAGTGAGAGAGAATTTTATTTTTAAACTTCGCGCGAAAGATACTACTTGAGCTATTATGGATGCGCTTGATGTCACCTTTAGCAGAAGTTAATGACTTTTTTAAACATTTTTAACGCTGCATATTTTTATTTCATTCCTTTAAACTGACTATTATTTCAGTTCAACTTGTTTCGATCACTGAATATAATTAGTTAAATGAACTTCTTTGATTTATTGGCATTTTTTGAAATAAGAAGTAGCTTTGAAATTAAACTTAGTATAATTACCATTCTGTGGATTGCTAAATGATTTTTAGCTACAAAATAGTTGTTTCTTTGGACTGAATCAGATTTTGAGAGTTAAAGAGATTGTTTTTAACCTAACAAATATTTAGCAACGCTGACAAACCTGTTTTCTTCATATAGAAGAACAATTTATTTGAGACGAAAAAATAATTTGGTTGAACTTACAAAAGTATTTTGTTAGGTTAACAAACAAATTTTGTTAAATCAACAAAACATTGAAATGGAGTGACAAAAGAATTTCGTTGTCTCAACCAAAAAATTTGGTTATGCTAACAAAACGGTTTTGTTTAGCCAAAAAAACGTCGGAACAAAAAAATTTTGTCGGCTTAACAAAATAGTTTTGTTGCACGAAGAGCAACAAAATTTTTGTTGTTCCAGCCAAACAGTTTTCCTAGCGCAACAAAACGGGTACCTTTTTTGAAAAATTCTTCAGATACACAACAGAACAGTTGACTTTTTGAACACATTCATGGAGTTTCAACCTAAAAAGATTAACTTTGAACCAAATAATTGAATTTCTAAAAAAAAAGAGTTAATTATCATACACAGAATAGCTTCATTTATTAAAAAAAAACAGTTAAATAATCAAGACAAAAAGATGAATTTTTCATAAAATATGAAATAAAATATGAATATTTAACAAAATAGTGAAATCTTCAGCCATAAAGCATTAGTTTTTAATCAAACCGTTCCATTTTGAACTAAAAAAGATCATATTTCTACAAAAATAGATGCGCTTTCAACTAAAAAATTTTTTTTCTATTAAATAGTTAAATTTTCTAAAAAAATAATTTAATTTCCAACTAAAAGACGAATTTTCAACAAATACAGTTAAACTTTTACCAGAAAATATGATTTCTTAACCAAAAAGTGCATTAGTCTTCAATAAATTAGATTAATTTTCTACCAAAAAAGACAAATTTAGAAGATCAATCAATTTTTAACCAAATTCTTGAGTTTTTTACCACAAACTATCAACTTTTAGCCAATAATGGAATGATATAATTTCCAAAAAAAAACTTTTTAACTACCAGGTGTATACATATGAAACCGGTATTGCCATTTAGCGGCCAGTAGGCACACTTGTAGGCACTGTCGGAACTTACCATTTGTGCTAATTGGCGTATTGTTATCTGTCAACAATATCCAATACGAAACATTTCAAGTTTCATATGACATCGTGATTTTTTTCGCTCTTGAAAATGTCGAAATACGTGCCTTCAAACAACGATTTGCGGGGAGCATTAATTTTCTGTTTCCATTTGGGTAAATCGGCGATAGAATCTCATCGAATGCTTTTCGAAGCTAACGGAGAGCATGCTCTTGGTCGAACGCAGTGTAATGAGTAGTTTAACAAGTTCAAAAGTGGCAATTTTGATGTGAGAGACGCTGACCGCGGCAAACGCGGCTTTGCTGGATGAAGACGATGGTCAGACGCAAAAACAGCTCG
>NC_046659.1:81266258-81279671 GCF_010883055.1 Belonocnema kinseyi | reverse complement strand
GGCGCATACTTTGAATAAAATATTTGTTATCATTCTCTTGAAATAAATGTGTTTTTTTCTTGAAAAAATACCGGTTTCATATGTATACACCTGGTATAATAGGTCGAATTTTCAACAAAATAGTTTAGTCATCAAACAAAAAATATATTTTTTTAACAGGAGAGATAAATTCTGAACAAAAAACAGAATAGCATACTTTTGAGTTAAGAAAATTCAGTTTGAACGAATAAAAAAGCTGGATTTTTATTCTGGTTTCTATTACTTCAGTTCCAAATGAAGAACAAAACGAGAAAATGGGAACGTTTTTTCAATACAGGCAGCAACAGAGGAATGCTTTTAAAAATGGTAAAGGGGGAGTAGGGAAAAAAGTACGAAGTCTTAGAAGTACGGACGTAGGTTTTGAAAGACTCCTGAAGTGAAAGTCAGTATTGAAGAAAGTTTAAAATAAAAATATGAAAAGCGGTTCTAAACCTTTGGTCTTTTTTACTTTACTGCAGGCTTTAATTGCTTGTGACTAAGTCCCTGAAACGAAGGCTGTTACAAACCTTTAACTTTTAAGAAAAAGTAACGACATACCTATGAAGAATAATTCAATACTGTTAATTGATTATGGTTTAAAATATTATATTGTGCTTGAAATACCGCTCGGGCTTTTAAAACTTGAAATGATGAAAAAAAATTTATTTATTTCTGGCGGAACCAGTCTTGTTATCGTAAACATACTCACATTTATGGAAACAGGAAGACAGTTGAATATAACATTTTGGGATGCAATGCAGCTCTAAGGATATAGTGATAAATATTTGTAAAATACATTCAACGCAAATTTTTGTTGGATATGAACATTTGATTGATACAAATAATTCTCAAAAAATTAAAATAGGCTTGAAGTTCGAGACGTCTGACAGACGGTTTCACACTAATTTTTTTTTTTAATATTTCATTTTTTAAACTTTTTTTTGCATATAAATGTAGGGGAAGGTGAAAAAACACCGCCTCACTTTCGGTTTTTCCAATTTTTTCTTTTAAAAAAATGAGAGCAAAATCAAAATTTTTCCTACAAATGTTAATTTTGTATTAAAAAGTATATATTTTACTGCTCCAATCGTGTCAATGCACTTATACAATCCATTTTGACATACAATTAATCGAATCTGACATTTTTAAATATCATATTTCTGAAAATATTTTCAAGAGGAAAGAGAATAAAAAATGAAATGAAAAATCGTATGTCTGGACGTAAGTCAAATCCGACCAAATGTTGCCTTGAAATCGTATCAATGCACATATACGGGCCACTTTCAACTAGAACTTAAAAAATGTGAATTTTTAAATATCATATTTTCAAAGCTATTGTCTAGAGTAAAAAAAGAAGACAAAAATCCTATGACCGGAAGTGGGTCAAATCTGACCAAACGTTGCCCTGAAATCATGTCAATGCACATATATGGTCCATTTTCGAATAGAATTTATCCAATCTGAGAATTTAAATATCATATTTTTAAAGCTATTTTCTAGAGGAATCAAAAGAAAAAATCGTGTGTCCAGACATGGTTCAAATCCAACTAAACGTTGACCTGAAGTAATGTCAATGCATCTGTATGGTCCACTTTCAAATAGAATTTATAAAGTGTGACATTTTTATATATCATATCTTTAAAGCTATTGTCTAGAGGACAAAGAAGAAACTTTCGGATTTTTTAATTTTGCTTTAAAAAATGAGAGCATTTTGATTTCAAAAAGTTACCCATGTTCGTAGAAATGTATGTGAAAATTAAAAGTTTAAAAGTGGCACAAACCTAAAATTCGAGCAAGCTCAACTGCGGACTGCTACGTATAAAAGATTCTATTTCTAGTTTTAATGAAAAATAAAATTATTCTTTCGAAATATCATGTATCTAAATTCGGGTCAATAAAATTTCCATAATAATTAAATTTGCAGTTTTTTACCAAAATAAACACTTGCCTTCGTGATATAGAAACGATTAATAAAGATAAAAAATATTTGCTACAAAAAATGATCCTATTCTTATAGAATGGTAATAATTAGATGTCGAGATATCACAGTATAACAGACATTTTTTGCTGAAAATTGAAAAGAAATAAGAAATTTATTGTTATTACATATCTACATATTATAATAATTTCAATAAATATCAATCAGTTGTTTTAAATTAAATACGAACTTTTTTTGTCAGATAACCAGAATCAAATAAGAGTTGAAATTATCGTCAAATGAGAGACAATTTTGGGCATGGGTTGAGAGAAGCAGCGATAAAACTACAATTAAAAGATCAATAACTAGGTAGAAAAAAATGAGCCCATTATTTATTAGCGTGATTCTGTGAACATTACGTGCATTTGAATTTATAGGATTCGCACTAGCAATTGGTTTCGCTGACAATGCATGTTCGATTAATTAAATCAGATCGGTACTCCTTCTTTCCATATTTTCCTTTTTTTATTTTTTCACTGGAACTCTTCTTATTTTATGGTAATTTTATAAAATGGAACTAGGAAATTATTTTAAAAATGAGGTTCTATTACATATAATTTAACAACGGATGAATAATTTACAGAAAAACAAATTAGAAAAGAATCTTCGAAAACATAAGCTTAAAGAAAATTAAATTGTGTAACAGAATTGGACAAAAAGCCTTCAAGGGAAGTGTGCTTCCAAAAATAAGTTTAAAAAATATAGACTCAAAGAAGTCCATTTGTGTAACCGGATTGCATAGAAATATATTAAAGGAGAGAATTAGGTTTTTAAAAAAAGTCTAACCGGCACATTAGATACAATTATATAACAATGGTAAGATGAAGAAGAAAATTGATAGACAAACCAAACCAACCTTTTTCAAGTTTCCTTATAATTTCCTCATCTTTCTTATACTAGGAGAAACTAAAATGTTTTGTAGCTAATTTAGACTTCCTCTTTAGGGATTTTTATAGGAAAACCAGCAGTATAAACAATAATAATAATATGGAATATTTTATAATAAATATAATAAATATAGCGTATATAATATAATATATATTATTCCTTAATATTATTTAATCATGAACATGCACATAAAACCTCAATATGAAAGCATAGAGATAAATAATGATTTATTACATGAAAAAACTTTTGATTATAAATTTTGGTATTATAATATTTATATTCACAAGAGTTCAATGGCAATCTGAGATAAAGTCGAGAAAATAGTATTAATTGCCACAGCAGCACAAAGTAATATTTTTTCACAACTCGTGTTCCAAATTTGCAACATTCGACGTCCGCAGAACATGGTGAATGTAGCCAATTTCAAACAATTTTTTCTTTACTTGTGAAGAAAATGTGACATTTTCAATGACTAGGTGTAGGAAGAAAGTGTGTTGGTTTTCGTACAACGGCTTCCTTGCTCTCAGTTTCCGAAAAAAAGCCAATAGGAAGAACGCAAGGCCCACTCTCCTTACTGCTGACGGTTTGCGCCCCTATACAGAAATCGCAGGTGAACCGATTACATTGCTTTTAAGATTAATTTTTAACACGTGAAATTTTTCAGATTTCTTTCGTGCTCCACGGACGTCGAATATAGAATTCTCTGGAGACTTGTGAAATAGTATGTACGACTCATTAGGGATCAACAGATTCACAAAGAAAATTATTTTAACTGCACATTTTGGGTACAGTCCAAGAGACAACCTGCTTCGTAAAGACTTCTTGCCTGAAGTAACGGGTCCATATCAAGTCACATGCGGCAAGTCTCTCTGCGGCAAGTCACACCTGAGGCATGTCATATCTGCGGCATCTCCTACCAGCGAAAAGTCTCCCCAGCGGCATTTCTCCCACAAGAAATATTTCTAAGTACTACCAAAGATGACGTAACTAAGGCAAGCCTCTCCAGTGGCATCTCTCTCCCGAAAAAACTTGTCAAGTACTTCCAAAGGTGTAACAACTGCAAAAAGTCTCCTCGGCGGCATCTCTTCCCCAAGAAAATTGTGTAAGAATTTTTAAAAATTGCAAAACTGCGGAAAGTCTCCCTAGTAGCAGCTCTCTCTCAGGAAAATTTGTTAAATACTAAGGCATGCCTCTCCAGTGGCATCTCTCTCCCGAAAAAACTTGTCAAGTACTTTCAAAGTTGTAAACCCGGGAGGCTTGCCGCAGTTTTAATATTTTAATATGAACCCGGAAATGTTTCCAGGGGAGAGATGCCACCGGGAGGACAATTAGTCCAGGGAGACTTGCCTCAGTTCAGTTATTTTTAATTGGACATTTAACATTTTTTTGGAAGGGCGAGATGCGACGGGGAGAGTTTTTACTGGTGAGAGATGCCGCAAAAATGTCAATTTCACAGTGAGAAATGCCGCGCTGGAGAGAAGCCGCTGGGTAGAGATTCCACAGATGTGACATGCCGTAGTTGTGACTCGCCGCAGATAGACTTGTCGCATGTTACGAGTATATTATATGGACCCGAAGTAACGTCCTGAATATTGCTTTGAGGCCCGCCCACGTATGTATATGTCTCTTCGGTGTCAAGATGTCTAATATCACTTATAGCCACAAAATCAGGGTCCCCGAGAACGCCAGTGATCCATTCTTTCTTAAGATTAAGCTAGGCACTCTTGTTCATACCATTCTCTCATGTGTGCACTTCGACGATATTTTAAGCACTCTAAATTTGCTTTGAACTAGAAGCAAAGATCTAAGCTTATAATAATAGGTATCGATATAAAATTCATGAGTGATCGTATATTCGCGATGGTTAGTGTCGCCGCAGAGATTATCCAGGAGAATTGCATAGTGCCAAAGGTAGAGGCAAAAGTGTGATTCAAAAGAGTGGAGGGCTTATGGTGTCGCCCTAAAAAATTATCTTCTCAAAGGTGGCGCTGTTCATTGATGTTCATTTCTATGCATCTGACTATGTGTAGATGAACCGTGAAGTTTTCCAACAGACAGCTGTAAAAATCTTAAACAGCAGGTTATCAAACAAAAAGTTATTGGTCTGGAGTTATCTGGGTTGTACAAGTTGCCTCTCTTCGTTAGTTGTATAGTCCGCCCTAACACCAGCACAATCGTGAGATAGGCGGTGACACTCCGGGACAAACTAAATACGACGATCCAGAAAAAGTCTTGTGCACCCTAAGGAAACGGAGCCAAGCTCCTTGGACATGCAGAGATGCTTTGCAGGGTATTAACCAGCAAAAGCTTGGCACCTCCTAGAGCACCAATGATCAGAACGATTAGCTTAACATAGTATTCCGAACATAACCGTCGCAACTCTGTTCTAAGGTCTTTATACTGTGACATTCTTTTCAGCTGGTGCCGAAAACTCGATAACGAACATGGTTCATTTCTCGAAATCAAAGAAAAGCTATGTGTGGCATTGAGTGCACGAAAGAAATCATTGTCGAGAACATGAAGTTCTAGATATGCGGCATTTCTCATTTTCGGCATTAGTAACTCTATTTCCCTTAAAGTGTTTGGTGGAGCGGTATCAGAGTTAATGTTGTCAAACTGAGAGAGGTGGTAATAAAGCAATCTTAGTGCCGCATTGTGCCTTTGAATGTACGTTGTTCACGCATGAGCTGGTCAACTAGATAGTAAGTGTATGATATTGACATATTGATAACCTTCCAAGTGGTGATTCACGATAAATTTCATTTTTGAAAACTGAGTAAATTATATTGAAAGCGGCTAATTCGACTCAGTTTCAAATTCACTCAAATGACCAGTATTTAAACAATTTAAAATATATAGATCTCCGAGAACTGCATTCCCTGCTAGTGGGGGGGGGGCTTGTAAAATCGTGTTTGTACCTCGAAATTTAATTCAGAAAAAAGCTATGGTAGAATTTTTTTAAAGTACTTAAAAATTTCTCGTATGCACCATCAAGAAACTTAGTTGCGCTTCAGTAAAAAACCTTGCAATCGAGTTTTGACTTTCGCGCTGGGAGCTTTTAAGCTTTATTTCTTCCTGATGTAAATGTTAACATATTACAATGAAAACTGCAACATTCGAACTCATTTCCACAAAATAAATTTAAACTAAATTAATTTAGCATAAATCTTTACTCGCAGCCACCCTGAAAAATGTATCAATTTGTATATATTTGTTCTGTGAATAAATTTGTTTTGGGTAAATAATTTGTATCTTTGTTCGTTTTTTATGTCGTTTTTCTAAACATTTTATTTAAAACATTTCTTATTTTATTTTTAATTATTAAAACAAAAACTACTTATTCGTTAAAAAAATTATTAACAAAAATTGTAGATCTTTTCTGGATAAACAATTTTTGTTTTATTTTTTTCGTATCTTGCATAATTGGTCAAAATGGCTGAAAAATGAAATATTTTCAATAAAAAGTGCTTCTCTTGACAGTCATTGCCTGTATTATTTATTCCGAACAATTAAAGCTTTTCACGATTTATTGTGAAAAATATTATTTCATCAAGTACATAGGTTCTAAAAAATATCTTCTTCAGTATGGATTATACATAAAACTGTCCTTTTAGATATTTTGGGGCATGTATCAGAAAGATCACAAGTAGTTTGAGAGTCATAATTTAAAATTGTGTGTGTAAATTATTCTTTGACAATTTCTTAAGAGGTGACAAAACTTTAATACAGAACAAGTCAGTAACAAGTAATACTTTTTTCGCTTTTTCGAAAATCGAGCTTCTCTTATCTAAAACTTCAAGTTTATTTCTGAAAAACTTATAATACAAGACATATAATACAACTGCAATTACATTAATATACCAATTTTCTTTAGGTCATTAATATTTCTCTTCGTTTAGCAATGAGTATCTAAACAATAATTTATCAATCGACAATTAAGGCTGATTTTTGCTCACTTACTATTTTTTATTCTTATTTTTATTTGCAGTTCAATGAATTGTAGTTTTTTTTATTTCTGAATAATGATGCTGATTTAAAAAAATAGTTCATATAGTTTTGTTTTCGTGGTATCTGTCAAATTTTTTAAAAATGTTGTTTTTACAATATTTGTGTTGAACTTCAAAGCCGAGATAAACGTCTTTCACCCAACAGTGGAAAATCTACGTGGAAGAAAAGTACCTCGTAAAAACTTTACCTTCTAGCAAGTGGGATAAAATGTCATTTTCAAAATTCTATCTTTCGACCGTCAGATTTTTCTCTGTTAAACAAATCATATACTGCACAGAAAATTTTCACAAATTTTTAAAACTTAACTACATTTTTTTAATGGTTTCATTTTTGTTTATAAAATCTGCATTAAAATTTTTTTTTCTAATTTGAATAACGAGAATGTGATTTCTAACAATCTTTATCTTATTTGGAAAATTAAACTACATAATGCTCAATTAGTGTTCTGGTGAATGCTTAGAAAATAATGGTATCTTTGTTGTCCAGTTTCTATACCTTTTACAATCTTTAATTTGTATTGTTATTGATCGTTTTTTTCTAAATGATGGATTCAATCAAAATTAAAAGAAATTAGGAAAATGTGAAAGCTGTGATTAAAGGACCGATAACAAATAAAAATCAATTTCATTTTATTATTTATAAAAATGAGATGGGTTATATTTCAAATAAAATTAATATGAAGCCTAAAATATTATGGGATTTTTTTTTTGAAATATTTTTGAAATTAGTCGCACAATGTTTTTTGAGTCAAAAACAAAAGAAACAAAGAGAAATTCACCAAATGATAAAAAATCAGACTTAATAACTCTTTTTATAAATCTTTATGTTGTTATTTTTAGGTATTATGTGGATTTTTATTAATATAAGTTTATGTTACTATCCCACGCCTGACTGTTTTAACGTTTAAACAATTTATATAATATATAAGTTTAACGGTTTGAACATCTAACCTATAGAAAAAGTTGTTTGGTTATACTTTTCATCGTTTTTAACTTCTCTTTTTCTAATTTAAAGTAACTTTAGTTCACGGGCTAACATGTTGAGTAGCCCGACAAACGCAATTTGTTTATTCTGGATTTAGAATTGCTTATTTTAGACTAAAATAATGAAATAATAGCGAACAACCTAACAGAAATCCCCGAACTCTTTGTTCGTGGGTTCATTCAAAAAAAATTTATTTCGATAAATTTGATCAATATGTGATAGGTAGGAAATTATTTTAATTTTACCAGTAATAGATTCCCTCGGCTTTTTTCTTACAATGGTAAATATTTTATCTTAAAAATCTGGGGAATGATAGCAAACATGCTAACGGACGTCCCCGAACTCTTCGTTTGCGGAATAATTTTTAAAAAACTTAATTTTGCTAAATATGATAATTGCGTGTGTATTTTGAGGTTATATTTGTTACAATTTTCCCCAGCTTTACCTTAAAATTACACAATATTTTGGCCGAAAACTTGGGTCAAGACAAAAAAAAACATAGTAACTAATGTGACAGAACTAACCTTGTTTGTAGACAATTTAAAAGTTTATTTCATAAATAATTTATAAATGGTTACCGAGCGCATCGATACGACAGAGACCTACATTATCGGCATGAAACAGAGTTAAAAACCGAACATAACCTTAAAATGGTTCACATGCATAACATTTGTATTTAGCAGAATACATTTTTTTGTTATTATTCCTTAAAAAGTGACTTCGGGGATTGAAATTTTAATTTTTGTGGACAAAAACCCAGGGGAACGAAACTCGATTTAACACTCCCAAAAAAAATCACATGCCCTCAATACTAATAAATTTTTCAAGGATTCTGTATTATCATCAGAGAAATCATCATCAGAGATCGATAGTGTTGATTTCTATTTTCACGACGGGTCAAAAGATATTTCCATGGATATAGGAAACACGGGACTAGGCATGCCATCGTAACTTGGGTGAGCGGAGTTGAATCCACAGAAGGGGGGAGAATTTCATGAGTGGCGAGAGCTACCATTTTACGATGTTCCATTTGATTATGCACACGAGCATTTTTGCCGACAAACTGTGCATGAAAATATAAACATGTGGGCGCTGCCATGTTTGTCGCGGGATATCAAAAGGTGGCGGACCTCCCCCTCATTGCATCATCACCGCAATGGCATGCCTAGTCCCTTGTTTCCTATGTCCATGGGTATTTCCCTTGATCGGTGGCTAACACCACTCTGATGATAATACAGATTCCTTGAAAAACTTACATGTATTAATACGTAACAACTTGCAAAATAATGCGCGTGTTTCTAAGAAAGGATTCCTTTTTCGATCTCTCTAGTAGTTTAAGGGAAAAGCAGCCCCCCGGCAATCGGAATTCCTGTGGTTCGATTCCCAGCAGAACTAAGGAGAAGGTATTTTTTCGGCAAAAATGTAATTGCATTTTTTTTAAATGTATAGGTGCATCTAGTCTGAAAATACGTTACGAACTTTTCGTTATTTAATGGTTCAACTTAGATCGATAGCATAATGTATAATCGGTTAAAGGAAGAAATTATTCGGATTGTTCCAACGCTTAACCTGTCAAATTTCGAGGACTAATTTCTATTGTTTAAACCAGTAGTCTCGCTACAAATCATCCCTGATGAGGAAGTCTGAATTGGCTTCAAAACATATTGGTTCACCGGGGTATAAAAAATACAAAGATAGAAAAAAAGAGAGTAGAGATGGCCCATGTTCTTAAATCTTTTTTCCGAAAACTAATCATTTTAAGTCTTCTTAAAAATTTTGGAGAAAAAATTCATTCGCAGTGGTGATTCGAAATTTGAAATTAAAATCGAAATTGAATTTCTATATCTGACGCAAGCTATAATATCGTATGTCTTCGGCAAGCAAGTTGTTGGGATTGAAATGCTTCTCGAGTACGGAGCGAATGAGTAATTGTACGTTGACTCGTTTGGAAGATGTGCATAGTGGGGAAATGGAAATTACACGTCAGCTCTCACCATTTTGGACAGGATCGATCAAAACGAGATTAATGTGACAGCTAATGGAAGGGATTTCATCCACGTGATCTTTTACAACGTAATTCTGTTTTTGGCTAATGATACTATAAGCACTATTGAGCATTCAATTATTATTTCTCTTCCCGCTTTTTCGCAAATTTATATATCAGACAAAATCGATTGTGAAATATCATTTGACTGTAGATATATCGAACTCAATTAATAAATATTTCATGCATTGGATTATTAACATAATAAAATACCATGGAACGGTTAGAACATCGACTTCATTAAACAAGTAAAGCATCTAAATAGAGACGACATAACTTTTCCCTATTAATCTTTTCACCTGTTTTTAAAAAGAATTTACCCTTTTTCCCATCTTTTGAAAAAACTTTTCGCTTTTCTCATTTTTATGTTTAAAGATAAACTGAATGTATGCAACCCTAAAGCAAATCTAAGCGTTTTTGGTTACAAGTTAATTCTTTGTAATCGAGGAGTTTATTATTATGTTTCCCGTTCAGAATTCATCCATATAATAGTAAAACTCTTCTAAAGCGCCAATTTTGGGACTGAAGGTGGGTAGGAACTAATTCCTTATAGCCCGTTCCACTTTAGTTTGTTGACGCTTAGGTGCTCGCCTTAGTAACAACCACGGACCCCGCGGCCCCCGCGCAACTCCTATTATACCTATAAGGGCTATAGAAGGGAGAGCTATTGAAGAGTTTCACTGTACTTTAATATTCTACTACTTGCTTTAAGATTGGACTATTTTGTGGAAAATTCTTTGTTAGTTCAAAATTCAACTAGTTACTGAATAGTTGAACTAATTTGTTGAAACTTTATTTTATAGGTTTAAGGTTGAACTATTCCTTTGAAAATTCTTTATTTTTTTCATGTTTTGAAAAATAATTTTTTCAACTGCAAATTGAGCTATTACATTGTTATTTGAAAATTATCCATCTTGATTACAAATTCAACTGATTGATTAAAAATTAATTTTTCGAACTAAAAATTTAATGATTATATTTTTTGCCTCAAACATTTTTTTTATTCAGAGATTTAGTTAAAAATCCACTATTTTGTTAAAAATTTAATCATTTTATGAAAAATTAATATTTTAAATTAAAAATTCAACTTTTTAGTTCAAATTTAATCTTTTTCATTTCGGAATTTGACTGGTTGGTTAAAAATTCAACAATTTTATTCAAAATTAATCTTTTTTTGTAGATGATTCATCTTCTATGGTCAAAATTAAACTGTCTTCTAAAAAATTCATATTTTTTAAATTGAGTTTTAACTATTTGTTTGAAAATGCAAGTGTTTGTGCTTGGAGCACAATCTTTTTTGCTTGAAAATGCGACTTTTGGGACAAAACTGCATCAAGATTCAACTTTATAGTTAAAAATTCAACTATTTTTTTTTCAAAATTCCTCTCTTTTGCGTGAATTTTCGAATGTTTGGTTGTGAATGCAACTGTTTGGTCTAGAATTAATTTTTTCATTCGTTAAAAATGCAACTATTTCGTTGAAAAATCATCTTTTTTGGTTGAAAATTCATCACGATGGCTATAGAAGTAAACTATTTTTTTTTAATTTAATTCTTTTGTGCAAAACCTCAACTCTTTTCTTGAAAATTAATTTTTTTTGCTAAAAATGAAACAAATTGGTTGAAAATGCAGTATACTATTTCAAATTAAATTCTAAGCACGTCATATTAAATTCTTTCTACATTAATTTTCTTTTAAAGAATTTATTAGTATATAATTCCCCTATTTTCGTGAAAAACCACTCTATTTTTCCTGTTATAAAAGAATTTGCGTTGTAATGTCTGTTACATATTATTCTTGTATGTTTTGTGCTTTATTTGATGTGTTTATTAAATGTAAGCAAAGAGAACATTTTAGTTTGAAAAGTTAAAGAAATAACGGTTGACAAGACAATATTGAAATTAATTTTTTGGTTCGAGATACTAACGGATGAACAACGTGCTTCGGTCCACCTATAACAAATAAAAATAATAGCATGGTAGGCAAAAGAATCAATGAGAGCAAATGGCCCGAGAATACTCAGATAAAGTAAAAATGTCCAATGAGCAGATTTTACGGAAAATATATCTGACCTCCACATACCAAACGATATACACTAGTAAAATTGTTCCGATCGTTAGAAATTTGATTTCACGCTCGCCGAATCCAAAACATCGTCCAACGCACACGGCAGCATAAATGTGAGGCACGGCATGGAAAATCGCCAATGTTATACAGCTACCATAATACTCTGCACGACACTGGCGAATACCATTTTGTTAGTACAGAATAACGAACATAAATCAACGCTTGGCGTGGCACGATCCTGAGCTTTCCGAGTGGCGATGTTTTAATAAAACACAACTAGACTCAATTATTCAAACAACGCCACTCGTTTTCTACTCTTGACATCAGAAGTCTGGCCTTTCTCTCAATTATCACATTTTTCTCGGAATATTTTTCATCGTTAGTGGAAAAAATGTTTGGCCTAGTTCTCCTTCAGCGAAATTTTTAAGGAATGTCCATAAATACAAATAAATTTATCCATTTTTCTCTCTAAGTTAAATAATCCATTTTGAATAAGCTATGCATACATTACATCCTCAACTTTCAATTTTTACATGAAATTCGATATTTGTATATGGTTGTCGCAATGTTGATTTCCGTATTTCTGAAAGTGAAATTAAAATCCTCTGAATACCAGTTTTGTACAAAAACACCCAGGTTATTAATTCTGGTATCTTTCACAAAAATACACAGAAGGTTATTTATTTTTGTCACCAATTAGAATTTTTTATTTAAAATTCGCAATCAGTAACCTCAAAAAACCACCAAATACCAGCTTTTGTACAAAAGTACCGTTATTTGTCAATTCTGGTTGCAAAATTCTATCCACCGTTTTGAATCAAACATTTTGGCAACAGCAATGGGGACATCCGTGAATCACGTGATTCGGAGAGGGGGGGGGTTATATATCAATTTTCGTCATTTTGAAAAAAGTCACTTGATAATAGAAGAATGGTGATGGCATCAACAATAATATTACGGAGAGGCCCGGTGGGGGGGGGGGTCGCAATTTAGTGAAAACTAATAAACTAATAAACTTTGGTCAAAATACTTGATCCGATATTTTGAAATTCGAATTTAATATAAAATTATTAAACAGGATCACGAAAAACCCTGTCGTGCCAACTTTAGTTAAAATCCAATCATAGCTCACAATTTTGAAATTTTTTCTAGTCTCCATGAACCTTTTTTCAATGGATAGGTAGTTTTCTGACTATAACGGCTTGCTCTACTTGTTAGTAGCGATTTAACTTTATTATAAATAGTACTGATAAGACACAAACATTTTTAACAGTGATATTATTTTTATATTTGAATCAATTTCTAATATATGTTTGACTATAAATATAATTTTCTTCTTTGAAATACTATCTTTATTGAGAACTTCCTACTAAACAAATTTTTTTAATGGTAGAGTGCTGCTAATTCAAAAGGACTTTATTACATGG
>NC_046659.1:81256899-81266158 GCF_010883055.1 Belonocnema kinseyi | reverse complement strand
TCTTCAATTTACTAGTTAAGTTATTACGGACCTGCTTGACTAAATATGTATTTTTCTACGGCAATGATTCCTTCAGTCAGACATTTTTTAGTCAGCAAAAATTGATTCAATCCCTGGCCAACTGTAAACGGATTTTCTATTAGATAGAAGAGTCTTTAATATGATTAAAAGAATTAATGAGAGTATACACGTTTTTTGCCAGAATTATTATTTTTTTAATAAACATACAATGTTTAAAAATAGCTGACTATGAACACTATTTTCTAATTGAAATGTTATTTTCCTTTCTAATTATTCTTTTTTTTCGAAATACTCTTTTATCTTAAGTGAAACAACGCCAACCCCTTGTTTTTAAACACATTCAAAAGAAATGGATTATTTTTAATAAGGATTTTGAAATTCATATAAAAAAATGTATAAAATTATGAAAAATATAAAAAGCTTGTACAAAATTAAATGTAATGCAGTGCCCTCCCACTTATCGCGAAAGTCTGGGGCTGGAATTCGTGTTAGGTGAGTTCTCCTACAACATACAAAATTTTTCTCCCCTTGCGCTTCACCCTCATATCTGATTGGTTTAGAAAATCGAATCTATTTGAAAAACTTAATTTCAAAATTTGACAGTTGAGGAAATAAGTATCAGAGAATATTTTAAAACTCTGAACTGGATAGGCATGTAAGTGTCTCCATATAAAACAACTAGTAGTGCAGTAAGTAGAAGGGTACTGTAATGGAATTCCCTTATTCTAAAAGCTTCATGTTGATAAATTTTACTTCAACAATGAATGTGGTTTACAAACTTTAAGTAATGTTATCGTATTGTACTAATAATATTATGTTCTGTTCAGGAAAGCTACTTTTTAATGAGGTATTGTATTTTAGGTTTCAAAAAACTCGTATTTCTTCAGGGAAGGTAAATCAATGCCATAGAAAACTTTCTCAGAAATTTCTAATCGCTTTTCATTATTGCTAACTCAACGAGCAGAAATCCAGTACTTTAGTAATATATCACTTTTAACAATCTGAAAGTTGCTCCTGTCCCTGTGGTCGAAGGAGGTCCTTGAGAAGCTTCTTCTTCCGGATTCCACGTACAGAAAACGTGCATGAAAGTTCGATACGTCCTTGACAAATCCGCCCTCTTTCTACCCACTACCACTACTCGGGAGAGCGACTTCAACGCTCAAGTTCTTGTTCGGTTCAAAGTTAGAGAAATGTTCAACTGAAATCAAAGTAGAAGCTAAAAAAAAGTTCTTTATACTTACTTTTCTTTGTATCATTTTCTCGGTGCTCTTTTCGCTTAACTTAAATAGCTATGTTGTTCTACAAATTTCTCCAATCAAAAACTCAGAAGACTTATTAGACCAAAATATGTTGTTTTCCAAGTTAAAATATCATCTTATATGTGCTCTTTGAAACCCCTTTAGAAATTTGATTTTTTAAAATATCAACTCTTTTTTTAAACATTCATAGTTTTATGTCTCTAAGAAGGTAAACTTGTATTTTAGATATTACATTCTTACTTTTACGGAACCGGTTCGGAAGTTTTAAGCTGTCCATATGTTGAAATATGAAATATACCGAAAGTATAATTGCTGCACTAGAAAATTCCAGAAAAATGTATATTTTCAAAGTTTCAATTCACCAATGACGAGTAAAACTACAGAAAATATTTACTAACGAAATTAAAATACTTTAAAAGTAAAAATTAATAAAACTAGAAAAATAAGGAAATTTTCAACTTTCATAAAAAAAGTTAATTTGCAAAATTTCTAATTCGAAAAATTTATATTGAAAAGAAGAAAATTAGATTTAATGTCTTCAATCTGTTAAGATGATATTTTGCTTTATATCGTGCATCCTGCATACTGCATAAATAAATTTAAATCTAAAAGACCATTTTTTTTAAAGGATTGGAAACTTCAGTAGTTTGAAATTTCAGAAATTTACTGATGTTGATAATGTCATAATTTTGGCAATTTGTAATTTCTAAATTTGGTTAGTTTCGTTATCTATTACTTTTACCCAAGTAGAAATTATAACTTGGTTCTTAAGAGGCCCTAGCTAGATTTCCTATTTTCTATCGAGGCCCTAAAGTAACAATCTTTTGATGGCGCAAGCAAAAGCGTCACGCTCAGCTAGCGAGGTCATCAGTAGACAACCCAATGAGGGCCTATTAATAGGGTCTTTATAGAATCTAGATAGTCCCTAACACACTATTATTCAAAAGCATATGCTATTGTTTTTTATTTTGTTGATTCAAATAAAATATTATTAAAAACTTAAAAAATTGATCATGCTTGAAATTCAAAAGTGTGATGCTATGGTTGCAGTAGTATTAAAGCTTAACCAGCACATTTCCATAATATATTACCAGAAATTTTTGATTCAAAGAAGGAAAATATAATTCCAATTGTAAAACACATTTTCTTTGCAAGAGTTTAATCTAAAGATTTTAACACCTTTCTGTAGCCTCTGACAAACACTCCTCCTTTTTCTCGTATTTTTATTGACATTCGATTATTCACTATACTCCGCACGTTATTCTAAAACTAAACTTATTGTTAAATTTGACTAGGAAGACTTATTACTAATAAATAAAGACAAACACACACACTTTCCTACTTCGTGCGAATACACCAAGTAGAAAAGAATATTTTCCTATCACAATTCTAAGGATAATATCCGAAAAAAGGTCGCCTGAGTGGAAAACTATATTTCTAGTCAACCAGTGCCCTGTCTGACTATTGATGAACCCTACTACTTTGGTGTAAGTAGTAGAATACTAAGGCTTTCTTTAATTAGTGAGAGACATGCATAGTTAGACAATTTTTTTTTTAAACAATAACATTCTAAAATAGGAATTAAAAAAATACTACAAACTAAAAACAAAATAATACGATCAATACTTTAATATTAATAATACATAAACCAGGTACACCAGCAAAAAAGAAGATCGGGAAACGTTACTTATCACACTAGTTAACAAAAATTACATTAAAAAATAATAATTTTAAATGTATGCAATATGCTATAAAATTAAAAAAAAACTTTTACAGATTCTAAAAAAAATCCTATTTGAAAGGAAATAGAAGTTATCGAAAGTAAAAAGTACATAAGGGCAATTTTCCGAATGCGTCTACGAATCTTTAAGCAAGCGTAGATGCAGCATTTTTTGTTTGCAGGACGGATTTGGATTGCAAAGTGGAGGAAGAAGTTTTTCCTTGCTTTCACTCTCACCCTCCCCACCTTTTCCTCTTTCAGACTGCATGCCCCGTGTCTCGCAAAGTTTACATTTAAATTTACAATCTCCTGGCGCTGTTCCTGCGAAGTGCTTTTGGTAAATTGATTTGCAGTATAACTCTGGTCCTTGCAGGATTCTAGACAAGCCGCAGCAGCAGCTATATCGCCCTTGGAGGGGTGACGAGTTAAGGTAGGAGGTGGAATGAAAATGGGAGAGGAAATGTAAAATACGAGTTGATCTGGCGTAGTAAGCGATTTCCGCTTGACTGACTGACATCGACTGCACCACCTCAGAGAAATTCTCACCCTTCTTAATTTTACGTTCTGCTTCATCTTGAAGGGCGCCCTGGAAGGAAGGATACTTAAAGTTTAATAAAAAAGAAAATGTGTAAAATAATTTCTTGCTTAACGATTCTCTCAAAAAGTACTATTAATTTAAAGATTAAAGGAACAATTTCTGAGCCATCTGCAAAGATGTCTATGAAATTGATCCACAAGTTACTTTTTGACATTTTAATTTAAAAAATTTTATATACACAAATGAAGATTTAGAAATCACGAAATACATTTGGAAACAAGGATATTAGAAAAGGGGCCATTTCTAATCCTTTGACGAACACGTCTATGATAAATTTGATTTTTAGTTATACTCAAAGGCCGAGAATGTTATTTTTTCACCCTTTTCTGTGTATAAAAAAAATCATTTATATACCATCCTACTTCTGTCTTCAGCAAGCACACAACCACATACATTTTACTCTCTGAAGTTCGAGAGTACGATTAGGTCCTTATAGAACAAGGCCGACTAAATTTCATCCGAGTTCATCTCAGTAGCTCCAAAGTTGAGCTAAATGCTAAATTTGGTTGCCTTCTGTAAGTTGTATTTAACTAGATTCAAGCATGCAAAATCAATAATCAGAGAGTGCACTTATTAAAAATAATTTACTTTTCAAGAAGCATAGCAAAGATTCACGATAAATGTTTTAAGCAGAGTTTTAAACGTAAATTAATAAAAACTAATGTGTTTTAACAAGTTTATTTGATGCTCATGCACCTTTGCTTTTATATTTTTTTAAATTTGTAAACCTAGCCTTAGGTAATTAGTCTCCGCTTGAAAATAAGTAGGCCTCGGGGGCATTGTGCACAGTATAAAGCACCTTAACTACCTGAATAATCAGTGGCCTTTGCATATCCCTTATGAGCAGAATTAACTGCTTGACCTCACCAGCCTGATATACTGCTCAAAGCAATTATGTAGAGATAGTAATTCACAAAGCTAGATACCAAATGTTTGTATCGCAGCTTTAAAATCGTTAAATATACTGGCATTGAAAGCAGGCGCGCAAAGGGCGCATTCGCGTCTCTATATTTTGAAACAAAAGTAGTTTTTACTTTCAGCTGTGAAAACAATTCCTCATTTGGTTCCGATGGGATTTGAACTCAGGTTTTAATCTCTAAAACTGAGTCTGTAAACCTGAAAGTAATTCTTTGTGCAACGTTTGAAAATAAGCGATTTCGGTTTCAGACTACTAGATTAAAAATCATCATTCCATTGACCAAAATCAAAATTAATAAGAAAATTGGAAATATAAATTATTATTATTGTTGCGGATGAAAGATAAGAGGGCGCATGGACTAAGTTTCGGGTATCATTGTTAAATGTACGATCGAAGTGTGTGGAACTGCGATTGTAGAAAGAATGTGTGGTGATACATGGTGGAATGATGAAAATCGAGATGCCCAAAAAGCAAAAAAACAAGCGTACAGGAGAGCTTTGAACATCACAGGTCTTAGCGATGAGGAAAGAAATAGACTATAAATGATTACAGATACAAAAGAAGGATACTTAAAAGATTAATTAAGGAAAGTCAAGATAAAATTAAAGCAGAAGAAGAGAAGAAAATACAAAACGACTTTAAAGAGAAATAGTATTGGGGAAATGCTATATGATTCAGAAGGAATACTAGACGGTTTCAGAGACTATTTTAGGGGGCTATAGGATACCACAACTGTGATGTAGAACACGATGCGTTAGAAAACTCAATTGAGAAAGTCTGTGTCACTAAGGTTAGGGATATAATTAGGAACTTCATAAACGTTAGGGCTGCTGGTGAAGACAGTATCAACGCTGAAATGCTTAAACACAGACGACTGGAAAAAAGCGATAACCTTACTAATGTGCAAAAGAAAGAAAGATAAAAGCTACTGTAATTACATGGGGATCAGCTTATTAAGTAAGATAAGTAAAATATACTCAAAAATACTTATCGTATGGTATTGAAAATAACAGAAGAAAATATTTGGGAAGTCGAAAGTGGTTTTATGCCGGGAAAGTCATATACAGATCAAGTATTTATCTTAAGGCAAATCACAGCAAAAAGTTTGATAGTAGGAAAAAATTTTTCTGTGCATTTGTCCTGAAAGGGAAATTGAGTGACAGTTTAGATATTATTCAAGGAGTTAGACAAGGTTGCGTTATGTCTCCATGGTTATTTATATTATTCATGGACAAGTATTTAAGAATTGCCTTTTTCGACGAAAAAGGTGTGGATGTCGAAACAATAAAGGTACTTGGGTTAGCGTTCGCAGATGATTAGGTTGTTATGGCAGATTCAATCGAAAACTTTCAAAGAATGTTGAATAAACTGATATCAAGCATGAAGAGTATGGTCCTCAAAAGTAACACAAATAAACCAAGAAAGATGGTGTTCGAAGGAAAGAGTGAGAAAACATTATGCAACATTGTGTTAAATTATGAGGGAATTAAACAATTTGATAAGTTCGTATACCTTAGTAGCTTATTTGCTAGGGATGGGAAGATAGATAAGACATAGATGGACGCATTAACGAAGGTAACAAGGTTATTGGTAGAGCAGGGCCACTTATCAGATAATTACACATAAACTACTAACGAAGCAAGTGTATCAGGTTAAAGTAAATGGCAGCGTGCCCAGAGGCAGACCGCGGAAAGAATGGTTGGAATATTTGAATGAGGCCCTAGTTCGAAGAGACATAAAAAGCCACAGAAACACAAGAGCCTGCATGAAAAAATGCATGCACGTAAAAGAAGCTAGAGAAGTATGCAAGAACAAAAAAGTATGGTGGCAAATAGTTAATAAAAAGAGTGTCAGTAGAGTGAATGACGCCTGAAACGAAAGACCTTGGATACTAATGGACCCAAGTGGGGAATCTCACATTACGACTTTGTGAGAATCTTCACTTGTGGTGATTGCTAGAGAGATTGATCAGCAACCTGGGTCGGAGCAGTGTTGCGGAACGAACGTGAAGTTCAAATAAATAACACGAGAATTCTGAATCAATATAAAAATTGTATATCCCTTCCACACATTGCTCCCTTCCCCGCCGAGTGAGTTACGCCTACCCTGAAAGGGAAATGGATTAATGGTGTAATAATAACAATAATAATAATAATAATAATAATAATAATAATAATAATAACATGTAATGACATCTTCGTGCACTTTTAACAGTATGTGAAAGAAGTAATGAATCTCGTTCCACTTCGTATATTAGTTGAAACGAGACATATGAAAAATATAAATATAATATGCATATAAAATGTTATCTCAAGTATATATATTTTTTTAAATTTGCTTCTTGTGAAAAAATCACTATCATTTTCACAGTTCAAAACTAAAGAATTTTCATTATTGTAAACCTTCAAAGCTTGATTATTGAAAAATTTGGAAAATAACATGCCTTGTAGTTTGAAACTTTCAATATTAATGAATTTAACCTCGAATCATTAAAAATTAAAGACAAATACTAATAATTATTAATAAAACCTAGTAAAGTGTAATATCAATATGACAGAAAGAATCAAAAACATATGAACAGCGAGCAGAAACTCAAGAGTTTCAACGGGACAAAGTGAATAAAATCGAATATTATAATTACTTATTATCAGTAGCTTCTTCGCTGAACTTTTAAGTTATTTCACTATAAACTTTAATATATTCTTTTGATAAAGTTTCAGACACAATTATTATCTAATATGAAACTTTCTTACGAAAATATTGATCTTTTATTAATCAAGTTTGAAACTCAATTAAGAAGGTAAACTCAAGTTAGGAGGGAATGCCCTATAATTGCAAATTGTGAAATTAAAGATTTTTAATTGTGTAATAAGAAGGATGTACCAGCATCGGTGTTTTGAGGTCTATTTCCCCTGAGGGAGGGATGGTGCTGCGTTTATCGAATTAGGCTTCCAGGCTGCTCAACGATAAAAATAGTCTATAGAATTACCGGACCGAAGATTACCAAAACTAATTAGCCGACGGTTCGAGCAGAGAGTCGCTTTTGCGGACCCGAGTAATAGCTGGTTACCAAGAGACTTGTCTTTTTGTTGCAGGTGCGAGGGTGGTTGGCTTCAACTTCAGGGAGGAGCTCGAGTTTGCGGTCGTAACGAACGATTCGACCCACCAATCGTTCTCTTTTCCGACAAGTCCGTAGCTATTTTACACATGCAGTAAGTACAAAGCATACAATTACTGTTACTTCACTATATTTTATCAAACTATTTTCTTTTTCTTTTAGCAAGATTACGATATCCACAGCGCCAATGTTTTAATGATATCTTGCGAGTAACATAAACCTGCAATTTTTAAATGGGAGTGTCCGCATAATACGTAATAAATTGCATTTTATTGCAAAAATGACATCAAAAATTGTCACTCAGGAAAAAGGAGCAATATTATCGAAACCAAGAGAAACTGGGAGTTCAATTTTTAACCAAATAGCTGATTTTTTAAACCAAAAAATGTTTAAAAGAAAGTAGCAGTTTTAACACAAAAAGTTGATTTTTCGAAAATGAAGTTCTTTTTTAGCTAAGAAACATCATATTTTAACGAAAAGAGATAACTTTTATACTATCAAGAGATAATTTTCCCATCTAAAAAGAAGGATTTTCAATAAAACGGTTAAACTCTCAGCGAAAAAAATCAATGTAAAAAAAGAGTTGAATTTTTAACAAGATAATTAACCTTTTAACAAAATAGCAAAATTCTTTACCAAAAAGCTGAACCTACAACCAAGATGATTAATTTTCTAGCAAAAGACGAATTTTCTACAAAACTCATGAATTTTCAGTATAAAAAATGACTTTTCAACCACAACAAAAAAAGGATTTCCAAAAAATAGTTAAATTTTCGAAAAATACTTCAATTGTTAAACAATTTTTTTTTTTTTTTGAGAATTTTTTGAAAATATTTCAATTTTCTACCAAATTGTTGCATTTTTGAGCCAAAAAGACGAATTTTCTAAAAACAGTTGATTTTTTAACCCGAAAAACTAATCTTTAACCAAAAAATTAATTTACGACCAAATACTTAAATTTTGAACAAAATAGACCAAACAGATTAATTTTTTAACAAACAAACAAAATATTATAATAATGTAATAATACGATATAGAATAATGAACTTTAACTAATTTACTTGCCTTTTTGACCGCAAAGAGAATTTTTTAACTAAGAAGATTAATTTTCTATCAAAAGTTGGATTTTTCACCAAAACAGCTCAATTTTTAATAAAAATGGAATAGTTAAATTTTCAGTTTCAAAAATTAATTTTCTACCAAAAACAAGACGCACTTTTACCCAAGTATTTAGACTAACTATCTAGTCAACCAGAAAAATTACTCTTTAAACAAAACACATGAATTTTAAGAAATTACTTTAATTTTAAAGAAATTAGTTTATTTTTTAACAGTGTAAGAATAGGAATTCTTGAAGAAAGTGGAACAGAGGGGTCATTTTTCCCAAGATTCACAAGCTTTCTGAAAATTTATCATCAGGAAACATATAAACTACCCCCCCCCCCTCCCTCAAATAAGAAACGTAGTTTATGGACTGTTCCGAATTTTTTAAGTGAATCTTTGATTAAATAATATTAACTAATTATCCAGTTTTTGACTGACAGTTATATTAAATTACATTATTATTTCGTATTTAAAGATAAGAACGGGGGACAGCTTCATTATCTTGTGACATTTTTAGACA
>NC_046659.1:81235757-81256889 GCF_010883055.1 Belonocnema kinseyi | reverse complement strand
AGTTTTCGAGATAACGATTTAAAAGATTTTGTTTAGCTTACATCAACGAAATCTCATTTAGATATCGAAATTTACTACTTACTACGTGAAGCGATTTAAAGACGGCTAGGGGCTCCTGGAAAGGGGGGAATGTGTGGCTGGGGCTTGGGTGTCGCCAAAGTCACTTTATTCTCCGAGAAGAAGTATAAAATATTCTTTGATCTGCAACAATTTCAAAATATGTTTGGAATCAATTTTAAGATTTTTTTAAAAGGTGAAAATGACATCTAGAAAAGGACCAAAAAAAATTATGTCTATACTACATAATATAATGCTGAATAAACATATAAAGTATATGACCATTATCTGCAATATTTTCTCAGGACGAAAACATTGATTTTAATTCTGTGTTTAAAATAAAAAAATGAAATGATCCTTATTTAATTTTTAGTTTGTTTCCATCATTGCACCTCTTTCGACTTCAAAGAAATCTTATTCTCATCTCTATTTAAACAAAAATAACACAAGTTACAAGAATTAAGTACAACCCTTACTTGTAATCGTTAAAAAGGGAATTTCCAAAAATTGCTTTTTATCCAGATTTCATTCTAATTTCCTTACTCAGTTTTTGTTTAAAACGTTAAAAAAAATTATTGCATAAACTTGGATATGCTTTAAATATATTTTTTAACATCTTCTATATTTTATTGCTGACAATTACAACTCTTCAAAGTTTCTTCAAAGTTAAAATAAATTTTAGATCAAATTCTTGCACTCTGGAACGACCAGACTTAAATAAATTTCAAATATAAATTCTGCTCAATCATAAAATGTATTAAATTTTAATGATTTAAAATCGAAAAACTTTTAATAGAGAAGTTTTTCCACGTAAAATGTCTGCAAATTCAAAGTTTTCGAAGTTCATTTTCTAACCCATGGGCGATTTTAAATTAAAAGGTTTTCAATTCTTGTAGATTTGCATGCCAAAGCTCTTCAAACTTTTCAATTCGTGTTGGTTAAGCAATACAAAAAATATTAATTTTTAATTATTATTTATGCCGTCAAATATAATAATATAATTAAATAATGCATAAATATAATAATAAAATAGAATATCATTTACAAGTTCATTGGTTTTAATTTGCATAGAACCCAAGTTTCAATTCAAAATAAAAAAAATACATTTAAAAATGATCGATGTATATCTAAACATCTTTAAACTTCTGATCTAGCGGTATTTTAAAATGTTTAATACTTTTTTAACTTCACAGTATAAAAATCGTCCATTTTAGAAATATTTGTTTCAGGAATCCAGTAAAATTTGCAAACTTTCAATAGGAAATTCTTTAAAATCAAAATGTGTAGCTATCGATTACACAAAAAATCTCTTTATATAAAACCTTTAAAAAAATTAAATTTGGTTATTTAAATTTAATGATTTGTATTTTACTTTTGAAAACACCCAGTTTCAAAAGGTCTGTAAATGATAGAAATAACAGACTCTGTAGCAGTCCTACGTGTTTAAATAATTTATAATTTTTCAAATATTTCTGTTTGAAATACATTTTTTCAACGAAAAATTTTAAAAACTTATAAAAAACTGTGCTTTAAATGTTGAATACATATTCCAGAGACCAACTGAAACTGTCCGCAGTCTAAAGGTAGGACAAATTAGAATAATTGATTGACACATACTGTTGGTACACGTGGCACGTGAAAATGTGGCAATAAAGAAAGTTAAGCACACGAACATTGCTGCAGTCAACATTTATTTTGGCTTACAGAAATTCGCCAGCTTGTTTCTTTAAATCGAACACTGGTTTAAAATTCATGTGCTCAACCTCAGACTCGGAATTAAAATCAATACAAAACTTCCAGAATGGAATAAATTACGACTGAGGAGAAATAAATCCTATAAATTGCCCCTTTCTATCGATTTCCGTTACATGAATGGTATTTTGTTACGTACTTCACAACCTTGATTAAAACAAATTCTACAAACGGCATAGAATACCTTTGGAGTGTATATGAGTATTTTTTCCTTATATTAAAAACATAAAGAATTGACCATTTTTATATATTTTTGATTATGCGCTAGTTTACAGTTATGAAAATATAAATTATACTGAACAATCGACAAAATTGATGTTTTTCAGATGTTTTGTTTCAACATTTTACTTCAACACCTTTAGAAATTAAAACATTTCGTACAAAGACAGATTATTCCTGCTTCAAGAATGGAACACTATTTTCAAACAAAGAAATTATGATTCACGCCCTAAACACGGAGAGGTTTCTTATTATTCTTATTTCAGTATCCATTAATTAAAAACAAAATCAAATAACCAGAACTCTTCTAAATTTAAAATATTTAAATTTAATTATAAATTTAATTTAATTTAAATTTAATTATTTGTCAACTAACATCTGTTTTCGTGATTCATTACTGTCTTATTGTTATAATTTTTAATTTTTCAAGTAGAAAAATCTTTCTTATTGCGTAAAATATCACCCTATGAATGTCCCATTAAATTATTTAATTTTAAGGGAGTTTGACTTTAAATTCTTTCAAATTTTAAGCATTTAATTTTGTCTCAATTGAAAGAAGAAATTTTTATTTTTATTTTACTATTGAATTGGAGAAGGGAGTTTTTTCATTTTTAACATTTTGATTAATATTTTAATTGAGTGCAAGCGGGCAGATTTTGTATTCTTAACATTTTTCGTATAACTTGAGTGAAGAATTTTTTAATTTCAGTTTTTTCTGAAAAAAAGAGATAAATTGATTATTTTTTTTAGATTTTTCGTTAATTCGAAGGCACTTTCATTTCAAACTATTTACATATAAAAAGTTACAAATTTCTAAAAAAAGGTCTTATTTTATGTTTAACATTGATCGATTTCCAGTTTTAAATGCTTTGAACTGAAATTATTACTTCATTTTCATAGCCGGTGAACTCTATATAATAAAACGAAGCAATTTAAACAAAATATTGGAATGAGAAAACAAAAGTATCTTTGCGAACCAGCTTCATGCCACGAACAAAATGTATTATCTGCGAACAATGATGGTAGATTATTATTAATAATTAACTAGCAATATGAGATGGTTTTATTTTTTAAGAACATTTTTTATGTTTTTTTCACAGATTAATCTAAAAAGGACCTTTTAAAATAAAAAATACACTTTAAAAAAGTCAGTTTCTAAGGATTTTTCATTTTTTGAATTGCTTTAAATGATTCATATAAATTCTTTATATGACTGAATTCCTTGAATTCATAGAATTTTCAGAATACTAAGGTTTCCATGAATTCCAAGAGCTTAAATAAATTTTAAAAATTCCGAAATATTCAGAAGAATTGAAGAAATTTAAGAAATTGTATCAATACAGGGAATTCAAAGAACTAAGAAAATTTAAAGGAATTTAGGGTCCTTAAAGAATGCCAGGAATTTCAACAATTTACAATATTAAAGAGATGTTCAAGAAGTTGGCAACCCCATTTTGTTTTTTCCAAAAAACAAAAGCGGTGCTGAATTGTGCTAGGTTTGTGCCCACTTGTGCTGCAAACTTTTTTTTTGAAGTCAAAATTTTTGGAAATAATTCAAAAAAAACTTTTTCTGGGCCAAAAACGCCATTTTTTCGAAAAAATAAGAGTTGTGCTTAATTGTGCTTGGCTTGTGGTCCATCGTGCCGTAAATTTTTTTCAAAAAAATGAAATTTGGAGCTAAAATTCCCGAAAAAAAATCCGGGCCAGCAACGCCATTTTGTTTTTTCGAAAAAAACATTTCGTGCTGAATTGTGCTAGACTTGTGGTCCATCGTGATGCAAATTTTTTTTCAACAAAATGAAAGTTGGAGCTAAAATTCGAAAAAAATATCCGGGCCAGCAACGTCATTTTGTTTTTTCGGAAAAAAATAATATTCTGAATTGTGCTAGGTTTGTGCTCAACAATTGTGCCGTAAAATTTTTTGTTTGTAAAGTCAAAATTGGAACCGAAATAAACAAAAAAAAATTTGTTGGGACATTACATAGAAAAATTTTTAATTTGCACATTTCAAAGATCTTCCATTTTTGTTGGATTATGCTCCACGTGCAAAACAGTTATAGCCCTACATACTTTTGACTCAGGTCCATATGTTTAAATGAAATACTTGTTTCTTTTTTATCAGAATAATTTTTTAAATCCAAAAATGTTTAAAATGCAAATTTTAAAAATCTGCAAGTTGTGCTGGGTTGTGCTAGGCATGCAAAATAATTATTCTTTTACCCACTTTTTACTCAGTTCTATACTTTTTAAGGAAATACTAGTTTCTTTTTCATCAAAATAATTTTTGAAATCAAGAAATTTTAAAAATGAAAATTTCAAAAACCTGATAGTTCTGCTGGGTTATGCTGGGCGTGCAAAACAATTATTGTCTCACACACTTTTTACTCAGGTCAATATTTTTCAATCAAATTCTAGTTTCTTTTTGATGAAAATAATCTTTAAAATCAAAAAAATTTCAAAATGAGAATTTCGAAAATCTGAAAGTTGTGTTGTGTTGTGCATGGCGTTCGAAACAATTATTGTAACGCCCACTTTTCACTCAGGTCTAGATTTTTTAATGAAATAGTAGTTTCTATTTCATCAATAATTTTTAAAATAAGCAAATTTACAAAATGCGAATTTCGAAAATCTGAAAGTTGTTCCTCGTTGTGCAACGCGGTCAAAACAATTATTGCCCTACATACTTTTTACTCAGATCAATATTTTTTTAAAATGAAATACTAGTTTCTTTTTCATCAGAATAATTTTTGAAGTCAAGAAATTTTAAAAATGAAAATTTCAAAAACCTGATAGTTCTGCTGGGTTATGCTAGGCGTGCAAAACAATTATTGTCTCACACACTTTTTACTCAGGTTAATATTTTGAAATGAAATTCTAGTTTCTTTTTGATGAAATTATCTTTAAAATCAAAAAAATTTCAAAATGAGAATTTCGAAAATCCGAAAGTTGTTCAGGGTTCTGCTAAGCATCTAGAACAATTATTCTCTTTACCCACTGTTCACTTAGGTCAATATTTTTTAATGAAATACTAGTTTCTTTTTCATGAGAATAATCTTTCAAATTTTTTAATTTACAAAATGCGAATTTCAAAAATCCGAAAGTTGTGCTGGGTTGTGCTAAGCATTCAAAACAATTATTCTTTTACCCACTTTTTATAAAGGTCTATATTTTTTTAAGAAATACTAGTTTCTTTTTCATCAAAAAAAAATTTTAAGTAGAAAAAATGTTTCAAAATGAGAAAGTCGAAAATCTGAATGTTTTGCTGGGCTCTGCTAGGCGGGCAAATCAATTATTGTCCTACACACCTTTTACTCAGGTCTATCATTTTTAATGTACTACTAGTTTCTTTTCCATCAGAATAATTTTTGAAATCCAAAAATTTTCAAAAAGCGAATTTCGAAAATCTGAAAGTTGTGCTGGGTTATTCTAGGCGTGCAAAACAATTATTCTCTCACACACGTTTTACTCAGGTCTATAATTTTTAATGAAATACTAGTTTTCGAAATTCGCATTTTGAAATTTTTTTATTTAAAAAATTGTTGATGAAATAGAATCTACTATTTCATTAAAAAATATAGATCTGAGTGAAAAGTGGGCATTACAATCATTGTTTTGAACGCCATGTACAACACAGCACAACTTTCAGGTTTCCGAAATTCGCATTTTGAAAATTTTGAGATTTCAAAAATTATTCTGATGAAAAAGTAACTAGTATTTCATTTTAAAATATTAAACTGCGTAAACAGTAGGTAAGAGAATAATTGTTTTGCACGCTTAGCACAACCCAGCACAGCTTTCGGATTTCCGAAATTCGCATTTTGCAAATTTTGTTATTTTAAAGATTATTCTCATGAAAAAAAACTAGTATTTCATTAAAAAGTATTGACCTGCGTTCCAATTTTGACTTTAGAAAAAAATGTTACGGCATAATTGAGCACAAACCTAGCACAATTCAGAATATTATTTTTTTCCGAAAAAACAAAATGCCGTTGCTGGTCCAGAAATTCTTTTTTTGGAATTTTAACTCCAATTTTAATTTTTTTTAATTTGCGGCATGATTTACAGATTCGCAGGAATTCAAAAAATCTGCAAAATTTTCATTTATCTAAACATGAAACTCTTAATTTTGATCAACGAAATTAAATTTTTTTCGTATATTTAGGCAAGCTACGGATTTCTTAAAAGCTTTAAAGTGTATACTATACCATTTTTGAGAAACTGAAATAAATTTTTTTTATTTTAAACGATTTAAATTTGAAAGTAAAGCAGTCTTCAGTTTTAAAATGAATTAATTTTTATAAACTTAATATCTTTTGGTATTAATCGATAATCTATAACGTGCCGAGTTGGAGCATGTAAAAATCCATTTTAAAAAGTATAAATTCTTTGAAATCCATTTAATATCATTTTAGTTAAACTTATTCACTGGATTTTTCTTTTAAACCCCGTTTAAACTCCTAGAAATCTTCGAAATCCCTTAGAATCCTGGAAAATTGAAAAAAACCATCAAATCTTTTAAAATTTATTTTTCAAAGTTCACTAGAAAACCCTTGAACTATGCAATCCCTTAAAATTTCCGTAAATATTGACACATTGCATGAAATCCGAGGAACTATTTTTGGTGTCTTCAAAGCCGATAAAATCTTTTGAAAATTGTTGAAATATTTGGAAATTTTTGAAAATCCTTTTAAAAGCCTTAAAATCAGCTGAATTTTCTGGTACATTGTTGAAAACCATGGGAATCCCTTAAAACACCCTAACATGTTTGGAAATCTTTAAAAACCTCTAAACTCCCTGAGAATGTTTCAAAATTGCTTGAAAATAAAATGAAACCTTTTTCAGTTTTTGAAATTATTTTGAAAACCCTTCCAATAATTTAAGGATCCTTCAAATCAGTGAAAGTCTCTTGAAATACTTTGGAGTTACTTAAAACCTACTGATATGTTTGGAAATCTTTGAAATGTCGTAACATTTTCACGCAAACTGACATTACTCGTTACAATTATTAGTAATTTCTTACAAATTGTCTAAATACTTTGTAAAATTAATAAATAATTTGTTCGCACTTTCTCAATTTTTTCAATAATTGAACATTCTTTATTTGCGTGCTCATTTTCTTATAATGGGTTTCTGTCATTATTTTTTTTAGAATTGCGCAAAAAAATAAGAAATTTATTATTGGGAAATTTATAGACCTATACTTGATTATATTAAATAATTACTGAATCTAAAACATTAATACTTTCACATTGTTCATACAATAAAGCTTGCTGTGGGAAATAAAATTGTCTCTACAACCTGAAAGGATTTACAGTTTGTACATGAATTTTGAGTTTATTTAAAAAATTAATTTGATATAAGAATGTTTAATTCCTATTTAAATTAGAATTATTATTTCGAAATTTAAAAAAAAATATTTCTACAATCTATTTATAAAATAATTTTTATCAATAAGACATTACCGAAGCAGTCAACTTAGAAGTTTTATTTATAGTTTTATGAGTGTTATGAGTGTTGTGCCAGTCCAAAATTATTTTATCAAATTTTCTAATTATTATCTACATTTGCATTATAAAAATTGATTAGGTGCACCAATATTTTTAACTTTCAAAGTAATAATACATTTTAAATGAAAATAATTTAAAAAAAAACTCATTACTACTTATTAACTTCATGCTGCTAACACTTGTCAATTATTACTATTAATTAATTTAAAATTTGCGTTTAAAGAAAAATGTGTTTAGTATAAAGATTAATATTGAAGTTCTATCTGATGATAAAAGAAAAATTAAATGGGAAGATATCAGAATAGAAGCTTAATAAAATTGAAAGTTCGTTCCTTCCTAATAACTTGAACATTTATTGCTTACGTCTGTCAGGTGGCATACTGGAAAAATTAAGTCGACTGAACTATCAAATTTATATAACTCGAGAAGTTGAGTGTGGTAAAGCAACGATGCTCGACTGGCATAAATGTGTCAGAAAATGATGAACGACCTTTAGCCTTCCACCCAGAGCCTTGGAAACCTTGTCTTCAATAAAGATACTGGAAAGCTGGACCGCGAAAGAGCCATGCTTCCCGCTGCAAATTGAAATTCTGTTTCCATGAAGACAAAAATGAAAAATGGAGGAAACTCGAGAAATCAGAAATATGCGAATGCTGACTGCATCCTTTCGTTCCAACAGGAGTTGGTGGATGCCAAATTTTAGACTGGGTTCTGCCAAAAATTCTTGAGTTCAATTTTTATTGCTATCTGACCCGGAATACTTCATAGTCCCTTTTGAAAGTAAAAAAAGGAATTAAGGTAATAATGTCGCAGAACAACGAAAATAATTTGCAAGGTCCTATAACCCTAATTTTTTCTTTTTTAACCAAGTTTAAAAAAGAATAGCTTTAGTATTTTCCTGTTATGTATGTGTATAATATGTCAATGTATTTCTGTTAAACCCCTGAACTTATTTTTATGGCACTTGGTTTGAAACTTCTATTGAATGCATATTCATTATAAGGGATTGCCCGTAAACTCCGTTACCAATTTCAGGTTATTTTTTACCTCCCCATGAACACCATTGTTTTGGAAAATAGTTTTGTTTTTAACAAAAATAGGGGAATGATAAAAAATGCATTCTTTAAAAATAAAATTGGTGCCAATAGCATATTTAATTTAATATGAATACTTCAAGTTTCTAATAGTTCAATTCGAAATAAACTTTGTATTTTCATCAAAATACATAAATTTTCAACGAAAAAAAGATTTTTTATATAGATGCATTTTCCGGCCAAAATGTTCATTTTCGGCCAAGAAAGATTACTTTTCTACCAAGGAAAGTTAATTTTCTACCAAAAGGAAATTTTTCAACCAAAAAATCAATTTTCGACCAGTTTAATTAAACCTCAAAAACGAACTTTTAACAAAATAGTTAAATCCTCAACTAAATTAAAAAGGGTACATTTTAAATCAAATAGATGAATTTTCAGCTAAGAAAGATATTTTTTGTGATAAAAATAAAGTCCTCAACTGTTCAGTTTAAAAATTACTTAGAAAAAGGTAATGTTTCAATAGTTGAAATTAACAAAAAAGGAAGAATTTTTACTAAATAGTTAAGTCATAAAAAAAAGATGAAGTTTGAACAACGAAGATTATTTTTGTAACACAAAAGATCAAATTTTAAGAAACAAGATTAATTTTCTAACATAAAGTGAAATTTTTTAACAAAATGCATCAATTTTCTACCAGATAGCTGAATTTTCCAATCAAGTATTATACTTTTGAAAATGCATTTTTTACAAAATACTTCTTTCAAACATTTAGTTGAATTTTTAACAAAAAAGTCGAATTTTTAACCCCATGGTCAAAATTGTCATACCAAAAAATATGTTTTACCCGGAAGATTAACCTTTTACCAAAAAGTAGATTTTTGAAGAAAATACGACCATTTTCATAAAAAATAGTTTAATTTTTAACCAAACAATTAAATTTTAACCAAATAGTTGAATTATCTGCCAAACTGTTGAATTTAAAAGCAAAAGATGCGAATTTTCTACAAAAAAGTTTCATTTTCAACCAGAAAGTATGAAATTGCAACTAAAATGATGAATTTTCTAACCGAAAAAGAAGGTCTTAGAAAAGAATTTAACATTACACCAAGAAGTTGATTTTTTAAAAGAAAAACAAAATTCAACGAAACATGTTCTGGTTGATATTTCAAGCAAAAAATATTTTTATTTATAACTAACAAGTTTCAGCTTCTACCAAAGTAGTTTTGTTTTGACCCAAAATATTATTTTTAACAAAAAAGTTCATTTTCAAAAAATTGTTTAGTTTCCTCACAAGTTGTTGAACTTTCAAGCCGAAGAGATTAATTATCTACAAAATAACTGAATCTTCAACGAGCAAGTTAACTCATGATGAAATGGTTAAATTTTTAACTGCAATTATGAATATTTCAACAAACAAAAATTAATTTTTTACAAAGTAGTTCATCTTTAAACCATATAGTTGATGTTTTAACAAACGAAAAATAAATTCTCAAAGAAACATTTTATATTTAATATTTCAACCAAAAATACTTTTAATGTTTAATAAAAAAAATTGAATGAAACCAATACATAGTTGAATTTTATTATTGTGTTTTATTAATTTAGATCCAATTGAGACGAAAAAAGGAGGAATAGGGGGAACATTATAAAAACGCGGAATCAAATAAGAATTATTTTTACAGAAGGGAGAAAAAGTTTTCTGAATGTACCCTAATCCGTTAAGTTAATCAGCCCTTTTCTAATTATATCACTGTTCTTAAATAAATGAAAATGTCTAAAATTTATTATCATTGATTGACGTCTGTATAAAATTACATTCATACTAAATATTTTAAAATAGGAGGGGGTACAGCTTGAGTGTTGCACGATATTTTAAGGGAGGGTCGACCGAAATATTACAAATTGTCAGAAGAGGGAACGATGAACCCAAAATCACTGAAAATACATTGACGTAAAATGCTGACGCCCACTAGGGAAATCAGAAGAGACATTCAATTTAAGAAAAATTATATGCATAAATTATAATAAGATTCCTCGTGGGAAAAAAAAATATTCCAGGGTAAAGTTAAGAACATGGAAAATAAATACAATAATTTAATACTGCCTACAGTAAGAAAGAACACAGAAATTGGGGAATATATTTTATGAATTTTCTTATTCTTAACTTTTTGATATTATGGTTGGCGACAATTGAAATGTATTAAATGAATTGATTTTCAGCTTTTTATATTCTGATCAAAAATTAATCTCCTTGGAACATTGATTCTTACTTCTAAATTGTGATGGGATCCGAACCCAGTTCATTCATATTGCCGGTCTGATGCTCCTACTCTTTAAGCTACGACGAGATGAGGTTAATACCTTCACAACCCCTACAAGTTGAATTACGATGCAATTTCTGACGCTTGTAAGAATAATTTCTTGATTAAGAAAATGATATACAGGGTGTTCAAAAAGTCCCGGGACAGCTAAATAAATCCTTCGGTACAATTTTTTTGGAGAAGCTTGAGGTCATTCTTGAAGTAACATTTACTGGGGAATCCAGTGGTGATCTTATTTTTGACCTTGACCATCACATTTATGGTTATTTTAAGGTCACCATTATTTTTTTAATGAAGTGGCCCTTTTTTGACATTACCAAGTGAAAGAGCGGAAAATTTTCCGTTAAAAAGTGTAGTCAGGTCATAGGTAAGGTGTGACCTTGATATACATATCAAGGTCATTCAAACTTCAATATAGTCTAAACATTTTTTCAAAAGCCAGCTTATGAAAATCATCCTCTTACCCTACTTACTTACTTAAACGCATGATCATCAAGATCATATCTAGGTCACTCTCTGTTTTCTAATTTAAACGACTCTGTTTGACATCGGAAATCGAAAGAACGGAACATTTTACATTAAAAAGTGTAGTCAAGCTAGCTTGTGAAAATCATCCTGCCCTACTTACTTACTAAAACAATGTGCATTAGATAGTGCTATCTTGCGAAAAAATGTTTAGATCATATTGAAGTTTGAATGACCTTGATACGTCTATCAAGGCCACACCTCACCTATGACCTTACTACACTTTTTAACGTAAAATTTTTCGCTCTTTCGATTTCCAAAGTCAAAAGTGGGCCGCTCCACTTAAAAAAACAAAGGTGACCTTGAAATAACCATGAAGGTTATGGTCAAGGTAAAAACTAAGGTCACCACTGGATTCCTCTTTGAAAGGTACTTTAAGAATGACCTCAACCTTCTTCAGAAAAAATTGTACGTAACTATTTATTTGGCTGTCCCGGAACTTTTTGAACACCCTGTATATGGCATATGATCTGATATGTCTTCTAATCAAAAGTGCATAGTTTTTATTCCTAATTAAAATACGATAATACTCCATTCTTAATTCATGTACACAATATTCAACTATTTCATCTCTATCGTTCTTAAACATAATTTTTTTCTGAAAAAAATCTGACACCCGACCTTCAATCGGAAGTTCTGTGTTTCGATTCCTGGTAGAGCGAAGTGGAAGATCTATTTAAAATTCAAGGTCCTATGAAACTAGTTTTTTTTTAAAGCTTACTACAGGCAATCAACTTTTTATAAGGTTAATGCGTGGAAGCATTTACTCCGAGACTTTAAGGGTCTACGATAAGATGTAATCTAGTTGTAAGTTGCCCACTCTTTAACATCAAAGAGTGGATTTACTGTAGTTAACGAGGAAAATATCGATTTCTTCATCCACTTGATTCCGCGTCATTGGCAGCTAGAGCATGCATAAAAAGGAAAGTTCGCCATGAGAGAAAGAAAATCACGAATGAGAATTTATGAGGGCATTAAATTTTCTTTTTATAGTGTCAGTGCCACTAAAGCAAGATATATATTATTATTAATCATCAGAACTGCCACACAATCTCTTAAGTCAAAGATTAGTCACTTTTTCAGAAAAAGTTTAAATGTTGACTTTTTAATAAAAAGTTAATAGTCTCTGTTTTGAATGAAAAGGCCACTTAAATCCATTTAATTATTAATACGATAAATCGAGTACTCGAAACTTGAGTGTCCGGGTACCCGGTTTATGACAGGTAATATCCGGTTATCCGCGATGTTTTAGAAATTGTCCGGGCTCTTTTTCGGGTCATTATCAAATTAATAACGTAACTGAATAAATCATTAAGTTCTATGATTAGAAAAATTAAAACCTTCATTAACATAGATATCTAGAAGCAAAACATTCTTATAACAAAAGAATTTGACAGTTAAATTTGACAGTTGTCAAAAGTAAGTTTCGTCTACACGGAGAGAAATTTTGATAGATTAATCCACGGTTCTACTCCTTGATTTTATTACGCTTTGGCGCGAGAACTATGATCTCGGAACCCTTGCCTTTAAAGCATAGGTCTCGAAGTTTCAGGGAATAGGACAGGTCCCTTCCCTCGCTGGTCTCGCATTCTATGGCTTTAGATCGCAGAGTCCGAGATTTTAAATCACGTAAAAATTGCAGCTCCTAAATCGCGCGCTTTCGTGAAATGATCTCTTGAAATTTATCTTCGTGTAGCAATATACAATATTACGAAGTGTAATATGTCTCACAAAATTACCGTCAACCACAGAATTAAATATCTATTTGCGTGTGAAGCACAATTTATTTAATAAAATAAAACGTTAAAGTATAGAGTTTATTTGCTAAATTTGTTAGACACCTGATAAACAAATGAAAAAAAAAACAAATAGATCTTCAGATTGTTTGATTTATTGTTAAGTCAAGGTTTTTAGACAGAAATTAATAGATATTCTGTAATTAGAAATTAAATTGTCTTCAGCAATTAAAGAAAGCTGCCTATCTGATTAACAAATTTAAAAGAAACAAATTTGAGAGTTTACAAATATTATATTTTTATCAACTTTGTCATAATATAGCATCCAAATTTTTTAGTTAAAAGTTAATTGTTGTTGGCAAAAAAGTCTCCTTTTATACTTTTGGTTAAGAATCAAAATTCTTAGTGACAAATTAATTTTTCGTTTGATTGAAAATTCACCTATTTTTTGAAAACTTATATTTTTAATGAAAGACATTTTTTGGGGAAAAAGTTAACTTCTTCCTTGAAAATTTCTTTGAAATTTCGAACATTTGATTGAAAATCCAGCTAGGTGTTTTAAATCTTCAAATTTTTTAAATAGTCTATTTGGCTTGAAATTGCAACTATTTGGTTATAGATTGAGCTATTAAGTTTATAATTCACCTTCCTTAGTTGAAAATTGACTTTTTTTTGTAATTATATTTTCGAGATTAAAAGTACAATTTTTCAAAAACATTCTACTTCATAGTTTGAAATTTAACTCCTTTGTTGAAAATTTAACTTTCTTGGGCAGTTTTTTGCATTCTCATCCTGAAGAGAAGGTATTGGTTTTATATCAAATTTGTTCTTGTCAGTTTTCATCAAATCTCCACGTTTTGAGACCTTCTGAGTCAAACAACACGATTTTTACGAAGATGTTTGTCTGTCTGTAATCTGTAGTGTGTAGTCTGTATTCTGTAGGATCGATAACTTTATAAAAACTAATCAAATTGAATTCTGCTTTAGCAAACTTTTATAAGGCCTAAAAAAAAGAAGTTCGTAAACACTTAATTTTTATTACTTCGTAATCTTGGATCAAAATTCAAAAAGTGAGCGCATTTTCAATATTTTTGAAACCAAATTTTTTCAAGATTTCAAAATTCTATCTACGGTTATTCATGGTACTTAAAAACTAAAACAATTTATCCTGATGACTTTTTTCTATAAAAAAAAATATCAGAGTTAAAGTATTTTCGAAATCCAAAAAGACAAACTAAAATGACAATTTAAAGCCAAACGACGTATGTTATGAAAAAAGTCAAGAAAAGAAAACGTTGATTTTTGAAAGCCCTACAATAATATCATAATAACTTTTTTAATTAGTTCAAAAAGTTAAAAATTTTAAATTTAATCGTAACAAAAATAATCAAAAATCCAAAAATTCAATTTTTTGGTCAAATTATGCAAGATAGGAAAAAATTAATTAGCGAAAATTGCGCGCCCTGGAAATATCTACAAATTTGTTATGAATTACTTTTCTATAGGACGCGTAGTTTTTCTTTATTGTCGTAAAAAACATCATTAAAAATAAAAATATTAATTTTTTTGAAAAAACGACACAAGGTACGAACTAAAATTAACAGACAAAAGTTCTTGGTCTAAAAAGATCTATAAATTTATTATTAATCATTTTTAGATAGGACGAGTAGATTTTCATTTAATCGTAAAAAATAAGAATAAAAATTAAAAAATTTAATTTTTGGAAAAAGGACAGAAAAGACGAAAGAGGACATAGGATCCTATATAGGATCCTATAGAGGTTCCTGTATAGGACCCTAAATAGGTTTCTGTATTAGACTCTATGCAGATGCGTAGTAATTTTTGTTTAATTGTAAAATAAAAATTAAAAATTTTAAAAAATTATAAAAACAAGGAAGTAAGAATTAGTATGATTCAATTTTTATGCATAATATGAATTTTAATGATATACATACATTTATTGAAATGATACATTTTTCAGCGCATCTTAGAATACAATTTAAAGCAAAATTAGAAACAAATATGAAAATGATCATAATAAATATAATTTGCTCTTTATTTTGCAAGTTTTTAATAAACAATCTCAGGCAGAGTTACATAAAAAATGTATTATATTTGATATAAAAGTGTTGTGTATAATGTAGAAAAGTTTGCATGTTGTGCAAAATCGAGTGCAAAACACGAGATACGTGATTAGAATGTGTTCGTTAAAGCCGAAAGAGCTTTAACAAAAGAGAGTTCACAATCACAAAATTACAGTTGTCGATCCGTTGACCTTAATTCTAAAAGGTCTGTGCACGAATGCGAGATAAATGTACAATCGAGCGCGAAGCGCGAGAACCAACAGTCGTGCGTTCTATTTTGTTAACAATTAGTCGCTTTTTAGCTTAAACCAGACACTTTTTCAGCTTTTTTCAGGTACATTATTCTGTGACGCAGTCTTGTTAACCCTGTATATTGTGCAGTTATTAAAATTAATCTTAATTTTTTGCTTCTTCGTCAAACATGCACTAATCGAACTATGAAGTGTAAAAAAATAGTTTATTCTGTTAATATGAGAAAAACCTGTTTAATATTTAAAATACAACAATACTGTAGGGATTTATTTGTTGGCGTCTTCGAGACGCATCGATTGATCTATTTTTAAACCTTTTACGGCCCACCAGTGCCGATTTACGAAGTTTACCAAACTAAGGTGTATTCTGTTTACATGAAAAAGTTTTGTCTCATATAAGGATGTATCTGACATATTTGTTTGCGTTTTCGAGACACGAAGAATGATCTATCGCAGTACCTTACGTGATCAATTTTTTTAATGCAGAAGAAAAGCATGGATCTTTCTCACACGAGAAATTACTAAATTTAGGTCGCTCATTTTAGAAAGAAAAATTAACTGGTTTAGAACCATCCTAGTGACTAAATTATGCTTTTTTAATTCATATGTTGACATAATAAAGAAACTGTTGCTCACCTTACATACATCATAGTTCTAAACCATAATCCATCTAATTTTAGTTAATTTTGCAGAAAAAGATCGATCTTTAAAGTGAAAACTGAAAAATTTAGATGCTTCACAGCACTGAGTCATAAACAAGACGATTTGAGTTGATCTTAAGGATAAAACAAATTTTTCTAGTGAAACAGAAACAATTATGCACTTGTTAATTAAGATTGTATAGTCATATCACAAAAGGTCCTATGCTCTTTTGTGATCGGTTAAGATATTTTTATACATTTTTCCCTAAAGTCTACCCTGGGGTCAAGTTTGGTGCAAAAAAGTCGCAAAACTGAAATAATATGTAAATACATACAAAAATGGATTAAAAATAATTGTTTATTATAATAATTGTTTGCAGAGTTATTCTAATTTTTTGAAAACGTCGTTCACCAAATTATTTATAACGAAAGAAATATTTATTCATCTGATTCTAACGAATGTTGTTTTAGCAGTGTTACTGTATTAATTTTGATTATTTTAGAATAAATCAACTATTTTTTAACAAAATGGTGAAGTTGTATACCGAATACATTTAAAATCAGTTAGGGTTGAGCACTTAAAGTTGCAGAATCTCTTGGGGAGGAAATATGTTCTCTATTTGAAGGAAAATAGGCGAAACGTATTTTTACGATTTGCAAATAACAACAATTCTAACATGTTATCCGTATTTAAATTTTGTGCTTTGTCTTTTAATAAACCCGAATTTTTTCTTTAAATTTATATTACATTTAATCTAATTATGATAGTTATCGTTTTATTTTTAATTCTAATAACATATATTGTCTTCTTTTAAAATCCCTCGGATGAATTACAATCAATTAACAATATGGCGGCTAAAAGCAGACAACATTTAAAGTAGATTTTCTCAAAAAACCCACCCTCATATGGTTCACCGAATGTATTCTTAAATTGTACATCGATAAGGAAGATTTCTTATAAGTTTTGTAGTAGTGAAATAAGTTTAATTATTTTTGAGGTCAGGAGAATTTTTTCCTCCAAATGTAATATTAGAATTTTTCTCATAAACAATCAAAGATATTGCAAAAAAACAAAATACATTTTTAAAAGAATTTTTTATAAGTGCAAATTTTTATTGTAACACTTTTTCTATCTGTCATTGTTGCGAGTAAAAGTAGAAGTTTTGATTGTAAGAACAAATTCTCCTGGCCACAAAAGTTATGCAACCAGTATAAAAATTACGAGGTATATTACTTATCAAAGTTTAAATTTTAAAAAATAGCGAAAAATATAAAGGTGGGTTTTTTGGGACAATCTGCTTTTAATTTTTTCAGAAACACCGCTGACATATTGTTCATTTTAAACCTTTTTAAATTTTTTCGGGGGATTACGAAAGACGACAGTATACGCTGTTAGAATCGAAAGTAAAACGGCACATATCTTAATTGGGTCAAAAGCTGTAAAGGTTTAAGGATAAAATGCAGGTTTTCTTGAAAACCCAAACATAAAAGGCAAATACGCATAACTTCTCAAAATTTCGATTTTTTTTGCCAATCGGAAAAATATGTATCGCCTAATTTTTCTCTAAAAACAGCATTTTATTTTATTCTCAAGAGATTCTGCGACTCCAAAAGCTGAATCCTATCTTATTTGAAATGGTTTCGGTCTGTAAAAAAAATTTATTTTTCATTTTAATTGTCAAATGAAAATTGATACTCTATCTCGTGTATCGCAATTGAGCCAAACTTCACAAATACAAATAAAAAATCTCTAATTTGCCTAATTTTAGCCTATTTGTAAAATCTGCCACTGATAAATATTATTTTCTCTTTGAAGAATGAAGAAAGTTACATTTCCTTTGCAGAAGAGCTTCTTTATATGCACAGAATTGGCTCCTCCGACATCTTTCATACGTCTTTAATATTATCTGCTATTATTAAGTTTTGCTCGACGGAAAAGAAAAAGGGTAATTTCGCACGCTGAAAAATTCAATTTTACAAAGTTATTACTTAGCACAGCCAGTTGTTACCCACCTTTACTGCATTTTCTCTGTCTCCATTAGTAAATTACTTTCAGCGGGAAAACTTTTCTCGTAGTAATGACGAACGTCAGAGCCGTTTTCTCTGCATTCACGTTGATTCGCCGATGAGAAACTCGTGAAACAAGAATATCCTTCTTTGTTGGCGCCTTTTCGTCTAAGTAAAATTCTAGCAAGTGGATAAACACCAAGAGAATTTTTTTATTGAAGCATAGTCTAGAGACCATGAAGTTTTTCTCGTTTTATAACAGCTGAATAGTATTCTTAAATGTTTATTGTCCAGAACTTCGAAAATTATCTTCATAACCTAATGCTTCTTTATACAACAAGAGGTCTAGAGAGTAAATTCGGCTTAAAATATCAAGATAAGCGTCATAATTATGACTATCCAGGGTAATTTTCCAAAAATTTTGTAGGTAATTGTTTGTACTTTTATTTTAACAAATAAACTATTCATAAAGATAATATTTTTTTAAATATTTGCCAGGTTGTTTGGACCAAAAATTCCCTGCCTTTCCCTGACTTTGGTATACAGCCATAAAGAATTTTACAAGGGTTCATCCGCAAATTACGTGAGATATACGTGAAGTACATGAATTTTCAACCAAATGATTGAGTTTACAACTCCGAGACATATATTTTAAAGAAAAAATTAAGGAAAATAAAAAATTCAGTTGAAATAATTAATTATATCAACCAAAAAAGGAAGTTTTAATAAAATACTGAAATTTTGATTGAAAGTGATGAACTTTCTTTAAGAAAATAAATTCTCAGCGAAAAGTGGCATAGTTGTCAATAGAAGTTTCAGCAAAACAGTTGAGTTTTCAGCCCAAAAATGTGAAATTTTAACCAAAATTTCGAATTGTTAACCAAAAATGTACATTTTCTACAAAAATAGTTTAATTTTTAACTGAAATTGATGAATTTGTAAGAAAATCTGTAACAACTTAATTTTCATTTAAATAATTTAATTTTCAACCAACAAAAGGTTTTTCAACTAAAATTTAAAAATCGTCAACGGAAGGCATTTTTTTAAGTTTATTCTACTTTCAACTACGTACTTGTTTTATCAATGAAAACAAAAAATTGTAACGAAAAAACTCATTCACAACAAAATAGGTCAATCTGAAATTTGCAACTAAAAAGATTAATTTTCACTCAAGATGATTACATTTCTATAAAAAAGTAACAATTTTTCACAAAAATTGTAATAGTTAAGTTAAAGAAGTGAAATTTTAACTAAAATGATGACTTTTGAACCATAAAAAATGTTTAATACCATATAGTTTAAGTTTTTAACCAGAAGATTAATTTTAAAGTTGAAAAAATTAATTTAAAGAAATAATGATTTTTAACTAAGGTAATAAATTTTCAACCAAAAAGATAAATTTACTGCTAAGAAGATTACTTTTCACTCAAAAATGAAGAATGTAAAAAAAGTAAATAAATTTTCAACCAAATATTCTAATTGTGAAAAGTATTTTTAAATTCATCGTTAAATTTTTAGCCAAAAAAACGAAGTATAAAAAAAATGATTTGATTACATAGAAGATTTACATTTTGCCATAAAAAAAGAATTTTCAACCAAATAAGATGAATTCTCAACTAAATATATAGAAAAAAAGTTTTCTAGTGAAATGGTAAATCATCAACCCAAGAAATGAATTTATAATAAAGTCGTTTCACTTTGAAATTAGTTGTTTCATTTTTAAGCGAAAAAGATTAATTTTCGACGAAAAATGTAATAGTTGCCTCAATCAAAACAGATTTATATAAAAATATATAAATTTACAACCCAAAAAGTTGAATTTTCTACCAAAAAAAAATCATTTTAAAAAAATTGTTAAATTCTCAAGAAAATAATTATATTTACTTTAACTTCAATTTCAGTCTGTAGGAAACTATATACCTGCTTCCTTTAAACATATATTATGTTAATATTGACTTATTTCTTGCGAAATAACTGATTTAATATTGGATGTAATATGGAAAGCTTCTCATTTTTACGTTGTAATTATACTTACATGACATGTGTGGATCTGGTTATATATTATTCGAAACTTTATTAAATAAAAAGCTCAACAAAATTGTCAAAAATCCATCCAGATGTAAATTCCGAGCCCCAAAAACAAATCTCGGGGAAATTTTTTCAACGCCTTTTGATTACGTATACACATGTTAAAATGGAAACTTCTACTAGTAAATCATAGTTCCTGAGATAATATTTGGAAATTTAATGATGAAAATATTTAAAATATTTGTCTGATTTATAAGAAAGTCTTATAAATATTGTCACTTTTCAGTTAGTAATGTACAATATTTTTTATTCCGCGTGTGATTTAAGTGAATGTAACAAAGAAGAAGACATTTGTTAAATCTCCGAATAATTAAAATTGTTTCCTCAAAGTTATTACGTGTTGAAACGAAAATGATCTCTTTGTGAAGAATTACCTACATACATTTTTAAGCTCAATTTCATGTTACCAAACAAACAATTTTCTCTCGACTTTTGAGAGTTTCAAGAGAAAAATTTCAGCTTCTGTGAATGAAGGAAAACTGAAATGATTGCTTTACAATGACTTGATAATTTACTCGCTTTCTCGAACACTTTATAGGTTTCAATCTCGGAATGCATTCCCTTGGCTTGCTCTCTACAATAGATAAATTAAGCGAAAATAGCTGTGGAAATTGGCAGCACTCCATTTTGGCAAGAATTGTCATCCAACAATATACCGATACTGAATAGATACTGAATCAGTACGGAAGTGAGGAGGAATTTGAAATTGAAGGGAGTACAGAAGAATCACTTTGCGTGTCAATATTTCCCTGATATAGAACAGCTCTAAATTTATATTTCAACATTTTGCAAACGAGATATTTATAATATTATTATTCATTAGTAGTATCATACATTTTTATGAGCAGCGAATGTGGGGCCATTCAGAAAATATGTAAAACATTTTTCAGGGACTTTACCCCCCCCCCCC
>NC_046659.1:81203463-81235745 GCF_010883055.1 Belonocnema kinseyi | reverse complement strand
CCAACGTACACCCTGCGTGAGGGTTTTTCCATTCCACTTAAAATGGAAAATGATACTTTGATAGACTCCACACCCCTGAACGTATCAAGAAATACTTTTAAAACCTCCATTAATTATTACATGGTCTAACCAAAAAGTTGAGAAAGAGTTGGGAATAAAAAAACCACAACTTTCTAGCATTATTCTACGTTACGCGTTTTTCTTTCGTTTACTTTGATTAATTATCGCCTCACTCTGAGTGAAACGTCGAGAAAAAGTTCGAAGTTTCAGATAAAATCGCAACTTTCTATCATTATTTTAAGAGAATAGTATTATAAATAATAATTCAAACATTTTGATTTATAAAGATAGTTTAGAAAATGTTTTGTTAACTTCAATCGAGTATTTCCTCGCGCCCATTAAAACTTTTAACTTTCAACCAAGAAGTTAAATTTTCTACCAAAAAGAACGAATTTTAATCAAAATACATCATCTTGAACCAAATTCTTAAATTTACAAGTAAGTGAATAAATTTTCTATAAAAAGACGAATTTTGAACAAATTACATAATTTTTCAACCGAATACCGTAGAATTCTCAACCAAATAGAGATGAATTTTCAACGGAAATTGTAAATGTGCAACAAAAAAACCAAAATACGAGATTTTAACAAAATACATGAATTTTCTAATAAAAATGAATGTTGTTAGTTTCAATTTAAAAAATATGTCATGCTTTTGTTAATATTTACACAAAAAATTCGTATCTTCTAAATTATGAAAATCGTCTAAGAAGCGAAAATTCATGATTGTCGTATATTTAAGTCGAAAAATTAACTACTTGGTTAAAAATTAACTTTTTGATTGAAAATTCATATTGTTGATTGAAAGTGACACTAATATTAGTAGAAAACAAAATTTGGTGGTTAAAAATTATTTCATTTGCCAGAAAATGTATTCTGTTGAATATTCATTTTTCTCTTTTTTTTATTGTTAAAAATGAATTATTTTATCAAAAAATGTAATTAACTTTTTAGTTGAAAATTCAATTATTTGATTTAGAATTTGTTTTGTTGTTGTTAAAAACTCGTCTTTTGATTTAAAAGAAAAACTATCTTCTGGGTAGATAATCATTCTTTGTATGATGAAAATTCAACTGTTGATTAAAAAATTGAAATATTTTGATAAAAACTAATCTTTTATGGTATAAAAGTTATCATTCTTGGTTAAAAGTTCATCTCTCTCGGCTAGAAATGATCGATTTGTAGAAAATTCTACTTTTCGGTTAAAAAATTCAAATATGTACTAAAAAATTCGTCTTACAGGCTATTGAAAACGGTCACTGTGTATTTCTGGTTTTCAGAGACTGTCAACAAAATTTATGCTTCAAATTTATCTGTTAGACTTTAAACCATAATTTATCAACTATTTCCCTGAATCCCTTTCCTTTAAAATTAAATGACTGTTACCTTACCTCTGAATAAATATTTATCATTTCTCAGAAAGGATCGCTTGATTTTTGAAATAATTTTTAATGATAATTAATCAATTTTGTGCAGTAACTATATTTTTAAAAATAATGGTCCTTTCTTCGACTATTTGATTAAATTTGCTGAGTTCTTCATACTATGCTCTCTATCCATGAATCAAAGAATAGTCTCTTCAAAAGTTTGCGACTATTTTTTACCGTGATAGAATACTATTATCGAAATTGTCATGTTACTAATATCCGTGAATTGGTACATTATTATTGGTATAATTTAATTACTATTTATGGTTCTATAAATCGTTGGCGAATAAACTTACCCAGTGAGCGAAATCAATTTCCCAGGTTGTAATGAAAATTAATTTAGCATATTGATATTAATTTGGTATTCCTAGATATCGGAATCGTCATAGTTATCAAAGTCATCAACGCTCAACTTGGTGAAGTAGATTACCAAACCAGATAAAGTACAACTGTGGTATAACCGCGAATTCGGTTTGACATATAAGCTCCAAGCATTGCTGATTGAATGGATGCGGGTCGTGCCGACTCTGCATCTCCCGATTCTCAATTCTCTCCCGCGGTGGAGTTAAAAGGGGAACCGCGTTCATCCTCCACTCTTATGAAATCTGATTGAATTTTGAAATACGGCAAACAGAGATAAATCGACGCTGATCTGCTCGAGTGCAACGATAAAACTCACAATCCCATCTCGAGTATTAATCTTCCCTCCTATTTGAGGAACTCTTAAAATGGGTCATCTGCCTCTAGACTTTTCCATTTTAGATAACCACATCGATACCGCTGGCTTGAAAAAAAACCTCTTTAGAAGTTTAGGTCTAAATGACCACTCTAGCGTTAGACGTCTAAACTCTAAAAGAAAGGTTTTGGTTTTTAGAATTAACCCCTTTTTTTAGAACGCATACGCCAAAACCAGTAGACGTCTTTAGAATTAAGACTCTCTGATTTAATATCTTATTTTGAATTATTTTGAACTTACATTAAACTCCTTAAAATTCTTAAGAATTATTTTTAAATGTTGTATTCTTTTCAATTATTTTAAAATCGTTAAAATCGTCTCAGTTCCTTGAAGCTTCATAATTTAAATTAATTAAAGTTCCTGAATTTCTGCAATTCCCTGACTTTCTTGAATTAGTTAAATTCTCTAATATTCATCAAATTCTTTTAAATCGTTAATTTGTATTAAAACACTGAATTCTTGCAATTTTATGAATTTTACTGTATCTTTGAAATTTCAAAAATTTTCTAAATTGCTGAAATTCTCTAATTTTTCAAATTCCTGAGATTACCAAATTTTCTAAATTCCCTGCATCCCTTGATTTCTTTAAATTTTACGAAGTCCTTAATTTTCTAAATATCCTGAATTCTCTGAAAACCTTAGTTTCTCTGAATTTCACAATTTACTAAATTGTTTGAATTCTTTCTACTTTATGAATTTCATGAATTCTATTACTTCGATGTATTTTATTACCTCCATATATTCAATTACTTCAATGAATTCTGTGAATGCCATGACTTATACGAATTCCATGAATTCATGGAACTGAATTCTCTGAATTTTAGAAATCGAATGCATCTACTAAATCTAAAAATTCTCAGAATTCAATCATTTACCTGTAATCTCTAAGTTCGACGAGTTCTTTTAGTTGGATGAGTTATCTGAGTTTCATGGGATCTGAATTCTCTGCAATTTTCGATTTCGATGTGCTCTCTGGATTCTCTGAATTCGATGAGTTCAATGAATTCTCAGATTTCAATAAATCCACTCTATTCTCTGAATTACCTGATTTCTTTGATTTTTTCAATTCTCTGAATCTTAAGAGTTCTAGGGATTCTGCGACTTGTAAGAATTCTCAGAATTCGATGAGTTCTCTGCATTCTCTGAATTCGGTAGTTCGACAAGTACTCTGAATTTGGCGAGTTCTCTTAATTCTCTTAATTTTGTAAGTTCGACTAGTTCTATGGATGCTCTGAATTCGAAAACTTCCATGAGCTCTCTGAATTCTCTGAATTCGATGAGTTCGATGACCTTTCTAAATTCGATGGGTTCTCCGAATTCTATTCATTCACTAAATTCTTTCGATTTTTCGAATTCTCTAAATTTGGTGAATTCTCTGAATTCCTCGAATTAGCCAAATCATCCAATTATCTAGATTCCTCGATTTCTCAGAATTTCTTCAATACTCTAAATTCTCTTAATTTTCTAAGTTTATAAAATTCACGCAATTTTCCGCATTCCTCAAGTTCTTCCAAACGATTTTGAATTTTTTGCATGATTTTAAAGTCCTACAAGTTCAAGGATTTCACTGAATTCTAGGAATACCACGAAATAAAGAAATTCAGCTAATCGATTGAATTCCAATACATCAAAATGATTCAAGGAATTCGTTCATTTCGGATAAGTGCAACGTTTAAATTGTTGCGTATTCGTCCTAAAGCGAGGGGCTTACTCAAAAAACACAGAGATTTCTCTTAATTTTGAAAACATTAAGTACATTTTTGATTTCCTTGAAGCATGGGCAAGATATTTTTTTCTTCTATATGTAAAAACTTTTAAAACCCATAAATATTGTTGCATTTATTGACTATAGCGTCATTAGGCACTGTGTGTGCATGTACAAAAAATTCGGGTCTTAAAGGGTTCGTTATATAAATCGGCCTTTCAATTTATAATTGAAGAGTATTTTTCCAAAAACCTCTTTAATCGAACATATTCCGTTTTCCATAAATGACTGTTTTTGTACTAAGCCATGTCTTTTTCATTTACGGGATGTCAACGGTCCAGGTGAAACTGGCAAATACTAGAAGTTTTATTTTTAGGGAAAACATCGGGTTATTACAGGGATTGTGATTCAGTAGATGGGATTTTTCTCTCGCATGTATCGACATGCAAATTAAAAGTAGTTTTATATATTCTATTACTTCGATTTTTAGTTTAAAATGCGGTTTGTAAAAAATTTATAATTCTCACTTGAAATAGGAAATTTACAGTGAATTCTTTTAAAGAATTAATCATAATTCTAAGTTGAAATAATAGATTCAAGTGAGAAATGATAATTTTGACTGTAATGAGACTGGAAATTTTCTAAATGATTTATAATTCTGAATTAAAACAGAGAATAATTTAAAAATTCACTTATAGAATTACAATTATCTCGACTTTGAACAGGAAATTTTCCAAGCGAATTTTACCTCTAAGATGTGATATAGATTTTAAATAAATAAACATAATTTTATCAGTTAGGGCAGATAATTTTTGTAAGAATTTTAATTTTTAATTTTGTACAAGGAATTTCACAAAGAATTTTAATTTCCATTCTATGTTTACCTTTCAGAGATCCCTTTTCTTTATTTTGTAAAAAAATATAATTCTCATACGGACCAAAATAATTTTGTTTGGTTAAATTGTGATATGGAACAGCCCATTCCGCAGAGAACTATAATTTAGACTATAGAACAGGAAATTTCTGCAAAGAATGTTAATTTCCACTTTCGAAGAAAGAATTTCTGTGAAAAATTTAAATGTGGACTTTTTAACAGCAAATTTCTATCAATAATCATGTGTTTCACTTGGAAAGAGAGGATTTTCGTGAAGAATTATAATTTAAACTTAAAAAACAGAAAATTGCGTGAAAAATCATTATTTGAGTTGAAACAGAAAATTTGTGACAATGAGCGAATATTTTGGTAAATAATTTATATCTGATTCTCAGCAATACAATTTTTGAAAAAAGTTTTTGTTTAAATTTGAATTATTCAACAAAATTTCCTGTTCCCAATCAGAAATCTTTTAAACTGTTTAAAAAACTTCTTAGGATCTTTAAAAAAATTTTCAATGATTTAAATATAAGATACTTAACAAAATTATGTCTTGCTTACTTTTTTTTGTCATTTGATACTTGAATAGCGATGACATATTATAAGTTTTTTTGTACCAAAATATTTTTCTGGTCAAAAGAAAATTAGAATTTTGTATTTTTCCACAAGTAGCGACCTATTCAACAAAATGCTGAAAAAAATTTTTCTCTTATTTTAAAGAGTCTTGCAAAAAATACTTTCTAATTTTTACGATAAAAATTTAAATATATGAGAATTAGGACAAAATCTCGAAAATTCACATATTTTCAATTTTTTATATTTTCTATATATCAAAGTTTCAACTTTATTAAGATATTTCTTTTGCATCAACTGATTACGTGCCTGAAAAAAATCATCTCACGATTTACATTTTTTTAAAATCTTTTTTCCGATAGATACTAAAATATCTAACTGCAAATATGTCACTTTTATGCAACTGGCCTTCCGGAAATGTTCATTTGTTTATAAATATCTATTAATAAACAATTTTACACACTTTTTAAAAATAAATATGAAGCATGGATCCCCATGAGTCTGAAAATGAAGGTAAACATGCTGGAAACTGTAAACTGTACTTAACATTTTTTTTAAATACAGGAAAACAGATGGTATGTACATGTACCACTGCCCCTGAAAAGGTTAAAGGGAAAACATTATTCTCTTGGAGAAAACATTCAATGAATTCCAATTTATATCGATGAAGCGCTGCTTCGTTGATATAGGAGATTTCGAAAACATACGATGCTTAGCTACAGGAAACTTGGGAAACGAGACCACTTTTTACATTCCCATCCTAATGAGAAGGTATTGGTTTAATATAAAATTTCACTTTGTCGGTTTTCATCAAATCTCTACGTTTTGAGACCCACTGAATCAGAAAAAACGATTTTTACGAAGGTGTTTGTCTGTCTGTCTTCTGTAGGCACGATAACTTTCGTAAAATTCATCAGATTGAATTTGGTCGAAAAGTCGAAAATTCAAAATTTTATTGTACCAAAAATTTTTAAAACCACATTTTTTCAAGATTTAAAAATTCTATGTACAATTATTCATAGTACTTAGAAACTGAAACAATTTATCCCTATGACGTTTTTGTATAACAGAAAATCGTCAGAGTTAGAGCATGTTCAAAAGCAAAAAAAAAATAAGATGGACATTTTAAGCCAAACAACAAATGATATGAAAAAAAGTCAAAAGAAGAAAAACGTTAATTTTTTGAATCTCTACAAGATGAACGTAGCAACTATTTCAATTTGGTCGAAAAGTTGAAAATTCAAAATTTGATCGTACCAAAAAATTTTGAAACAACAGTTTTTAAAATTTCAAAATTCTATGTACGATTGTTCATAGTATACAGAAACTCAAACAATTTATCCCCATGACTTTTTTCTATAAAAACAAAATTATCAGAGTTACAGCATTTTCGAAATCCGAAAAAACAAACTAAATTGAACATTTTAAGCCAAATAACGCATGATATGAAAGAAATTCAACAGAAGAAAAACGTTAATTTTTGATATAACTACAAGATTATCATAACAACTTTTCGAATTTGGTCGAGAAGTTGAACATTTCAAATTTGATCGATTTTTCGATTTTTCGATTTTTCATTATTACTGGTAATAATAAAAAATCGAAAAATTCCATTTTTTTGTCAAACTATGCAAGATATGCAAAAAATAAATACGCAAAAATTGCGCGCCCTGGAAAGACCTACAAATTTGTAGTGAATCACTTTCCGATAGGACGCGTAGTTTTTTATTATAGTCGTAAAAAACAACTTTAAAAATTAAAAAATTAAACAATTTTGAACTAATGACACAAGCTACGAAAAAAATAAGAAAAAACTTGTTTATCCACAAAAGAGCTATAATTTTTTATAGTACGTGTAGTTTTTTCTTTAGTCGCAAAAAAATAACATTCAAAATAAAAATATAAATTTTTTTGGAAAAAACGACATAAGTACGAACTAAATTTAACAGACAAAAGTTGTTCGCCTAAAAAGATCTATAAATTTATTCTTATTCATTTTTTGAAAGGACTTTCAATCGTAAAAAATAAGATTGAAAAATAAAAAAAATTAAATTTTTGGAAAAAGGACAGAAAAGACGAAAGAGGCCATAGGACCCTATCTAGGTTCCTGTATTAGAACCTATGCAGATGCGCAGTCGTTTTTATTTAATCGTAAAAAACAAGATCAAAAATAAAAAAAATTATAAAAACCAGGAAATAAGAGTTAGTATGATTCAATTTTTATGCATATTATGAATTGTAATGATATACATTTATTGAAATAATACATTTTTCAGCGCATCTTAGAATACAATTGTGTTGTGTATAATGTAAAAAAGTTGGCATGTTGAACAAAATCGAGTGCGATGCACGAGCTACGTAATGAGAATGTGTTTGTTAAAGTCGAAAGAGCTTTAGCAAAAGAGAGTTCAAAATCACATAAATACAGTTGTCGATCTGTTGACCTTTGATTTCAAAAGGTCTGTGTACGAATGCGCTAGAAATGCAAAGACCGAGCGCGGAGTGCAATTGCTATCAGTCGCATTCCGAAGGTGCGCTCAAATTCTCGAGCTAAGCTCTTTTAACGAAAAAGAATTGACAATCACAAAATTACAGTCGTGAATGTTTTGAGTTTTAATTTTGAAAGGTTTGCGCAATTATCTCACGATTTAAATTTTTTTTAAATCTTTTTTCCGATAGATACTAAAATATCTAACTGCAAATATGTCACTTTTATGCAACTGGCCTTCCGGAAATGTTCATTTGTTTATAAATATCTATTAATAAACAATTTAATAATATTTATTTATTAAATAAATTTATTAAATATTTAATAAACAATTAATAAACAATTAAAGACCGAGCACGTAACGCGAGATAAATGTAGAATCGAACGCGAAGCGCGAGTTACGTCCATCATCGAGCGCGAAGCGCGAGAACCAGTCGTCGCGCTCAAACTTGCGAGCCGAGCGCGCAACGAGAATGTGCCCGCGTAGCGGGCAGATTTTTAACATTATTTGTCTACCAACAATTTTGTTTGATACGCAAAACTTCTTTTTTGTATGTAAAATCTTAATAAAATTATAAATACCATCAAAAGTAAACTATTTGAACAATGAATACAAGGCGCTTTAGTGAAGCGCTATTTAATTTCAAGTTGTGAAAAAGAAATAAAAAACAAGAGAAATCTGCAAAATACGAATAAAAAAAATGAAACAGAGAAGACGCATTGGAACAGGTGAGAATGAAGAAAAAGTATTTACTGAACTCTGATAAGAACGAAATTAATAGAAGCCTGGAGCTAAAGAAAAGAGAAAGGTACGGTGAGAAAGAAGGCATGAGGCAAAACGTAAAAAATAGAGAAAAAGGTTAGGACTCTCCAACAATCTGTCTTGTCTGCGGCGCAAACCCTTGAAGAAGCGGAGATACATTTTTCGAGATAATTTACCGACGTAAACCCCTAAGGATAAGCCTCGAAGCATGTCTCGCTATAATTCGGTTGAATGGCATCGATTTGACGCTTGATATGTCCCTACATATTCCTTACAAGCATTTTATGTCGTTCCTAAACCTTAAATTAGGGTAGGAAATGTCCATAGGATATAAAATTTGAGACTCTGCAGGGGCCGTTTAAATACTACGTTACGCTATTTCAAAAACTTTTCCATACCTCCCTTAAAAATTCGAGAGGTCGAACACTGATTTTTCGTATAACACACATATATATATATATATATATATATGTCTTAAAAGTCCCGGGACGGTTGGATCTTTTCTCAAAAGTAAAATATTTTTTCAAAAAAGTGAAGCTTATTCCTGAAGTAAATTTCAACGAGGAATTCAATGGTGTCCTTCATTTTGACCTTAAAGTTGACCTTCATGGCTTTTTGAAGGTCAACTTTGTTTTTTTAAATGGAAACCCCCTTTTTTTACAACTGCAATCGATAGAACGGAAAAATCTACGTTTAGGTACGTACCCAATTGTAATGTTCATGGTCAGTTAGAGGTTATTTGAAATTAACAAAGTTTTCCAAGAGTTCAGTGCAATTCCTGAAGTAAATTTCAACGAGAAATTCATTGGTGAGCTCTGTATTGATGTTGGTGAAGATCTTCAAGGTTTTTTCAAGGTTTTTTCAAAGCAGTTTACGTTTGCGTTTAACATTACCCAGGAACAACGACGTGAACGTAGTAAATTCTTTTCCCTTTGGGGTGCTTGATAAGCGTGAGTTCCCTTGCCTCTCACGCCTCAGTGAAAATGTTCGAACTGAAAACCTAGAGCTTCTTGACAAAAAGCTAAGTGATTGTAAAAATGAGTTACAGCATTACGAATCGTCTCCCTGTCAATCAATGTAGCCTGTTGCAGAATCCGATTCTGCAATTCGTCTAAGCTTTGCGGTTGCGTTGAGTATACTTTGCTCTTTAAATAACCCCAAAGGAAATAGTTGAGAGGCGTCCGATCAGAAGATCTATCAGGCCACTCGATTTTACCCCTTTTTCCAATCCACCTTTTAGAGAACTGAATATCCAAATATGCTCGAACCTCCTTACCGTAATAAGCCGCTGCTCCGTCCTACTGGAACCAAATATTTTGAAAATTATCGCCTGTAATCTACCTTATTCTTGGTACGATTTGGTTTCTGAGAAACTCTTCATACGCACGGGCATTGAGATTGACATCGATGAAGAAAGGGCCTATTAATGTATCATTCAAGATACCGGCCCAAACATTAATCATTTGTGAATATTGTGTGTGACTCTGCAACATTCAATCAGGATTTGTGTCGGACCAATATCTACAATTTTGCCTGTTAACTTCACATTCTAAAGTGAAAGTAGATTCATCTGAAAATACTGTATTGTACAAGAAAAGAGGATCTCTATCAATTCTGTCCATCATAATTTCACAAAATTCAACCCGTCGATCAGGATCGTCTTCATTGATCTCTTGTACCAGATGAACTTTGTAAGGATGGAAATTAATGCTTTTTAAAATATTTCGCACTATCTCTGAAGGTCCTTGATAGATCCATGATTCATAAAGCGCCTTGCAATTCTTTCAATTGTTGATTTTGAGACAGGCTTGAAAAAATGCAACAGTTTAATTACTACTTTGTTAAACATTCATCTTCTGTCTTGAAAATTCTTGTTTTTGTAAAAATTCCACCTTTTTCTTTTAAAAATCTAACGGTGTGGTAACCAATTAATCTGTTTCGATTGAAAATAAACTATTTTATTAAAAATTCAATTGTTTCGCAGACAATTTTTATTTTAGTTTAAAAATTCAACCATTCGGTACAAAATGTGAATATTTGTTTACGTATTCATTTATTTTCATTCGTTTTTTTTTATAGAAAAACGTTTTTTTATTAATTATTTAAACTGAAAATTTAACTTCTTTGTTAAAAACTCAACATATTGGTTGAAAATCTACTATTTTATTACAAATTCGACTGTTTTGTATAGAATTCGCCATTTTAATAAGAAAATTAATTAATTTAGCAGAAAATTTAACTACTTCGTTAAAAATGTTTGTATTTTTTAAAAAATACATTCATTTTTATTAAAAATCAATTTCTTGGATTGGAAATTCAAATGCTTGAACTTTTTAAACTTAAAATTCGCTTTGTAGAAAATTTTTTTTTTATTCAAAAATATTTCTCTGAAATAACAATTGAACTATTCTATTTTTTGGTTAAAATTAATCTTTCAAGTTTATCACAATCATTGATTAAACTATTCAGATAGAAATGTTTGAATTTTGTTCGAAAATTTGTCTCATTAGTAGAAAATAAATCCTGATGGTTGAAAATCCAATTGTTATTATTCTCTTCCTCATCTGTAATCACAAATTGCATAATTTTGTATATAAATGTGCAATTTGTAAAAAATATTTGTTTAATAATTGTGAATTATACCCTGTTTAAAAATAAGGAAACATTCAGGAATATAAGAATATTAAGAATTTTTAGGAATATTAAGAATACCTGGGAATATTGAGAGAATATATGAAACTATTTCGTAAGTGTACCAGGAATATCCTAGTGTTCGACCCCTCGTAAAAATTTATAATTTTGACATCAACAATTCAAGTCAACATTTTGTCTTCCATTTTATTTAATAAATGCCTAAAATAAAACACAAGCATAATATTTTAATGGAGATTACAGTCCAAAATGATCTGACACAGAGAAAGTAAGATAATTTCGTATGCAAATAGAGGAAGGAATTATTATGAATAAAATAATTGTTTGGGTAGAATCTTAAAGTCAATATGAAACATTTACGATTCAAATAGAAATGTATTTTCATTTAAAAAAAATTTATTTTAATTTCTTTCAAAAAAGTTTAATCCGCTACCAAAAGAGATGAAATTTCAAGGAAAGAATTGGGTTTTCAAGTTAAGACATCGATTTTTTTAGAGAAGAGTTAACTTTTAAACCTGAACAGATTAATTTTTAACCAAAAAACCAAACTTTTACACAAAACAGTTAATTTTTTAAGAAGCAAAGCATTAACTTTTGGATTAAATAATTGCATTTACAACAAAACAGTTCAACAAAGATGAATTTTCAATTCAACAAGACGAATTTTGAACAATGCAAGTGAATTCTTGAACAAAAAGGATGAATTGTTAACAGAATCTTTAAATTTTGAAATAAACAATTAAATTTCCAGCAGAATAATTGAATTCTATCACATGATCGAATTTCCAAATAATAAAAATTAAACTTTGACCAAAAAAGTTTTATTCTCACTTTCTATCCAAGAAGAAGATAGTTGAACAAACTAGTTAAAAATTGAACGAAATTGTTAAATTAATAAATAGTTCAAATTTCAACAAAATAATTTTTTTTAATAGTTTAATTTTCAACTAAAATAATGAATCTTCAAAAAAGAAAATAAATTTTTTCCAATATATAGAAAACAAGAGAGACAAAAAGGATGGATTTTCGATCGACAAGGAAAAATATGACATTTAACAAAATCGTCAAATATTTAACCTACAACTTTTAATTGTTATGCAAATAGTTTAATTTCTTTCTAAATAGTTATATCTTTAATTTTTTAAACCAAAAAACAAAGTTTTTTAGAATACATTTAAATTTTAAACTCAAAAAGTTGCGTTTTTGCCAAGAAATTTCATTTTTAGCCAAAAGAATTGAATTTTCAGAGAAGAAAAATGAGTTTTCTGAGATTAATTTATTTTCTTTTATTAAACAGCCTGATTTTTATCCCACAAAGATGAATTTTGAACGAAGATTAATTTTCTATCAAAAGACAAATGTTTTAACAAAACACATAAATTTGCAAACAAATGGTTCAGTTTTTAACTAAAAAAGATGAGACCCAAAAATGGAACATTTTATCTTTTGGCCAAAAAGGCTCAACAACAAACAAACCAATTATCAACCAGTTAAATTCAATGAAGAAACATGCATTTCAACAAATTAATTCAATGCTCAATGAAAATGATGAATTTGCATTAAGAAATATTCTTTTTTATCTGAACACACGAATTTTCAACAAAAGACGTAATTTTTTTACCTAATATTTTAATTCTAAACTGAGAATAATTTTTGATTTAAAAAAAACGAATCACCAAGGAAATAATTAAATTTTTTTTAAGAATTTAATTTTCTTGCACAGTGGTTGAACTTTAACAAAAATATAACTGCAACGAAAAAAATTCAAATTTTTAACAAAAAAGTGAATTTACGCCCAAACAGTAAAATTTTCAAATAAAATTTTTAAGCGAAAACAAAAAAAAAATTTTTGAACAATGGAGATCAACTTTGAAACAAGTGTTTGACTCTTGATGAAGCATTCATCTCGCGTAACGCGCATGTTTTTTGTATTTTTCCCGTATTCGTCATTAAAATTATATTTTATCTTAATACTATTATTATTTAATATTAATTACATTATAACTCAAAACATCCACTACTATAATTTTGCGATTGTGAACTCTCTTTTGTTAAAGCTCCTTCGGCTTTGACAAACACATTCTCATCACGTATCTCGTGCTTCGCAATCGATTTTGTCCAAAACTTCAACTTTCTACATCAAGCTTAACACTTTTATATCAAATATAATGTATATTTTCTTTCCTCCTTTTTTTTTGTCCAAAAATTAAATTTTTTTATTTATTTTTTTTATTTTCCAGAAAAAGTTTTGTAACAAATTTTGAATAACCTCTAACTTTTTAAATTTCCATCAAAAATAGCTGAATAACGAACTCGATCTTTCTTTTTAGTCTCTAAAAGCAAGTGCAAAAGCACTATCCAATCCGATTAGTCTTTCATTTGATGGAATCCGTGGAAGTCATTTTTTGCATAATAATAAATACCTTCTTCTTATAGATGAGAATGTAATAATAATCAATTTTAATCACTGACAATTGTATTCAATAAAATAATACGAGTTTCCAACAAAATAGTTGAGTCCTTAACCAAAATAGAATTATTTTTAACCAAGAAGAAAAGATCAATATTCAACCAGAAAAGATCAATTTTCAATTTAAAATATAAAATTTCAAACTAAAGTGGAATAGTTACATTTTTAGTTGAAAAAATTTATTTCTTCAATAAAATAATTTTCACCAACGCATATGGTAAAATGGTCAACTTAAGAGATGAATTAGCAGAAGTATAATTATAAACTTTTAAATAAAATAAACGACTTTAAAAAAAAACGAGCTCAACATTCAACCAAAAAATTAAATTTTTACCCGTTAAAATGAAATTTTTTAAGCACATAGAATCATCTTGTACAAAAAGAAGATTATTTATCACCAAGTATTTACATTAATGACTGAACATGATGAATTTTCATCCAAATAGGAGAAGTTTTTTAAAAAGAGGGAAATAAATAAGAATTCAATCAAAATGAGAATTTTTTATACAGGGTGGATCTCTTTAATCGAAGCACTTGAATGTCTCACTTTCTAAGAGGTTCAGGACAAAGAGGGTCATTTGTCTGTGCAATCCGCTTTGACCTTAAACTTTATTTTCAAGGTTATTTGAAGGTTAAAGTGGGTTTTTAAAAGGTACCCCTCTTGATGACACCGAATTCAAAAAGATCGAAAAATTTTAGGTACAAAATGTTATTTAAAATTATATTCGTGTGCTTCAGAAGGCAATTTCAAGGTTCAATGCTGAAAAAACTGTAGTTGCGATATTCGATTGCATTTTCTTATAGAATAATCGCATATAATGTACCTTAATGGGGAATATTCAACTCCAATGTGATAGCGATATTCAAAATGTTGACCTCGATCTCATTTTTCAAGGTCATTTGAATGTCAGAGACTTTTTTTGCGTGAAACTTTGTTTTTGACAACCAACTATAAAGTAGTGAAAATTTTTAGCAGTTAATCTTGATATGACCTTCTGAGGGTCCTAAAAAAGTTCTTAATGCCATTGCTCACTCCATACCCACTCTTTTCGAATTCTGTGTCAAAAATAGGGGTTCCCATTTAACAAAAAAAACACTTTGACCTTTAAATGACCTTGAAAATAAAATTCAAGGTGAAAACTAATTGCACAGATAAATGGCCCCCTTTGCCCTAAACAATTTTTCTCTTAACCATTTTTGTCTATTAACTCTTAGAAACCGAGACATTTGGGTGCGTCGATTAAAATAGCCCACCCTGTAGACTGTCCCTAATCTGTGTAATAAATTTAGCATCTAACTTAATCCTCGAATCATCACTACGAGAAATATGCTCTTATGAGAAAAGGATTTTTCTTAACGTAAAAATAGAATTTCCTTTTGAATTTAAGGTTGAGAGGATTTTCATTTGTCTCAACAGGAATAATTTTTCAGACAAAAATTTCCTTATGTGTCTAGCTTCGCCTAATCTGGCAGCCAAATGATTCTAATGTTCTAATGTTCTAATGTTCTAAAATTAAACTGAATTTTTGAAAAACCTAATTTAAGGTATTCTCATCCTTGTCTTGGCTAAGACCATGTTTACTTTTATCAAAAAGAGCCTTGTCCTGGATGAGATGGTCGAACCTTTTTCGGTTCATAAATGAGATTAAAACTGATGAATAAAAAATATGTAATTATTATATTAGTTTTTTTTAATGAAACATTTAGAGTCTGTGGCTCTGAAAAAGTATAACCCTTACACATATATTCTTTCCAAAGAAGTAAAAATTGTAACTTCCTAAAAGGATCTTCTAAGCCGTTACAAACACGTAAAAACAAAGAACATTTTCGATGTCATCGTCAAACAAGTATAATACAAATGAAAATCCGTAAATGAGTTGATTGAATATATATAGCATAAAAATATACAAGATTGTTTAATCAATAACAAAGATTAGCTTTTATGACAGTCAGAATGACCCTTTTTGTTAGGACAGGTATACACTCGAAGTTATAAATCGCTCGTGTTGGAGTCATAAAAATTTGACTCAAGAGATAAATTCATGTCTTTAAGACATAGAAACTTGTCTCCAAGACATAAATTGAGGTCTGGTTCCTTCTAAAAACTGTGACATACTCAAGTCGAACTTTTCGACTCCAGCATGTCTTCACTGGGGGCAATGCAAGTCGTACTCAAGTCGAAGCATTTTTCATCGGGATACTAGTTTCAAAAAGTTTCAAATCATTATTCATTGTTCGATTGACGGTTAAATAAAATTACATTTGAAGGGTGGAAAGGCAAAAGGAGTTTACTGATAAGATGGCAATTGTGCCGGAGAGCAAATCAAGATTTAGTAAAAACGCAATCGCAATCAAAAATAATAAAATTCTGCTTCCGAACTGACTTTTTGCTTAATCGATACTAAATAAAATTCAAATTAAAAGAAGCTTACATTTGCAAGAAAATTTCGTTCCAAGGTGATCATCTTGAGTTGATCTTTTTTCCTGGACCAAGTCGAATCAGTTTCAGTGTCACATGAAAAATTGTCACAAGAGGAAGGGTTATATCAAAAATCACTCAAAATAGTGTCGCGTAATATGTGAACGCTCTCTGTATATATAAAATCTTTAATAAGGAAATAAATTTGTATACTTTGTTTTAATGTGTGAATTTCTGAAACCGCAGATACAAAGTGGCTGCATTAGGAAAGCGAGGAACGATGTAGTTCAACACTCCATCGTGAAAATTACTCAGCTGTTCCGTAATAGCACCGCAGCTTGACTCTATGTAACAGCAGATAGGTCGATATAGAGTGTGCAAATTACACAGCTATATAGAGCTAATACTAACGATACACATTAATAGCACCGTTCCTACCACCTCAGCGAATTCTCTTTCGAACAAAAATGAGACATTTCTCTCCCTTTTTATTTTACTTTTCTTCCTCTAATATCAATTTCAAGAAAAAGTTCTTGACAGGTTTCATTTCGCTTTATCCTGTCAATGTGACATTCCATTGGTATAAACCAGCAAAACTATATGCGCACCATTAGCTTCTGATTTATCATCCAGTTAGAAATAATAATATTTACTTTCAATAATTCAACACCTACTTTTTCTTACTTACTTTAATTTAAAGCAAAAAATGTAATTTTTAAAATCATAAAAAAATGTATCATTATTGAAAAATAATCAAAGCATAATTAGTTAAACTTTCAATTTTCATGCAAATTTCGAATTAAAGGATGACCCCACCTATCTTTCAGGACCCCCTTTATATCACGGGTCTCCACCCAACCCGAGGAACAACCATTATTTCATGAGGCACCACCTATACCTCAGGATCTTCCTTATCCAAATAAACCCATTAATCCCTAGGATCCCATCTATCCATAGGGTCACCACTTATCCATAAGAACATCCCTTATCTCACAAGACGCCATATATCCCTCCCGACACCCCTCATCCATAGGAAACAATTAAGATATCCCTCGGAGACAAGTATAATCCAATGAGTCCCCACATATCCCTAGGGAGCCAATAAATCTCTCGGGACGCCCCTTATCCATAGGGACACACCATAGCCCACGAAACCCTATCTATCCCTCGGGACCCCCGTTATCCTTCATTGTTATTTACCATTTCTAGGTTTTCTCATGAACTGTTTCTAGGGAATTTCGTTGCCTTTTTCTAAGGTTTGTTATTCACCGTTACCTGATATTTTTATTGTCCATTGCTATTTAGTTGTAAGTATTGTTGTTAACGGTTGTAATTTTCCAATGCTAGCAGATGTTATTAGCCTTTTCTAAAGTTTTTTATTAGTCTTTTCTATAAAATGTTAATGACATTCTGAGTAGATTTTATTGTGCTTTTCTAAGGACTAATGTTGACCGTTGTATTAGATTTTTTTTTTCCATTGCTCGGAAATTGTGTTGATCGTTTCTAAGGGTTGTAATTGTGCACTGCTAGTAAATGTTATCGACCGCTCCTAAAGTTTTTTACTAACCCTCGCTAATGACAATAATAGGTGGCAGGTGGAGATTTTAATGACTTAATTAACATTTTAATGCTCTACGAAACCCATTTTGTAGGCGCATGACACCTACTTTAACTAATTAAAAAAATGTAAACCACAAGAAGAAAAATGTCTAGCATAAATTATTTTTGTTATTATTCCTCTGATCAAAAAAACTTTCACCAATAATTTAATATGCCATTCATGATTCTTGATTTTAATATGAATTTGAATACTGAGAAAGCAATCCCTACCCCTAATCTGTAACGAATGATGTATCCTCAGTCTATAAAGTCTGCTTCATCATCATGCGGTGCATTGACTCAGCAGATATTTGATTTAGGTACAAATCGCGAGTATGGAACTGATGCGAACTAATAAGATCAAATAAGCAGACGATATTGATATTTGTACAACATCCGTTCTGACCTGGCAAACATTATAGATCGTCATGAACACGGTATTGGCAATCTATGATATTCAGAGATAATATATCTATGAATATTTAATATTAATATAATAATTTCTGCTCTAGTTCGAACACAGAGTACTAGTTAATATTTATAACCAATCTAACAGTCCTTCAACAAAATTATTCTATATATTAGGATATTCATCAAATAATTATAAAGGAATCAATTTTTTTACTAAAAATAACAATTAATTTGTCTCGAAAATCAATCCAGAACCAAATAGTCGCAAAAGTCATTTCATTAACTCCAAAGATGATCTCTTTATGGCTAATATTCCACATCCGTAGAAGCGAGCATGCGAAAACTGAAGTACGTCTTAACTACCAATCCTCCAGGAGGTCGCCTGATATCCTGTGGATACAGTATACGGAACCTTCACCTCGTGGCCGGATGAAGGCAAACCTACCCAGATTATTTCATTAACTCCTAGGTTCATAAGGTCGCTATCCTCCAGTTTCTCGTGAATAGGGATAAGATAATAATGTTTAACTCTCGAGAACGTAAGTTTTATACCTTGTAATTTAGTTAAAGTTTCAAAAATCCACAAAAGCATTTTTTAAACCAAACACAGACTTTAAAAACTTACATTATGTAACAAAATGCATGAAAAAAAACTAAGTTTCTCAAAAACTGTTTAAAAAATAAATAATTAGGAAAACCAATTGAATAATATGACCATTGAAAAAAAAGGAGAAAAAAGAAGAAATTCACTTTTAAATATTACAAAGAGACATTTAGCCAAAGACGCTTGATAATTATCTATTGTTTAGTACTTTTACCGTTCTCAAAATTTCGATTCTTGGTCAAACAAAAAAAAAAGAAGAAGAAGCTTAATGTATAATCTGAACCCCGGTATATCATATCGTTTTATATAATTCTGATTATCAATTTCAGATCAAAATAATCCACTTTTGCGAATCCACACTCGTAGTTTAGTCATAAACGGCAAAATAGTGAATTGCAGCGTGGAAGAAAAATTCCAATAATCAATCAAAAAGTTTCATTTCGAGTATAAATAAATACTTTTGCCAAACAAAGAGCCAAACTTTTTTTAAAGAATTTGAATTCTTAATCCACAAACTAACAAGAATGACTTTCGAACAAAATTGTTAAATTTTCAACATAATAATTAATTTTTTAACTGAATAATGCAATTTTTGAACAAATCAGAATAATTTTCAGCCAAGAAGATCCATTTTATACCAAAAAAGGAATTTTTCAATCTAAAACATAAATTTGCAATAAAAGAGATTAATTTTCAAACAAATTAATAAATTTTAAACCAAGTAAATGAATATTCAACTCAAAAATGAAATTTTACTAAACAACAAAATAAATTTATAACAAAATAGTTCAATTTTCAACCAAAGAGGTGAAATTTTACAAAAATAATGAATCTCTAATGGAAAAAGTGATCTTTTAACAAAATGTATTTTCAACCAAAAATAATTTTCACCAAACACATAAATTTTCTAATAAGGAAGATAAACATTTACCCGAAAATTAAGTATGGAGTATGATCAACCAAAAATATAATATATGTAATAGACAAAGCTTTAGCAATAAGCGTAATAGTTAATAATATAAACAAAAAACATGTACATAAAAAAAACAGTCGAACTCAATTAATAAAGCAGAAATTTCAAAAGAATAGTTGAATGCTCAACCAGATCAAATTACTATTTAAGCAAAAGGTCGAGTTTTCAACCAAGAAAGATTCGTCAATCAAGAAAAAAACTTGAATTTTCAACTAAAGAAATAAATTTTTATCTGGAATATTATTAATTTGCTTAGAATTCTTTTACCTTTCAAAAAAATTGTTTTTTTTTTTTAATTTTTGTAAGAATTGCCTAGAAAATTTCTTTGAACGCTTTGGTTTCAAGCTTCAACTTTCTTGTAGAGTTGCAAACTGTAAAAGCTTGTATGTGATATAACTGCTGAAACTAGACGTTAAGTTGCTTATCATAAAAATTCGTGACAGACAATTAATCTTTCGAATCGGATCATTTTGATGCGCAATTTTCTGATAAAATAAAAAACCAGAAATCTATATGAAATCGGCATATATCAGTTTCATCCAATTTTGGAACTAAATTGATCAATTGCTATTTACTCTGTAAGAGACAAGTTTAATATTCATTTTTCTATTTAATATTCTCTAGCACAGATGTGAGTAATATAAAAACCGTTCATTAATTTGTTTTTCGTAAATAATTACAAAAATATTACGAGTGATGTGGAAAAGATTCACAGAGCACTCACGAGTTTGCCCGACTTATCTGGGACCTGGGAAGTAGGTTCGCCTGTATTTACGTGGCCCGCACACACTGTCAACCAACACACGCGGTGCGTTTGGCACGCGTATGTGTGGTTGGAGTTTATCTGATGAGTGGCTAGAAGTTTCATAATACCGACATTGTTTAGTCTCGATGACTGCACATGCTTACGAAATCTTGGGTCATGTCTAGAAACAGTGTAGTCAGCAGTTTAATTGTTCGGATCCTTAGGTTTGCGAATTTATAAATAAATATAAATTAAATCGCAAAATTAACATTTTTCCCTTTTTAGATTTAAGTCTGAAATTTTCAGGAACTGTTTGTAGGAAATTTGAACTGTTCTTAAAAAATTTGTAAATTTATCCAAACAGTTTTCATAGAAATAAGGATTTAATTGATCATTTTTTTATCCTGTATCCAAGATCTATCTACGAATTCTTGACTTTTTTACGGACATCATTTTTCCATGTAGAGGGTCCTCTAGTGAAGGGTGGCCCACTATTAATGTAATTTGATTATTCTTCGAAACTAGCGCTCTCTCATTTTTACTATCAATATAAATCATGAAAAGGGCGAGCCTCAAGTACAAATTTTTCTCTTTACTTCCCAAGTATACAATTCAAGAATAAGATGTCTGCAAAAAATCTCTATTTAACACAATGAGCTGGCTTTCAAAGTGCTCAGGACCATAGCAAGCTTTATTTTATTTAGAAGTTTATCTCTCTTCAAGGTAATATTTTTAGTGCGGAAATTGCATCTTTTTAAAGTTCTCTTTCACTCAAGCTTTCTTTCAGCCTGCAGATAGCACAACGTATATTATGTACAATATCTTCGTTCAAGTGAAGTAAAATAGGATTCTTGAGAGCTAGTGCGAGTTACGTAAGTCTAGTGCTTTGGTAAGATCGCTCTTTTATCTCGCTCCAAGAAATATATATATAACCCATAATAGAAAATAAAAATAAAGAAGAAAGGAAAAAGGATCCAGAAAAAACATTTGTATTAGTACACCAATTTGAAAAATGTCAACGTCACTTTTTTCTCTTCCGGCATACATTTTCACTGAAATATCTAATCTCACCAAAAACATCTACAATGTAGAAAATTCTGTTAATTAAAAAGTTATCAGTACAATCAACATAGTTTGTAAAATTGAAGTTTGCCAAGGGAGGGTCCATTAATTACGTAAGTTCTTGCAGTTGAAATTCTTTTGTAGACTATTATACACAATATATCATTATTTTTTTATTTATTCTGATTATGTGATATTTCACATTGCATTTCTCCAAAAAATAAAGCGTTTTCATTTTTTTTTTCAAATTAGTATTTTAATTATAGAAGAACAAAAATTCTTAAAATCTTTTCAGACTAGATGGAATTATGAATTAAAAAATTTTTAAATTAAATTTTATCTAAAAAAGGATCTTCTCCTTCGCTCCACTGCGAATCAAACAAATAGATCTTTTTTCTGATATTCTCTGATAATGCAATTTTTCGATGAATATGTATAATCATTCGATACTGAACGAATATGATTAATTATTTGGTCAATATACCAAAAATATTTCAGTTATTTTCACTGTAAACGAAATTTTAAAAAGTTTCTAGTAGTTTGACAGTATCTTATGACATTTCAACGAACATAACAGTATTTTAAAGGACCACAAAGTATTTTTTTAAATTACAAAAATATCACGGAATTTAGCGAGATTAACAGAGCTTTTCTTGGGGTTTCATGAGTCTTAAAGATATTTTAAGTGATAGCGATGGATCTCAACGGATTTCGAGTGATTTTGAGGACTTAAGAAAGATTTTTTTAATTAAATTTTTCCGAACCAATATCTTTTCTACAGAACTTCTGATTCCAGGTCTGGTACTTTTTTCCCTTAAAGCTACTAGAGAGATTTTAAGAAGCTAGTAGCCAAAGGAAAAATTACCTGACCGACAATCGGAAGTTCTGTGGATCTATTCCCAGCGAAGCGAAGGAGAAGATCATTTTTCTGAATCAATTTAATTTAAAAATTGTTTAATTCATAACTTTATCTAGATTGAAAATACTTTAAGAATTTATGTTATTCTCTAATGATAATGCAGATTCCTCGTAAAATTTTTTTATCCTTGAAATCTCAAGATTTGTGTACATATCAGTGAAACAGTGTGGGTTATAGATTTGACTACTTACTAAAAAATCGATTTTACTTTATAAAAACTACAAGATCTCGAAAAATAATGATCGAATCCAAACTTCCTGAAAGACTAACTTTTCGTCTAATTTAAAAATTACTATTAAATCCAAAATGTCTAAAAAACAGATGGAGAATTCCATCCAAAAGACTTTTTTGAACATTTTTATACCTGGTGTGTAAATAGTGTGGTTTCCAACTATCAACTAAAATATAAATTTTCCTTTGTAAAAAGTGAAAGCTTTCAAAAAGTAATAATCGAATAAAAAACTCTTGAAAGAAGATTAAAGAATTCTCGCAAACAAACTAACCTGAATATTTTTGTACCAATCGGTCTAATAGCGCGGGGTATAGGTATATCTAACTATTAAAAATTATAATATTTTTATTTTTCTAAATTTGCTTAATCCACTTTATGAAATATAAAACACATATATGCCCAGAAATTCTTTTTTTCGATATCTTATTGACATCAACAGGATTCTTACTTATTGGAAATGAAAAATTTCTTACAAAAGTTTCTTTTTTTTAATTATTTCTTTCAAATGTGCTAATTGAATCCTGTTTTGGATTACTAAATTACTTTCTCTGCGATTATACACATTATATCATTATTTATCTTATTTCTTTTTGCTTATAATATTTCATATTGCATATGTCTAATAAATATGGATTTAAGAAGATAATCTTTCTTGAAATTTGGTGCTCACCTTTTATGATATCACTTAAAATCTTTGTGAATCTCTGGAATGCTATAAAATCTTTTTAATTTCATGGATATCGTACATAATTTCTGGAAATATCACAACGACTTTTTAATATTCTTTAAATGGCTTTAAATCACTAAAATTACCATAATCTATAGAGATTTCTTAAAATCTCTAGAAAGGCTTAAAATCCTTGAAATTTCGTAAAATATACCAAAATATTAGGAAACCCCTGAAAATCTTTTACATGGATTTAAAACTAATGTAAATCACTTAAAATTAAGGGAATTTTTCATAAATTTCTTTATATCCCTTCAAATAATCTAAAATCTGATAGAAATTTTTTAAAGCCATCAAAATTTCGCGAAATTCTTTTAAATTCTTTCTAATATATTGCAAAGATCTTTTAGAATTTCATTAAATATTTTTAAATCTTCTAAAATCCTTGAATACACTTTGACGTCTCTTAAAATCTCTTTAAATCGTCTAGAATCCCGTGACATAATCTAAAATCTTTTCAATACTTAAAAGTCGTTAAAATCTTTCTGATTTTTATATTGTTATTATGATTATTACACCATTAAGGCATTTTCCTTTCGGGGTAGACGAGACTCACTCAGTGGGAAAGGGATTAATGTGAGGAAGGGATATAAATCTTTAGTTTGATTCAGAATTCTCGTGTTATGTATTTAAACAACACGTTCGTTCTGCTACACTGCTCCGACCCAGGCTGCTAATCCATCTCTCTAGCAATCACCCCAAGTGAAGATCCTCACAAAATCGTTATGTAAGGTTCCCCACTTGGGTCCATTAGTGGCCAAGTTCTTTTGTTTTAGGCGTCATTCACTCTGCTGACACTCTTTTTATTAACTATTTGCCGCCATACTTTCCTGTCCTGACATACTTCTCTAGCTTCTTTTATGTCCATGCATTTTTTCATGCAGACTCTCACGTTTCTGTGACTTCTAATGTCTCTTCTAACTAGGGTCTCATTCACACATTCTAGCCATTCTTTCCGTGGTCTGCCTCTGGGCACGCTGCCATTTATTTTACCCTGATACACTTGTTTCGTTAGTCGTTCATTTGCTATTCTCTCAACATGCCCGAACCATCTTAACCGATTTCTTTCCCATGTGTCTACTAGCATCTCCTCTGCACCACATTTTAGCTTTATTTGATATATTTTTACTTCTGGTAAGGGGCCCTGCTCTCCGAATAACCTTCTTACCATCGTATATACGTCTAATTAACTCCTCATCTATCTTCCCGTCCCTAGTAAATAAGCTACCAAGGTATACGACAATGTTTATTCAACATTGTTTGCAAGTCTTCGATTGACTCTACCGTAACAACCTTATCATCTTCTACCGCTAACCCACGTACCCTTACTGTTTCGATATCTACACCTTCTTCGTCGCAAAGAGCCATTCTTAAACACTTGTCCATAAATAACCATGAAGACATAACGCATCCTTGTCTAACTCCTTAAATAATATCAAAACAGTCACTCAATTTCTTATTCACCCTTACACTCGCTTTGCCACCCGTATACATTGTATTTATAGCGTGTAGGAGCCATCAATTGACTCCACACTCTTTCAGGAAATCCCAAAGTTTACTTCTATCTACCTTGTAAAAGCTTTTTCTAGGTCAACGAACGCTCAGAAAACTTTTTTCTACTCTCAAACTTTTTTCTGTGATTTGTCTTAAGCTAAATATTTGATCCGTACATGACCTTCCTGATATAAGCCCACTTTGTACTTCCCAAATATATTCTTCTTTTATTTTTATTATAAGTTTTTTTGAGTATATTTTACTTTCGTTATTCTATGAGCTAATCCCTCTGTAATTATTGCAGTAGCTTTTATCTTCCTTTCTTTTGTATATCGGTACGATAATCACTTTTTTCCAATAGTCTGGGACGTCTCCCATCTCTAAACATAAATTTATCAATTAGCACAGTCTATGTGGTATGTACTCGCCACCGCGATTAAGCATTTCAGCGTTAATACGCTCTACTAATATAGCATTTCCCCATTACTATTTCTCATGTTGACAAATTCTGTACTTTTATTTTTCATCATTTTTTTTTTATACAGCAGTTTCTGGCTTCCCTCAAAGTCGTTTTTTATGTCCTTCTCTTCTTCTGCTTTAATGTTATCTTTACTTTCCTCCATTAATCGATGAGTATTCTCTTCTTGTGTCTGTAATCATTTATACGTCTATTACTTTCCTCATCACTAAGACCTGCGATATTCAAAACAATCCTCCACGCTTCTCTCTTTGCATTTTTTGCAGTCTGAATTTCATCATTCCACCACGCATCACCAGACATTCTTCCTACAATCGCGATACCACACACTTCAATCGCACATCAAATAATGATATCCCGGAACTCAGTCCATGCACCCTCTATATCTTTGTTGTTTATAAGCGCCTCTCAGGTTGCCTTATCTTATGCTTTCAATTATCTTATTTTGAGAATCTATTCGCACATCCGGTTTCTGTAGGTTCTCAATTTTTATTCGCGTTTGTTGTTTTCTTGGTTCTCTTTTTTCTCCATCCGTGACCTGTGTTAATTCTGGAGATCAGAAGGTAATGATCAACACAGTAAATTATACTGTAGCTACTTCCTTTAGACCAGGCGTACATGTGGATCTCTTTATGCCTGCACTAAGTATTTTTTAATGAACAGGTCCCTTTCTAAGCATAGACCAACTAATTTAACTCCGTTATAATTTGTTCTTGGATGGCCAAAATTACCTATTACTCTTTCTGTGTCATGATTTTGAATGCCCACCAATCCGTTCATTTCATATAGCAGAATTATTCTTTCCCCATGTTTGCAAATATTTATTGTGTCATTTAAAGTGTTCCAGAAGGCCACCTTTTACTTCTCTGGGATCATTATCATGCCGCTTAGCATGCTATGATAAATAGTATTCTGATTCTTACTTTTAAATTAGCCAGCAGCAGTCTGGGAGATACGAAATCATGATCTCCGAGATGCTGCTTCGTTCTTTCATTCAAAATCAGACCTACTCCTTGCCTACCATGTTATTCACTATCTACTCCTGACCATATTTCAAATCCGCCTTTCAATACCCCGCTTTCTATGTCTCTACTTTCGCATGCCTTTTTCTTTGTTTCAAGCACACATAAAATATCTAGTTTTCTCACGTCCATAGTTTCTTGCAATTCTTTTACCTTGAGATCATTTACCCCCCTAGCATTCCAAACACCGAGTCTACATTCGTCGCCTGAAACATGACCTTCAGATTTACCGTGTGCATGCCTTTTTCAATTAAAATTACAGTCCTTTGCGAGGCTATTTTATAGTTTGTATTATTTATTGTTTATATTGTACGCCCAACTACCACCTTTATGCTATAAGCTTATTTTCTAAGCTTATGAGGGAGTGTTGGTAGGTCGGGTGGGGGTAAAACTGGAACCGCGAGGGTCGTCTTGGGTTTATGTTTTTGTTTTTATTCTGAGAAGGTCACTAGTCTTCAGCAGCGTTGTATTATATGGGATTTCATGTGATCCTATCTGTTAATACCCGAAAGTTCTCTGGGCATGATACCAAAAACTTATGTATATATTTGCTTCTCCGTTTTTTGTTTTGTTTACCCTAGGCCTAAATCTTGGAATTTATAGTAAAAAGAGAGACCCCCCCCCCCCCCCCCCCCAACCCAAGGTAAAAATTTCAGCTTGATTTGTAGTTTGAAGGTTTAAATTTTCTTTTTCATCACAAAATTATAATAAATTGATATGAACTACTTATCTTTAAGTACGTTTCCGGACTTCCTATTGTCTGCATGACGAAACACAATTTTAAGAAAGGACAAGTATTCAAACTTTAGAATTTTCTACTCGACTTATTCCCCCATTCTCGGAATACAGTACCTACTCGTGGAATCTTAAAATCTCTTGAAATAACTTAAAATCTCTTGAAATCCTTTGAAATCCTTTGTAAAGTGCCAAAGTCCTTCTTCATTTCTTAAAATTCCACAAAATCCATAATGGTTCTTCGGTATCTCTTGAAATCCCGCAAAATCATATGAAATTCTTAAAAAGCTTTGAAAATCTCGTTAAATGCCATAAAGAATGGGTAATACTGTCAAATTTTTTGTAGTTCTTTGAATTGCCTCGAAATCCCTTGAAATATTTTTAAATCAAACTAAATCCTCTAAAGTTCGTGGATTTATTTCAAAATCTTTTATCATTTGATGAAATTATTCAAATCTTATTAAATCGAACGAAATTCAATGAAATCTGTGCATATACTTTAAAATGAATTGGAATCTTTTAAAATCCTTTGTGATTTCATCGTCTACATCTTTTTAATTCCTTAAAATATATCAAATCCGTCAAGATCTTTCAGTATCTCTTGAAAAACCGTTTAGGAATTTCATGAATTCCCTAAAAGCATTAGAAGTCTCATCAGATTCCGTCAAAATTTTCCGTAACAATCTCACGAAATACGTTTGTTTACTCATAAACCGCTTTGAAATTCCGAGAAATCATCTAAATACCTTTAAACCTATTAAAATCTCATAAAATCAATTAACATCTTTGCAAATCTTTTTAAATCCCGTGAAATCTTAAAATCTATTAAAATACCTTGAAATCCTTTTTGATTCGCCGAAATGTTTCCTAATTCCTTAAAGTCCCCCAAAATACGTATAGATTCTTCGGTATCTATTGGAAACCCGTGGATATACTTTAAAATCGTTTTAAGTTCTTGGAAATACCATGAAATCATCTCAACCCCTTTGAAGGTATTAAAATCGTTCCATTTCCATAAAATCCTTCAAAATCTTTGCCAATTTTTTAATATTCGAAAAACTACTTGGGTGTCTCTTGAAATGCTTTAACATGCTTTGAAATCCGGTGACTTTTATTGTAATATTACCAAATCTCTTAAAATCACTTAAAATCTATTAAAATCATTTAAAATCCTCTGTAATGCGCGAAAATCTTTCATAATTCCTTAAAATCCCTAAAAATCAGTTTATATCCTTCTGTAGCTCTTGAAATCCAGTGCAATCTCATCAATTCCCCAAAAAGTTTTGTAAATCTCGCTTAAATCCGTGACATTTTTGTAACTTTCTACAGTTCTTTGTATTCCTTTGAAATACCTTACAGATTCTTGAAATCTTTTTAAATCCTGTCAAATCACTGGAAGTCTTCCAAAATCTAGTTTACAGTGAAAATAATTGACGTAATGTTGGTATATTAACCGAATTATTAATAATTTTTTTAGCAAAATTTTTCAACTGAACTAAGTTTCAATGCACCGCAATCAGTTCGACGTATTATTAATTCCTTCTCCAAAGAGGAGATGTCACGATAAAGCGCAACGCAGTTCAAGGAGCTCATTGATATTCCGAGGGCAAAGCCCTCCGACCTCTCCACTCGATGCATATAACGTAATTAAGACATTCGAATGTCCCAAGATAACGTTTTAGTACCACCTGTGATTTTCTCTCTTCTCATTCCATCCCCCTTTTCAAATGTCTAGCTTGCCTGCATGATACTCTTTAACTCACAATAAAATTATTATCACATGAGTAATTCTAATTGCACATATTATTCATATTCCCATATTGTGATTATATTTCGTAATCATTCCGAAATCTCTTCTAACTCTACTGGGTATATTATCGAAAAGCTTGACGATACTATATTATCGTAGAACACATTATTAGTACTGTTCGATATCGCTCCTCATTAGGACAGAATTACGTATATTGCATGTATTACCTTCATTCGCCACTAATGCTAATTACTGCTATAGTAAAACTAGCTTCCAGTTGCATCAGTCGCTGTACGGTGCTGCAACCCGAGACCCCACGAAAAGATTATCTTACTTAGTTTACTTTCTTCCTTTTCACTAGGAAATTGAGACAGATTATAAAAAATATTTATATTTAAAAAATTGCAAAAGATTATGTATGGGTAATTCTCAATAACTTTTAGATATTATGTCCTATTTATTGTTGCCGGAGGATAGGATCAAAAATAAATGTGTGTGAGATTCATTTGTTTGGTGGCCAATAGTAATTGATTTGTCAAGTTTGTCACAAAATTATTGTTCCGTTATTTTTACGATAACATTTTGTACTGCGATCTGAACAGAAATTTTTTTAATCGATTTTTTCGGGGACAATTTAATGATCGGATTTGGTAACTGCCTATAAATTTTGCTCGCTGAACGGAGTTGATCTCTAAATACTTTCCGACAAGCTTCAAACTTTATTTTTGAAGTATGTACATCATTTTTTTGTTGTGAACTAAAAAATATTTTTATCCTCATAACACTTCACATTTCAAAACACGTTTTCATGTAAAATTTCTGAATTTTTAACAGCTGTTAACAAAAAACAACTCATAAACATAAGATATTTTTCAATGCATATCTGCATACTAAGACCTTCATTCTCAGCCATCTTTGAAGATAATCGAACCATTAAATAAGCATCCAACATGAAGGAAAGACAAGCCAAATTTTCTCATTTTTTAAATTTTTTACTCACTAATAACAAAGAAATCTTAATATAAAAAAGCACAGTTTATTATTTAATAGGCATTCACCAATTATTTTTAATAAACATCTGCATAGTGATCTAACAAAAAAATTATCACTTTTACACACTAATAACAAAAAAGAAATATTATGACATAGCAACCTTTATTTTCCTATGCATATCTACATATCAAGACCTTTATTCTAAGCCATCTCAAAACAAAAATTAGACGAATAGAAAGACTACCAGCATACAGTGGTTTAAAAAATGAAATTGCTTTGTTTTTCTTATTTTCCAAGTCCTGCTAACAAAAAATTTCACTATGACATAGAAAGTTTTATTTTAGAATAAACATCCAAATGCCAAGACCTTCAATTTTAGCTTTGCAAAACTGTTGATCTAAAAGAAAGAAAGAATGTTGATTACTAGTCCAAACACAGGAGTCGCTCAAAAATTTAATTTTTATTTAAACTGACTTTGTATATATACAAAATTTGATTTATTAATTCACATCTGCATACAAAAGCTTCACTTTAAGTCACTTTCCATGACACTCGACCTAGAAGAAAAGATTTCAATATAGTCATGTGAAAAAAGGAAAATGCTAAATTCTTTAAAAAAAACCGTATTCGAAAACAATCCTACAACGCTCATATGTTTGCATGTTAAGGCCGTCAACTTAAGCAATCCCCGAAAAAATCAGCCGAATACAAAAGCTTTTTCCAAAGGCTTTTTTCTTACAATAATAAATATTTTGTCTTAAAAATTTATCATAGGATATCGCAAATGCTAACGTACGTCCCTGGATTCTGTTTTTTGCGTTAATTCGAAAAAATTTAATTGTGCTAAATTTCATTAATTTATGTGATACTTAGGGCATAGTATCGATTTTACTAGTTTCGATTCCCTCGGGGTTTTCCCTACAATAATAAAGATTTTGTCTTCAGAATCTAGGGAATGATAGCGAACATACGGTGGTCCCCGCACTCTTTTTTTGTGAGTTAATTCAAACAAATTTAATTTGTTCTAAATTTGATGTTTGTATTTTGAGGTTAAGTGTGTTACAATTCTCTCCCATAATTATTCTTGAGTGTTGCCGACAGCATCGGAACGACAGAGACCTACATTATCGGAATGCCAGAGAGCTGAAAAACGGTTTTGTTATTATTCCTACAAAAAGAGTCCGGGCACGTCCATTATAATATTGTATAGCATCTCCGAATTCAGAAAAAAGCGAGGGAACTGAACCCGATTTACCGCACGACGAAGTATCACATGCCCTTAATTTAAACCATCTTTAAATACAAGCCGACTAAAAGAAAATATTACAGAACAGTGATATAAATGAACGACATTTTCAAATTTTTTTAACTTTACGTACTGATGACAAAAAGAAATACTAGAACATCGAAAATTACAGTTCTTAATCTTGATCTATAAGTAAAAACCTTCGATTTGAGCCATTTTCCAATACAATCAAGCCAAAGGTATAGATTCCAGCAGAGATGTCATTTTTTTTGTTTGAAAATTTTTATAATGAACATTTGAAAAAGACAAATTCATGCCATATTCAAAGACAATCGACCTAAAAGAAAAGATTTAAGCATAGTGGACATAAAAAAATTACTCATTTTCGTGATTTTGTATCCAATGTTAAGAAAAACAATATTATAATATAGAAGCATTTATTGTGTGATACATTTCTACATTTTAAGAGGGTTTTAATAAATAAATCCCTCAAAAGCGAAATTTTTTGATCAGTAACATATTGTATATTTTATTTTTTAACGCACAGTTTTAGAGTAGGATAGACCATGTGCAAAAAAGATTGTTCGCTATTTATATGTATGATGATAAGAAATGTTTCCACAAATAAATAAAACTAATATCCCGATATTAATAACGAACATTAAATTACCTTCCACTGAATTAAAATGGATAATATAACTGCTTTTGAAAAGTTTGAGTAGCGTAATAAGAACTAGCGAAGTGAAGCAAGTAAAAGTTTTTGGATCCTTCACGTCCGCAAGAAGCTCTCAACTCATAAACTTGTTCGATATTCAAGTCTCGTTTTTAAGACTTTCTTATAGTAACGAACCTGAAAACAGTTTGAATCATTTTAATCATTTTCTTACCAATTTTATCAGAAATTAATTTCTAATGGAGAAAACGAGTTAAGCATTAATTGCAATATACGTGTTTTCAAGTAACACAAAAAACAATATGCACTGAATCAGAGAGATAGGGCCCACAGAGTTGGTTCTTCCGAGAACTGACGCGGCGCAGTCTTGATGGATAAGAGGAACTGTAGGGAGGTGGGAGATGCTCACTCACACTGTATACGCACTGTATTTATACTCTATCTCTCTCTCT
>NC_046659.1:81199090-81203363 GCF_010883055.1 Belonocnema kinseyi | reverse complement strand
TCAAGATCTTAACCTGGTGGAAAAAATGTTTACAAGAAAGTACAACATTTGTACAATTATAATTTTTTGTTAAAATGTATACTTTTTTATAATAAAATGTGCGAAAAGGGAAAGCAAGCGTTTCGTGTTCTGGGAGTTTATTGAATGAATGTACAAATCTGGTGCACAACTCAAATCATTGATAAAAATAAATGAAATAAAGGCAACAAATAAAAATCTACCCGCTGCGCAAGCACATTCTCCTTATGCGCTGCGCGCGCGGATCGCATCGATTGCCAGCTTGAGCGCGCCTAGGGCGTGCGACTGTTGGTTCTCGCGTTGCGCGCTTGATAATAAATTTGTCTCGCGCTTCGTGCTGTAAATAGAATTCTTAACTCTTGAAAACAAATAGTCTCAAATATTTTTAAAACGCGCTCACTTGTTGAGTTTTCATAAAAAAATAACTGGTTTACGAACTCGTTCTTTCTTTCTAGTCCTTTAAAAAGTGTGCCAAAGCAGAATCAAATCTGATCAATCTTTCAAAAGCTATTGTGCCTACATAATACAGACTACAGACTACAGGCAGAGGCACCTTCGTAAATATCATTTTTTCTGGCGCAGGGGGTCTCAAAACGTGAAAATATAATGAAAAGCGACAAAGTGAAATTTTACATAAAACCAATACCTTCTCATTAGGATGAGAATGTAATAAATATAAAAAATTACAGGAGAGCACAACTTTTTTTTATTATGACAAATTTCGTACTTTTTTGTATTTTATTGTATATTTTTATATTTTATTGAAGTGTCAATTTCTTACAAGCATTTAGAAAATTGAAATTTTTTTTAAATTGAAAGGAATGTTAAACTGCAAATAAAAATTTAACGATTAAGAAAGAATCAATTACGATCATTGAATTCAGGATACAAATTTTGACAGTCGCAGTTCAAAAAAACTGAACTACAAATTAAAAAACGAAAAATGGAATCCATAAGCCATTATCCTGAAAAAATATACACGCGCGCGTGTGTGTGTGTGTGTGTTGTCTAATCGATTGCTATATATTTGAGGAAAAAAACTTAAAACTTAAAGTTTTTTGTTATTTAATAACGATTGTTGATAATTGTCTTAGAATAGTCTACCATTCCTTTGAAGTTTAAACATAGAAGCTTTTTATATAATCAATAGCTGTCATGAACACATCTTAATTTTAAAATTATCTAATTGTAATTTTCTAGAAATTTGTATTCATAGCATAGGTCGAAAAAGAACATAGGTTGAAACAACATAAGCTGAAAAAGAACAACACATTAGCTGCAAAGCCTGTAAATTCCTATAGATCCTTGTAGTTATAAATTCTTTCAACTGTATTTTTTTGTAAATTCTATGCAGAAATTCGAAAAAGAAATAATCCGAATAATAGAAAAAAGTTGTGCTTTCCCGTAATTTTGATTGTAATTTATTGTATTTATTTGTAGATTCCTGTAAAAGTGATTTTAGTGTTTGGTAATTTTTTATAAAATTTGTTTAACAGGGTAAGTAATAGCATTAGCTGCTAATAAAATTTTGTTACAAATAGGATGGATAGATAGAGGTAGATTTATTATGAGGTAATACAATTAAGAGTTACGAGGGCCTGGAGTAACCTCTGGCCTCGTCTCCGTCTGACGCTAAACCAACTAGTGCTAACCTCACCTAACTAAATAACTGAGTTAGTGCTACCTTCTACCCTCTACTAGTAGAAACAAAACTCCTTTTTTACTTCCTCTTTATTTTTTTCCTGAATCATAAGCTCCTTCCAATTTAACTTTTCAATATTCTTTTAATAACAAACAAATTAGACCTTACCTTAATATAAAAGAAAGTTTACACAAGGAAATAATATAAAATATGTCTATAAACTAGCTTATACTTTTTTATATGTTTCTTATCAATGCCCGCAAGATTACTTCACTCATTGACAAAACATAACTAACAAGAGGAACCTGCATCCTTAAGATTTGTTTAAATTCATACTAAAATAATAAGATGCGCTTTTCAGCCATTCTCAAGAAAAACAGCTATTAAAAAATTTACGCACGTTACATAGATCGCAACGAACAAAAGTCTTTAAACTCCAGATTGGAACAGGCGGTAGCGCTCCGAGTTTTGCAACCGACAAGTCGTGTCTCAGATCCTACTGTCGGGACTTTTTGACATTTTTTTCATTTCATTTTTTTCAATCTTATTGTAATTCACTGTTATATTTATTATAAATTAGGCAAAATATCGATTTTTAACGATTTTTTTATATGAAAAAATTTTTGTTTTTTTTTAAACTTTCATCAACTGCGAATTGAATATTTTGAGCATAAAGCTCTGACGCGACATACTTGACAAATTTTGATTTCTTATTTAATTTTTTGTTTTAAAATATCCCTTATAACTCTAATTTCAAAACTAAAAAATTATATTGAATAAAATTGGCGATAAATGACGGCAACAAAAATTGAGCCCAAACTTTCACATTACAAACACGGAGCGCAACCGCCTGATCTAACTGGGTGTTGAAAGACTGTCCAATCCCGGTCCATTTATCGTGCGTGGAATTTTTAAAGTCGGTTTCCTCAAGAATGGCAAGAAAGCATATCTTATTATATTATTGCGTTAAAAGTTTGTTATAATGGCCTATACCAGGGAAAAGTGTGAAACCAAACAAAAATCAGAAGGAATAAAGTGATTTTAATAAAATAATATTTTATTATATTAAATATTATTATTCTTTTCATATATTAATATTATATTACTATCATATTAAATATTGTAATTAAATAATTTTTTCTCTTGTAAAATAAAAACTTATTTTTTATTTTCGACTGCTTCATACCTTACAGCATGGATATTCCACTTTCTTGTGAAAACTTTGTTTCTATATATCAAAAAACCACTGTTATTAAACTGCAGCAATTCAGATTGCTGAGGCAAAGAAATGGTTTCAAACAATATTAATTTTACAGATCTTCAGAATGTCAATTTTCCACATTCGATGTCATTGTATCGGTTTTTATAATTAGAACAAAGAGTTCTTTAAGACATTTAACTTGTTTTCTGTCCACATAAAATAAGTTACAAAAATATCTTATGTTTCAGAATTAACGAAAATACATCAAGGTCGCAGTTCCTGGCATATTTCAGTTTCGCGTCAAACGCAAGCACGTCCGTTGGATATCCAGTCCGAGGGGGCACGCCTGTAAATAACACAGGTACATAAAACAAAAAAAATATTTGTACCAAAATAAAAATTGAATTCATTTATTTAAATATAATTTCTATTTCTACCTCTTAATTATAATATTGCAAGGAATTTAAATACTGAAAAAGTAAACAACGATTTTTTGAAATTTCTGATACGGTTTTACGTTCCTAAGTTATGGTTTCAGAATGATTTAGTATTTGGATATTTCATTCTAGAGCAAAAATTCTTCAAAACGGATTCCCTCAAAAAGCCCTATTTTAAACATTCTTATTTTACTAGAAAGATAGATTGATTCTCTCGAAAGCCCTATTTTAAACATTTTTATTTTACTAGAGAGATAGATGGTAACATTTACGACGCATCACCTAATATTCGTTCTTGAAATGCGTTCTTGAATCTCGTTCTTATTATTGACGTGATTTTGAAAAAATACCTTCGGTTTTTACAAGAATCACTAGACAAAAGAGAAAAATACGGAATACTTATTTCGTTGCAATGTTAATCAAAGAGCATAATTGACTTCATATTTTTCCCTTTAGCGTATGAATTAAAAACAATTTGTGTTCATCATATTATGTAGCGTGGTCTCCCCTAAAATTCTTTCCTCCTTTCTCTGGGATGTTGCGCAAACAAGCTATTCCGAAGTAATTAAAATTCAAAAATAAAAATAAAATTTTTCCGTGTTATTTAAACAGAAAAATTAAAAATGAATGGAGGCAAACCTTAATATTAATATTAAGGGCTCTAATAGGCTCACACATTTTTGTTTTTATATGTACTTTCGACTTTTCAACAGCATTAAAAAAATTATTCTTTTGTAAACACCCTCATATATATAGTGAAACTCTTCTTTAGCCCCGTTTTCGGGGCTGACAGTGGCTGGCAACTGTTATAGTCTGCTCCGCTTTTGTTTGTTCACGCCTGACTGCTCACCTGAGTGACAGCCGCAGATCCCACGCACCCCGCGCAGAACCTGTTACACCCACATGCAGCGCGGCCTCTATTCTCGAAAAGGCTATAGAAGGGAGAGCTATTGAATGTTTTCAATATTCATATTT
>NC_046659.1:81193921-81198990 GCF_010883055.1 Belonocnema kinseyi | reverse complement strand
TTGACATATAAAATAAGAAAATCGCGAATAGCTGCCTTCTTAAAAAAATACTGTTTTTTTTAAGTGTCATTTTTCAGTATTTGCATGTAATATTTGAATTTATTACAAGAAATAAAAAAAATGCCCTTTTTTGCTCAAATGTTAAGCAACGATTTCCAACGAGCAAAATTGTACATAAATGCAAATTAACACAAAATAGGACAGTGGTCGAGTTCACATTGCTAAAGCATAAACGTGGTAAATTGTCAAGAGTGCGGATCTTTCACGTTCCCTTATTCGGTTAAGCCCAGAATGTCCTGCGCTTAAGCTCGCATAATTTTCGTCCTAACTACCGGGAAATTACGTTGTTCTCTACTGCCTTCCTGGGGAAATTTCGTTCCAGGCGCTTTCGAGAAAAAACGAACAAACGAAAAAAAACGAATGTTTGTTTACTGTTATCTGTATAGCTCAAATTTCAAAAATATAGCATAGAGGAAGAATAAACATACTTTGCTAAAGGCAAAGCGAATTCCACCTTTTCTTAAAATCCCCAGTACTTAAATGCCAACTTTTCTTAAAAGTTTTTAACAATCCAAATATTGAAGAAGGTACGAAAAAAGTTCAATTTTATTTTTTCAAAATTTCTACCAGAGTTGATGGGATTTTTGTAAGACAGAAGTATCGAAATATTTATACTTTATTTTTTATTTTTTATGTCAAGCAAGCCTTTTTGCAAGACAAAAGTACCAAAAAAGTTCCGTATATATTTTTTTTTATTTTCTAAAGTCCTCAAACATTTTTTTACGACAAAAGCAATTAAAATTGGACTAGATTACCAAAAAAATTCAAAAAATGTCCCGTTGCATCAGAACTTTTTTCGGATAAAAGTACCGGAAAAGTACCATTTTAATCTTTAAAAATTTTGTACATTTGTCCTACAAATGACCTGTTGAAACGGTTCATATTTTGAACTTTTTTGGTAATTTAATCGTATTTGGGGCATATACAAATTTTAAAACAAAAATTAGGTGGGCCTTTTTTGGTACTTCATACTAAAAAAGTCCTGTTCGAAATACAAAAAAAATATGGAAGACTTTTTCGATAGTTTCACCCTACGAAAGTCTCATCAGAACTTGTAAAAATTCCGAAAATAATGAGACAGCTTTTCTAGTACATTTGTCCACAAAATTCTATAGAAATTCCAAACAAAATTTTAATTAAGTGAACTTTGTTTTACTTTTGTCCTCGAAATGTCCCATCAGTAAAGGGGAAAATTACGGAAGAAAAACTGCAAATTTTCCAGTATTTTTGACGCTAATATTGTTTAGGGCTTGTAAAATTAAAAACAGGAGTGAAACGTTTCTGGGACTATTGTCTTTAAAATGTCCTGATGAGATCGAACACATTTTAAACTTTTTGAGTACTTTATTCCTACCAGCATCTGTAAATATTTCGAAAAAAAAATAAAATAAAACTTATCTAATATTTTTTTCCAAAAATTATTCAGGACTTTAAAAATAAAAAATAAACTAATTAGGACTTTTTATTACTTTTGTCGTAAAAAAGGCCTGTTAAGAATGAAAAGAAAAATTTAGTGGAACTTTTTCGACCCTTGGTCCTAAAAATTTCCCAACAACTTCTGTTCCGAAAAAAATAAGATGGGACGTTTCTATTTCTTTTGCCCCCCAAGGTTTTTAGGACATATGAAATTGACTAAAAAATTAAGTGGAAGGTTTCTAATACTTTTGTTCTACAAGCACCCTGTTGACTTCGGTCATATTTTACACATTTTTAGTACTTTAATCCTATTACAGCAGTAGCTTTTTTGGAAAGAAATTCTATCTGCAACTGTAAAAATTTGGAAAAAAGTTAAATGGAGCTTTTCTAGTACTTTTTTCGAAAAATTATTTATGGCTTTCAAACATTTTTATATCAAGTGGGACTCTTCTGGTACATTTGTCCCAATAAGCTTTTAAAAATTGTTCTAAAAAATTGCTACTTAAATATGATTTGTTTCACACCTAGTACTTTGCCTGGACTTTATCCGGAACTTCGATGGGATGCAAATGGGACTTTTTTTCTCGGTAATTATTACTAGGATCCAGTTTGTGATATGTCACCCGTAAATAGCATAGCATGCCTTTCTCACTAAACCACAGACTTAATTTCTGTTTTGGACATATTCCTGCATGTGCATATTAATTGTGTAAGCATAAAGGTCGGATCTGTTAACTTGTCGCAGCATGAATCTCCACATTCTCTTATTCAGTTAGTTGTGCACAGTTCTGCACTTAAGTATATGCATTTATATGAGATATAACTGCTTCAAAATTAACCTGTTCTCTAGTAATTTTCCTCGAAAATTTTGTTTATTGCCATGGGAAATTAACAAGAATGTCAAAGCTTTCTGAAACAAGATTAATACAATACAAATTTACATTTACATTAACTCGTGCCTTTTGCCAATTCTATACATGTCACTAATATTAAATTGTAGTTTTTGAGATCAACTTCTGGTTGATGTAGGTCGAATAAAAAAGGGTAAAAAGTGATGGTGTCGGCGAGACAGACAAACTGATCAATCTGACGCTTTTGAACTCCATCAGTTACCCACTTTTTCCTTTCATAACTCTTCTTTCTTATTCAATCTCTAACATTTCATTATCACTGCAGCCAAAATTGTTTTCATAACTTTTATATATTTCCTTGATCGACCTTAAAGGAACAATATTCGAAAGATTTCAATTCGAAGTAAAAGAAAGGATAACAAAAAGTCATGGACTGTCTGGGATATTTCGCTAAAGAAAAAAAAGGATTCATCTATTAAAATCTCCAATACAGTCTGGGAAAATGCAAACGATTCTAAAGAAAATAAAGTCGTACCATCAAACGGCGATTTGAAATTAATTTTTGCATGACTATAGAAAGGAACGCCTCTAATTGTTATACCTTAAAATTGGTTCCATTAAATTCAGTGAAATTTATCTAAATTTAAGACTCCACTCTAAAATTCAGATTAAAATTTTAATTTCAGGACCTTGAATGTTTCAAATTTTAGACAAAACACCTTTTGGCCTTAAGTGTTTAAATTTAAAAAAAAACACCTTTCGTTTGTTTTAATTTGAAAAGCTTTAAATTTCTAACTTTTCAAGAAAGAATATTGCATTCCCAACAAAATTAATGACTTTTTAATAAACTAGTTCAATTTGCATTCAAAAGGATAAATTTTCAACAGAAGCGTTAAATTTCCATCCAGGAAAGATTTTTCACGCAGTTTTCGCAACCAAACAGTTCTATTTTTAACCAAAAAACAGTTAGACTTACAAAACTAATTAATTTTTAACAAAATACGTGAATTGTAGAGCAAGTGGTTGGATTTTTATACCCAAAATATTAATTTTTAATAAAGAAGTTGATAAGCAACCAAATAGAGTTCAGCTTTCTACCATTTTCAAACCAAAAAGATGAATTTTCAACGTAAGAGTTTCCAACAAAAAAGTTAATTTTCAAACTAATAATTGAATTTTCTACCAAAATATTTTAATTTTTACAAAAAAAAATACTTTTGAACAACATAGTTAAATTTTAAACCACAGTGATACATTTTTATCTAAAATCATGAATCTTCAACCAAACATCATTCTTAACAAAATAGTTTAACTTTCAACCGAGCATTTAATTCTCAAATACAAAAAAGACGAATTTTCAAGAAAATAGTTAAACCCTATACAGAAATATTTTTATTAAAAGAGATACATTTTTCAACCAAAAACAACACTCTTGAAGATAAGAGTTGAATTTTCCATAAAAATGTTCGTTATTTTTAAACCGGCTAGCTGAACCTTTTATAACCAACACAGTTCAATTTGTAAAAAAAATGGATTTTTAACCGAAATTGATGAATTTTCGACAAAAAGTTACTTTTCATCCAAATAGTGGAACTTTCTCCTAAAATGGTTAGATTTAAAAATGCCTAGTATTTTCTGATTAATAATACTTGTAGTGAATTGGACATTAGTTTACTGTTTTTATGAATGTTTTAATTTGTGTTCTTATTTTCTATTTTTATTTGCGTTCTTCGTTACATTTATGATTCTTGGACTTGTCCTTATATTTGATTTTCGTATTGAGTAATGTCTAAATTTATGTCTAAGCTGGTCTTATCGTTTTCGTGCCCTCCTTCTCTTACAAATAGTCTTGTTTCTCGGTTTCCCAATTTTATTTCCTCGCCTCGTCAGTCCGCGTTCGCCAAGCAACAAGTTCTGTTGATTTTATACAGTTTTAATCTATTTATAAGAAAAACCGCACTTTCACGGAGTTATTTCTATGAATTAAAGTGCTATGGTTCTACTAGGCAGTCTGATAAGTCCCTGAAAAATGATACACGGAGATGTTTTTTTGGCCAAAGTCGGTTTTATTTTTCAATATACTCTCCTTTTAGGTCGATACAGCGAGTCCAACGATTTTCTAACTTTTTGATACCGTCCGAAAAGTACTCAATCGGAAGGTCTCCAAAATACGCCTCAGTTTCAGCTATGAGCTCCTCATTTGAGTAAAAACGCTTAGCGGTGAACCATCTCTTCAGGTTAGGGAACAAGTAATAGTCGCTGGGGGCCAGGTCTAGTGAATATGGTGGCTGAGGAACCAATTCGAAGCCGATTTCATGCAATTTTTCTTGTGCAACTAAGCACGAATGAACAGGCGCATTGTCGTCATGATAAAGCGATTTTTTCTTCTTCAAATGCGGTCGTTTTTCGGCGATTTAGATTTTCAATCGGTCCAATAATGATGAATAGTATGCTCCGGTTATGGTTTTACCTTTTTCAAGATAGTCCACGAATATTATGCCATGTGCATCCCAAAATACGGAGGCCATAACCTTCCCGACCCATTGTTGCGTTTTTGGATGCTTCGGAGCACTTTGGCCCGGTGGAACCCACCGTTTTACCTGTTGCGTTGACTCAGGAGTGTAGTAGTGGATCCAGGTTTCATCCATGGTTATGAATCGGCGCAAAAACACGGTCGGCTTACGCGAAAATAATGCCAAATTCTGCTGGGAAGTTGTCACACGAATTCGTTTTTGGTCCACT
>NC_046659.1:81116629-81193821 GCF_010883055.1 Belonocnema kinseyi | reverse complement strand
TCTTGCGAAGATAGTAGTGTTTGATCAAAACTCGAAACTCAGATTTTTCCATATTAAAAAAAACTCGGGGGTTAGTCGCTTCTCAGTGCTGTAACTTGTAAACGCGTAAATATAAATGGCTGAAGTTTTGACAGGCGTCATTTGAAGGATCAAGCTCGACGAAAAGAGTTCACATTAGTGAATACTAATGCCATCTCTTAGAATTTTCAGGTACTTATCAGACTGCCTAGTAATTGACTTGACCTAAACACGCATGTTTCCCTACCAGAATTGATCAGTCGTGACAATGTATGGTCGTTTTTTAAGTGTTGAAAACAATACTTGTGTGTATGGATTCGTGCGTCACACTTTTTTGTATTAAAACATTTTATTGAAGAATACGAAAGTTATGATCATTTATATTGTTTGAAAAGGTGATTTTTATAATTTAACTTTTAATTAGATTCTTTAAAATTAATTGAAGAACCTTAAAGATTCCTTGATATTTAGATGTTTTATTTTGACTTCCTCTGTAAGGAAGCAAATATATTTGGTAATTAAACATAATAAAGAAACAAAATTCACATCAAATGAGCAAAATTAAATTGTTAATAAGAACAAGCTGCAAAAATCAGAGTTCTAATTCACAGATAGTTTGGATAAATCCAGCTTTTTCTCAATTTAAATTACAATCTTTTTTGGCCGAAGGTTAATTTTTTGTTAAAGTTTTGAATTGACATTTGTTAAGATATCTAAAACAAAAACTCTTTCTAATTTTCCTAAATAATCTTGGGCAAAATATATCTATTTAAATATATACAAAAATAGTTAAAAAATAAATAGTTATTCGGAATTTCGCATGAAAAATTCCCATAAATTATTTCAACTAAAATATATAAGGGTAACTAATTTTCCAGCAGATATTTTATTCAAGAAAAGGAGATTTTATGTGCTGAGATCAAGAGCTTGTATAGCTATAGGAATATTACAGTTTTCTTCCCTTGGAAAAGCTTTTGTTTTTTATGTTTGTCTACGCCACTGGTCATCCCATATCATGAATTTCCAACTCGAATCTCCTCGAATCTCTTTAAACCACCTCGAAGCGTCAAATAAATGCACCGCGACACCCACCACCCGAAAATCGAGGTAAATGCTCGCACTTTTTTTACTTGACTGCCCACGTCTGCCTCTGTAATCTACGGGATTTCCTTCACGAACGACCTGTTCGATTCTACGGACGTTTTCAGATTATACAGGTTCAAACTTCTCTACATGTATCTAATGAACTTTTAAATTATTATTTTTAACAGATTAGTGCAGGTTAAATTATCCAATGAATTTTGTTTAAAAAAAGAAAATTTACAAGCTTGAACGATTTTGGATTTTATTAAGTGCTTTTTCTCAAAAGTTAAACTTATTATTAAAAAAGTCAGTACATTTTTTAAAAAATCGTGTAAAAAAATTAGAATTTTGTCGACGTTTAGTGATTATTTCATTTCACTTCTTTAGGTGGTTTTGTACACGAGTAAAATCCGAAATATATTTTTTTATCAAAATAAATAATCGTGAAAGCATTAATTTTATTATCATTTAAAAAATTTTCTTCATTTTTTAACAGTTGTAGGTTCCGCTGGCGCTTTACGTAGAAAATTTTTATTTTGAAACAAAAATGATCACAATTTAAGCAATATTTTGAATCTTTTAACAATTTCGTATTATATTAGTCTTTTTTGTCGGAAAATTATTTATTTGAGTATAAAAAAACTAGATTTGAAATAAGATTCACAAATTTAAACAATTTTAGGTTACGTTAGCGTTACACAAAATAATTTATATTTCAAAACGCAATCATTATACTTCAACAAGAATTGCAATTTTTTTAATTTAAGGTTATATTAACGTTATTTACAGGAAATAGAATTTTGAAACAAAAATCATTAGATTTTAGACATTCATACTTTTTTTTTTTAATTTCAAGTTTCTTTAGCGTTGTACACTGAAAGTAAGAATTTTAAAACAAACCCCCTTATAGCTTGAACAATATTAATACTTTTTAACAATTTCGGATTGTTTCAGTGTTTGTCGTCCAAAATGTGCATTTTTAATTTAAAAAATCATATTTAAAGAGCAATTCCCAAGTTTTAACAATTATAGGTGATGTTGCCATTTAACAATTGAAGTTTTTATTTTTAGTAAAAAGAATTTTAGATGTCAAAAAATATAATTTTTTGATAAAATTGTAGGTTAAGTTAATGGTTTCCACTGGATATATCGGTGTAGATTTCATAAAAAAATTCACAAGCTTGGAAGAATTTAAGTTTATTTTAACTTTCTTCACAGGAAATCGTATTTATAAAAAAATCATTATATTTTACATGTTCATAATATTTTAACAGTTTTAAGATACGCCAGTGTTATACAATAAAAGTTAATATTTTAAAACAAAAATCATGGTAATTTGAAAAGTATTGAGACTTTTTAACAATTTTGGATTATATGAGTTTTTTTGTTTATGTTTTTTTTTTTAGAAAATTTACATTTTTATTATGAAAAAAATATATAATTTCAGGAAGATTCGCAATTTTCACCAATTTAAGGTATGTTAGTATTTTACACTATAAATTGGTATTTTAAAACTAAAATTTTAACAATTTTAATTTATCTTGGCGTTTACACTAGAAGCCTCAATTTAGTAACAGATCATTAGATTCCAAATGAGATCATCTTTTCGTATAATTGCAGTTTAGGCGAGCGGTTTTTACTCTAAACATTGAAATATATTTTTAAGAAGATTTACAATTTTTGAACTTTTTTTTCTTGATCAAATTTCTTTCTTCAAAAATGCCCTAACAACTGGTTTTTTAACCTAAGGGCTTTTTACTCAGCTTAGAATTTCGGTAATTTATCCGTAAAGGCCCATAAACCAGGAAACAAGAAACGATTGACTGTATTTCAATCGTATTTCAAGTCGTATGAAATGTGTATCTTAAAGAGGAATGGTAGATTGCTGACGATAGGTTAGACGTACCAGTGAATCGAAGAAGTGGTTATTTTACGATTAGCCAAAAAATATTTCGTTACGGATTAAAAAATGACGGGTAATCGTAATAATACTATTCACATAAGAAAATTACAAAACAGAAAAAAGAAAAACTTTATTTTTTAAATTTATAATTACTATAATATCCAATATTTATCGTAGTATATTATCGTAAAACGCAATACTCTGCCTCTTTCTTTCACTGCGAACCGCGTGATGGCTTGTAGTGCAACGTGAAGCTACGGAAAATGGCTCATTTTCCACAAATGCTTGGTTAGGTATAAAATGATCCACTTTTACACTTGGTGCAAAAATTGAGGATGAGGGACTAAGAGGGCTTGTAAGAGATACAATAGTTATGGGAGGTCACCTATGGAGAACAAAAAGAACTAAAAAGTGAAGCAGACTCGAATCAAAACAGAGAATTTGTAGAAACCAAAAGTGTCAATAGAATTTCGCAATTAGGTAAACGATGTTTTCAACCGAATAAACCAAGGGTTGCATCTGAAGTGTGTGGTACCGCTGTTGTAAAAAGAATGATTGGTGATGCTTGTTGTAATAATTAAATCCGCGTAGCTATTGACGAGAAGGAACAAGCGTATCTCAGAAAGTTAAATATTACAGGACTTGTCAATGACGAGAGAATTAGACTTAAAAATAAATATAGAGACAAGTACTGCAAAATTATTTTAAAGAAAATATGACAATCATTTTGGAAATGTTCAAGAAGAATTAAAGGAACGCAGTAGAACAAATTTAGCCGGGATTCAAAGTACTGAGGGTAAAATGGAGTGGGATGCGGAAATGCAAAAAGCTGTTATAGGGACTATTTGCGAAAATTATTTGAAGGTGAAGCCATGGAGTGTAACAACAGCGAAATAGGAGAAAATACGTTGAAAAAATCACATTAAAATAATCTAAGTCTCTAAGGTTAAGGCTATAATTTAAAACTGAAGAAATGGAAAAGTTTCTGGTGCAGATGGTGCTACTGCTGAAAATCTTTAAAGCCATGGGGAATATTTTTCTGAAAAGCTATGCGAGGCAATAAATATATGTCATGAGATAAGCAAAGTTTCACAGGACTGGAAAAAGGCGATTATCGTACCAATCTACAAGGGAAAGGATGATAAAAGTAACTGCAATAATTACGCAGCTAACAGCTTACTAATGTAAGTATCGCAGACAAAATATATTGGAAAATACTTATCTGTCAGCTTATAAAAATAAGAGAAGAAAAGATAGGCATTCTATTGTAGACTTATGCCAAAATGCGCAAATCAGACGTTTATCTTGAGAAAGATCACAGAATGAAGTTTCGGCGTAAATAAAAAAAGTTTTCTGTGGCATTTTTACATTCTCATCAGAGAAGGTATTAGATTTGTGTAAAATTTGACCCCCCCCCCCACCAGTTTTTGTCAAATTTTCACGTTTTGAGACCCCCTGAATCCGAAAAACAGGTTTTTACGAATGTGTCTGTGTGTCAGTATGTCTTTTGTATGGTATGTATGTATGTATGTATGTATGTATGTATGTATGCATGTATGTATGTATGTATGTATGTCTATTTGTCTGTGAACACGATAACTTTTGAAAAAATTAATCTATTAGATTGCCCTTTGGTACACTCGATTAGTATCCTAAACTAAAGGACAAGTTCGTAAGCCAACCATTTTGGATGAAAATTCAAAAAGTGGGCACATTTTGAATATTTTTGAGACCACTTTTTTACAAATTCACAAATTCTCTGTACGGTCATTCATAGTATTCAAAAAATTTAACAATTTATCCCATTGACTTTTTTCGAAAAATCAAAAATTTTTAGAGTTATAGCATTTTCAAAATCCAAAAAAACAAACTAAAATGAATATTTTAAGCCAAACAACGCATGATATGAAAAAAGTCAGGAGAAGAAAAACTTTGCTTTTTGAAAGCTCTACAAGATTATGATGGTAACTTTTTTAATTTGGTCGAAAAGTTGAAAACTCCGAATTTGATCGTACCAAAAATATTTGAAACCACATTTTTTCAAGATTTAAAAATTCTATGTACGGTTGTTCATAGTACTCAGAAGCTCATACAATTTATCCACATGACTTTTTTCTATAAAAAGAAAATTATCAGAGTTAGAACATTTTCAAAATATAAAAAAACAAACTTAAATGAACATTTTAAGCCAAACAAGAAAAGAAAAGAAAAAATTTGATTTTTGAAAGCCCTACAGGACTATGATAAAAACTTTTTCAATTTGGTTGAAAAGTTAAACATTCGAAATTTGATCGTACCAAAAATAATGAAAAATCCAAAAATTCCATTTTTTGGTCAAACAATGCAAGATATGAAAAAAAATGCAAAAGCTCAAATTGCGTGTCCTGGAAAGAACTACAAATTTATAATATATCACTTTTCGATATGAGCTAGGAAAAAAATGAGACAAAACTTGTTCATCCAAAAAAGAACTATAATTTTTTATAGGACACGTAATTTTGCTTCAGTCGTAAAAAATAACATTTAAAATAAAAATATTAAATTTGTTTGAAAAAATGACATAAGGTATAAACTTAAATTACCAGACAAAAGTTGTTCTCCCAAAAAAATCTATAAATTTATTATTAATCATTTTTCGATAGGACGAGCAGATTTTCTTTGATTCGTAAAACATAAGATTAAAAATTTTAAAATTAACTTTTTGAGAAAAGCACAGAAAAGACGAAAGAGAAAATAGGCTCCTCTATAGGACCCCATATAGGTTCCTCTATTAGACCCGATGGAAATGCGCAGTAGTTCTTATTTAATCGTAAAAAACAACATTAAAAATAAATAAAATTATAAAAACAAGGAAATGAGAATTAGTATGATTCAATTTTTATGCGTATTATGAATTGTAATGATATACATTTATTGAAATGATACATGTTTCAGAGCAGCTTAGAATACAATTTAAAGCAGAATAAGAAACAAATACAAAAATAGTCATAATAAATACAATTTGCCTTTTATTTTTCAATTTCACAATAAGTAATCCCAGGCAGAGTTACATAAAAAATGTATCATAATTGATATAAAAATGTTGTGTGTAATGTAGAAACGTTGTCATGTTGAACAAAATCGAATGCGAAGCACGAGATACGTGATGAGAATGTCTTCGTTAAAGCCAAAAGAGCTTTAACAAAAGAAAGTTCAAAATCACAAAATTACAGTTGTCGGTTCCAAAGACCAAGAGCGTAGTGCGATTACCATCAGTCGCGTGACGTAGGTGCGCTCAAACTCTCGAGCTAAGCTTTTTTAACGAAAGAGAATTCACAATCACAAAATTACAGTGATGGATGTTTTGAGTCTTAATTTTAAAATGTTTGCGCAAAAATTTACGAAAATATAAAGACCAAGCGCGTAGCGCGATATAACTACATAATCGAGCGCGCAGCGCGAGATAAATGCACAATAGAGCACGAAGTGTGAGATAAATAAAACATCGAGCGCGAAATGCGAGAACCAACTGTCGCGTGCCCTAGGCGCGCTCAAACTTGCGAACGAAGCGAGCCGTGCGCGCAGCGCACGATGAGAATGTGCCCGCGTAACGAGCAGATTTGTTTGATCTGAAAAAAGCATTTGTTAAGGTGGATATAATTAAGCTTTTAAAAGTTCTAAAAAAGTATAGATTTAATTGCCGACTCCTGAAAGCAATAAAAACAATATGTACAGACTGTAAAGCGAGAATAAAGTAAAAGTAAAACTGAGTGATTGGATTGATTTCAGGCATCGTGTAAGGCAAGGATACGTTATTTTATCTTTTTTTGCTATTTAGTAAATTAATGGAAAAATGTCTAAGAATCGCGCTCTTCGAAGAACAAGATGTAGATCGTGGGACAGTGAAGGTGCGTATGTTGGCGTTTGCAGATGGTAAGATTACTCGGCCAAAATCAGTCGATCAGTCCTTAAATTCTTTTGAATAAATTCAATGAATTAACCTGTATTCGAATCAATTCTTAAATCTTCGAAATATTTTTGAACTTATGATAAATTTTTTGGTATCTCACTTAAGTTTTTCATGCCCTGCTTCTTACCCTTGTATTTTTTCAAATTCTGCAATTTATCTCTACATCAAACCTGCTGTCATTAAACCTCTCTGTCAGAAGGAAAGAAAGAAGAAAATCTTGCTGAAGACACAAGTTCGAGTTCATATTCCAGTTTTGCGATTCAGTGACCTATTCAGCATTCACAGAAGATAACTTTTTATGACCAAAGTATTATATATAATGTACACTTAGTATGCAGTGCTTTCAAATTCCGAAAAAATCTCTAGAAAATACACCTTAGCGATAAAAGCAATCCTGCAAAACTTTTACTTTCGCTAGAAAAAGCACAAGCTTTCGAGATCAGGAAGAAAGGGGATTTCTGGGATTCAAAGGTATTACATAAATTGGGGTGAATCCGGATGGTTGCTTCCTCATGGTTAATGGGTCGACCCATTATGACAATTCTACGGTCGAAATGTAGGACTAAGCAAAGGCCAAAAAGAGAACAAGAAGTAAAATGTCTCTGAACTTTAAGTAAAGTAAACCTTTCCTTTAACTCTTTATCTAAGAAAGAAAACTGTCCCGACAGTCACTACGTCTTTACTGTTTACGAGAGCTGAATACATAAAAGGAAAATCAAAGGACAAGGATAAGGATTCAGAATGTAAAATCGATTTGTGGAGTGAATGTAAATTACGTTTAGCAGGAAAATGAATAAAACTTTTCAAATCGGTGAAGCGAAAGAATCGAGAAACTTCAAATGTATTAACTTATAATATAGATTCGACTTCATTCTCGTGCATTTTCCGGAATTTAGTAAATAGAGATGTTTAAAAATTACTGGTACCGCCAATGACATTTCTGGTAAAATATGTATGATTCATTCGGAAATTTCAAAATATGTTGAAAAAAGGCTAGATTCTGCAAGACGTCAAGCCCTTTTTATTATTAGAGTATTTTAAACCATTTTTAAAACTATTTTAAAAGATATTCTAAAGTTTTGGAATTTATTTGAAAATAATTTAGAAGTTAAAAATATTTTTAAAAATGTTTAACATAATGTATATTTGTAAATGTGTTGTATTACAATTTCCAAGCCTTTTTAAGGCTTTTGAAAGGTTAAGAGATATTAAAATTCTTTTTAGATTGCGGTCAACATTTTAATTGATTGATAAAAAGAGATATTTCGGGTTTCACTCGTGTAAAAAACTACTACGAATTGTTTGCCGACGTTTCAGGTCAGCCCTGAAGATGTGAACTGCAATGTTCACGAAACGTCGGCAAACAATTCGTAGTAGTTTTTTACACGAGTGAAACCCGAAATATCTCTTTTTATCAAAATGAATCATCGTGAAAGCATAAAATCTATTATCATTTTAATTGATTTTTAATTTTGAAAAATTAAATACAAGGAAATATTTCAAATGGTTTGAGGACATTTAAAATTATCTCCTATAGTTTTGGAAAAGAATGTAGAATATTTCAAGTCCAAATCTGTTAATTACACAGGCCGACAAAATTTGGCAAATTCAAAAGCCAGAAAGCAGACCTAACATTTACGAAGGATTTTGATGCGCTGAATCCGAATCCGAGCTCAAAATTGCTCTTTTACGTCAGGTTTTCAAGATATCATAACAATAGGTAATATGGAATTTGAAAGTACTAATCTTCTACTTTAAAACCTGCATGGATTTATTAGGATATCTTTATTTTTTACCAAAATATTGTAATTTGAAATCTTTTATTTTAGCGTTTTAACCCATTAACGCTGAGGTGTTCAGATTTATAAAACGCATTCTCTATTGCTGACGATACGATATTTTTTCTTCAAAATATGATCTCAGGGGTTTTTGAGAGTCCCTTTTTCTATTGCCTGTGTCAGTTTTTTGTTATAACCCCTAGAATATTCAATATGGCGGCCACAATTTAGGGCTTTAAAAAAGAACAAAGGCTCCGACACAAAATACCAACAAAAAAGCATACATTAGTTTGGAACCAAATTTTGCACATGAAAAATATGAAACCCGTGTCTTTTCATTTCTACGGAAGCCGTTTTCTAGGGGTAGGAACCACCCCTAACAAGCCACAAGCATGCTAATCCATCTGACTCTGGGAATATTTTAGTGAAAAATTAAGATATCCTAATAAATCCAAGTAGGTTTGAAAGGGGGAGATTAGTACTTTCAAATTCCATATTAGCTTTTGCGGTAGACATTTTTCTTATTCGGTTGCATAACCTCAAAAACAGCTAAAAAACGCGTTGTTTGGACTTTTAGGTTAGGATATCTTGAAAACCTTACGTACAGGAGCAATTTTGAGCTCGGATTCAGATTCAGCGCATGAAAATCCTTCGGAAATGTTAGGTCTGGTCTCTGACTTTAAAATGTGTCGGCCTGTGTTATAGATCACAAATTTTTAAAAATTGAAATTATTTTTTTGTCTAGGAGTTTTTGAATAGTTTCAAAAATAATTATGATTTTGATCATATTTCTTAAAACTTGTTAGCAAATGCAGATTTTTTTAGATTTTGGAATCTCTCAAGATAAAAACGACATTTTTTAATTCATGGTAATATTTAGACTGATTCTTCATTTTGAATAATTAATTTCAAGACCATATTTCAAATAATAGAAATAATTATAGCATGTCTAAAAGATATTTAGAAGTCTTAAAAAGATTACAAATATTATTAAACTTTAAAAGATCGCGGGAAATTAATAAAATATTTTTCAATTTTCTCCAATCGTCAAAAAGTGCTAAATAACTTTTAATCTTTCAAACTCGAGAAACTTAGTAAATTGATATTTATTTAACCTTAAAGCGAGTAAATAAAATTAAAAAATTCAATAATTTAAGTTGTGACATCGCTGCTCACCAGAAATTGATATGTGAAACAAAAATTATTAAAATTTAAAGATTCAAAATATTTAACAATTCCGGATTATGCTAGTCTTCTAAGTTAGAAATCGGTATTTTTTATTTTAAAAAATGTCTAAAATACAGTAAAACTCTTCTGTAGCGCCGATTTTGGGGCTGGCGGTGGTCGGGAACTAACTCGTTATAGTTCACTCCACTTTTATTTGTGTACACACACCGCGCAGTTCCTGTTACACCAGCCTCCGGTGCGACGTTAATTCTCGGAAGAGCTATAGAAGGGAGGGCTATTAAAGGGTTTTACTGTATTCACATATTTTAACAATATCAGGTTATGTTTGCGTTTTACTCCAAGAATTGATGCTGAAAAAATCATTATAATTTGAAGTAAATTGATAATCTGTGTAAAGAACTTTGTATTAAGTATGTGATTTTCTTTGAAAATTAAACATTTTAATTTATAAAATGGGAGATCATAGTTCAAATATGATTTGCAATCTCAACCTCGAGTCAATTGTTTCATTCACAAATTTGTTTTTTTAAGAGAAAAAATTATATTTCAATGAAGATTCATAATTTCGCAAAGGAGATTTACAATTTCTCAAGAATCTAAGGTTATTTTAACATTTTTCAGCGGAACTTGGTTGTTTTAAACAAAAAGTATAAAATTTCTAAAAAGATTTATAATTTGGAACAGTTTTTTGTTATATTATGTTATTTTGGAATTTTGTGTCGGAAATGGGTACTTTTCATGCAATATAATTGAATTTGATAGAAGATACAATTTTTTTTATTTCAGGTTAGGCTCACATTTCACACGAAAAATCAGTACAGATTTTTAGAAAGTACAAAAATTTTGAATAATTTCAAGTTATGTTAACATTGCTTGACGGAAATTGGTAATTTAAAACAAAAAATTATTGTAAGTTATTGTTAATATCAAATCATTTTATTTTAAACGATATTTTCACTATTTTAACAATAATAGGCTATGCTAGTATTTTTCTTCGTAAATTGATTTTTTTTTTTAATAATATAACAGTTTGATTGTCTCTATAATGTTAAAAAACATTATGTATATAATAATTCTGAAGTTGAGACATCAATCACCATCAATTATCAAAAATATTGCCCTTGATTTTTTATAAATTTGTGTAAAAGGTACTATGAAATCAAAACATGTTGTATTATAATTTATTAACAATAATAGTAAATGAATACGAAAAAAAATAATGATAACAAATAGTAATAATCGTGCGCATAACGTACGTGTTTGTTTTCTATTTTATTTTAAAATGTATCGAACTGAAGAGTATAAAAATAATGATATCATCTAAGAATGTTTTTTATTTTCCTTAAGATCGAATATAGAACTTTTTGAATCAAAATTGTGATCTATCCTCAGTTCCTCATTGTGCAACACAACTTTTCCAATATTTAACTTTTAAAAGCAACTTTTTTGATACAGAATGTGACTGGGTCTACGAGGATATGGATTGCCCCAGAGATTGCGTCCTAGCTAGTCCTGGATATCCTGGTGTCTATGCACCGAATACTCGATGTCGTTACCTGATCACTTCCAGTCGACAGGTCTCCATCGCCATCAACTTTACCGCAGTCTTAATGCCGCATAAGTAAGTGCTACCACTTAACTAGAGTAGCTCTCAACGAGAGATGTGACCATAATGTTTAATGAATTCTAAAAACTGAATCTCAATTAACACTTAATATCGAGAGACATCCAAATTAATTCTGAGCTCCAAATCCAATTCTATATGAATGGCCCAGGTCCATAAAGGGCCCCTAGAGACCCTTACCCCTCACACCTGTCTCAGCGCACTGAAGCATGAAAGCTGCCCCCCCCCCCCCCCCCCCCCCCCCCCCGGTAAAGTGAAAATTTCTCTTCTATTCCATTTTACAAATGCCTAAAATAAAACACAAAACATGAAAAAATAATATTTTAACTGCCTTCACCACCCAAAATACTAGATCTCGAAACAGGACCGACAAACTCGTAACCCTATGCTTGAAGTTCCAATATAGAAAGAGAAATTTGAAACCAAATGTTCGAATTTTCAAGCGAAAAAAGAATTCAGTTCAACCGCAACAGTTAAATTTTGAACCAATGATTCAAGTGTTCAACCTAAATTTCAAACCAAATCTCTTCTACCGAAAAAGATTAATTTTGAATCCAAAACGATGAATTTCAATTTTTTTAAACTGAATCTTTAACCAAACAGAACAGATTAAATTTTGAACCATGAAAGATTTTTCATGCAAGATAAAAAAATATTTGAACCAAGTTATTAAATTTTCATACGAAAAAAACGAATTCTCCAACCAAAATTTGAATTCTCAATCCGAAAATAATAATATTCAACCAAAGAGTTAATTTTTAATTGTAAAAAAGTTAATTTTGAAACAAGTAGTTGAATTTTATAGGAAAATAGTACAATTTTCAAACCAAAAAGGCGAAATTTCAACAACAAAATAATGCTTTGAACCAAAAGACGAAATTTCTACAAAATAGATGAAGTTTCAACCCAAAAATATATATTTTCAAATAAAAATTTAATTCCCAGCTTTTGTTAAATTTTAAACCCGAAAGGATAAATTATTGATAAAAAATATAACATTTAAATTTGCAATTAAAAAGTTTTAACGAAATACATGGATTTTGAAACAATAAAATAAATGTTAAATAAAGTAGTTAATTTTGTACCAAATAAGGTGAACTTACAAAAAAATAAAGATTTTGAATGAAATTGTTGAATTTTCAACTCAAACCGGTTAATTTTAAACCAATAATGGAATATTAAAATTTACAGTTCACAAAATATTTTCACCTAAAAAACAACAAATTTTTTTTAAAAAATCGTTCAATATCAAAACAATTAATTAAATGTTTAATGAAGTAGTACAATTTCCAAGCTTTTAGTTTAATTTTTAACACAGAAAATGCGAGTTGTTGTGAAACGCCCGGGAAAAGTTATAACTTCATATGATGTAAATAGAAATGGTTTTTCTTTGAACTCTTTCAATATAAAAAATAGTTGAATTACACTTAATAATTACACAACACTTCAGTAAACACACACAAAATCGCAAATCAATTCACGCACGTGTACGAACCACGACCTTCCAGAAGACTGCATGCCGCTATACACTACTATTCTATATTAGCGCTTGCCGCTTGAGAGGGTTAGTGAGAATAGAGTGTTACAGCGAAGCATAGAGAGAAAGAGAGCGTCCGACAGAGCGAGAGCGAGAGCAAGAGAGCGAGAGAGCGAGAGAGCGAGAGAGCGAGAGAGCGAAAGAGCGAGAGAGCGAGAGAGCGAGAGAGCGAGTGAGTTAGTTAGAGGCCTGAGTGAGAGAAGTGGAAGAAGCGAAGGAGAGGTAGAGAGTGAGAGGGATTGAAAAAGTCAGTCAGTGGGAGAAGCGAAAGAGAGAGGAAATAAAGCGTTACCCTGGCAGCGTTATACTCAAAGTGTAATCCCGTTTTGGAAGTTCACCCTGTGTCATAAAAAATAATGACTTCAAACATTAATCCTCAATTAAATATTTATTAGTTTAATGTTCGAATAAAAACGAACAGTTCTTAAATAAAAATAGAATACTCAAATTTTCAGTTAAGAAAATTAATTTTCAAGAAAAAATATAATTTTTGTAGAATTTTTGTAGAATTTTTGTAGAATTTTTAACCAAAAGAGATAAATTCTTAAATAAAGATATAATAGTAGAATTTTGAGTTTAAAATAATAACCTTTAAACAAAAACTTAAATTAACTTAAATTTTCAAATAATTAATTTATTGGTTTACGCAAAAATTATACAAATTTTATTTCTATTATATTTCACAGTCATAATTCGTTACCTGTGAAATCTAGACGATTAATTCTCTTTCTAGATTTACAACTTTTCAACAACAAATTATTCTCTGCGTTGTTAATGTTGCTTCATTCCCGACAAATGAGTAAAGAATGGTAAACTTTGAGAGATCATATCTCATGATAAAGCAAGGCTCCGTTTTTTTGTTTTATATATAATTACTGGAAATTTTGTGTACCTTAGTTAATATCCAGAACGCTTTTTCGTAAAATTAACAGGTTTCAAATTAGAAATAAAAACTTCAGAATTTTATTTTTCTGAAACAATTTTTTTATAAATTCGGTTACTTTCGAATATCATAACTCCACACCTATAGAAGACTTAAGGTTCTTTTTAAAATCTTTTTTAATTTTTCTAGCTTGATCTTACTTTAAGAGATTTAACTCTAAAATGCAATGAAAAGCCTCAATCTACGCAAATGTGATTTTTAGAACCTTTAAAAATAATGTTTCTGGAACCCACCATAGTCAATAAATATGAATCAGTGAAAAGTTCACTGATTGAAATAGTAGTAATACATTTTACTGATAAATCAGCGATTTCGGAATTATTCACTAATCAGTTCAGTAACACCAGAGTAAATCATGTGAAGCATAACCTCTACATTTTTCAGTTAAGCATTGTTGTTACTCTTTTACTTCTGTAGCAAGAAGAATCCCTTAATGAAGTAAATTTGTTAATTTTCAGGCTGTAGGTCTGCTGAAATAATTACAGGATAAATATATTGTAACTTGTATAGGAAGTACTTACTTAACGGGTTTTTACATGATAGTCCAATCTTGAAAATAAAGTAATATGTGAGGTTATTTGTAATTTAAAAGCATCGGAACTTTTCAACTTTTTTAATATTTAATAATATTTATGGGGTTTAAGTTTTTACTATGACTCTTTGATTGAAAGTACTAAAATATTATTTTATTATGATTGTTAAATTGACATAAGCAATGCTGCCAACCCTCTAAAGTGGTTATTTCACTGAATCAGTAAGCAACCTTTCAGTGATGGTCAGTGACCCATTTCTAGCTATTTAAATCAGTAAAATTTCAGTGACAATCAGTGAAATTTCACTGATTCAGATTTAGAGAGTACCAACTGCTAGCTAGTTAAAACTGTGAGATGAACTTTTTCGTTTAAGATGCCTGGACTAGAGAAGAATATAAAAAAGTTGAGAACATGAAACTGTTAACTTAAGAGAAAAACATCATTGAAACAGAGGAAACTAAAGTACCGATTTAGTTCCTAGATAAAACCTATAAAACCCTGCACTTAACTTTATTTTCTCCCGAGAAAGTAATCAACTTCTGTTTAATGAGACGTAATTTTTTATAGCGCGAAGCGAAAAATTCATTAACAGTAATGAAACCCTTCAAAAGAAAAAAAGTTGAGATAGAAATCTTATTTGCATTAGAAGAGAAAAATATTCCACTAGAAAAAAAAACTATTTAATTTAATAGCAATTTACAATCTCGTAATCTTCTTGAAGTTAGAGAATGAGAAAATGTTTTTTGTAGAAAAGGATTCCTTGAGTAAAAATCTCGTATTGATGCTAGATTTTGAACCTGGATTCAGTGTCGCATATCAACATCGACGTTAAAGCCATTTTATTGGACCAAGAAATACCAATCTCAGATTCTATTATCGCGTATCACGAATTATTTACCCCATCTTTTGAGGCGTAAAGCCCCTTTAAACCTCCAATCCCAACATGGCAGACCTTCGCACCTAAGTTTGTTCAATGTCAGTTTCCCATTTCAACTTGCCCAGGGTTTCTCGCCGCTCGATCCCAGTCAATTGCAATCGAACAGAAATACCCTAGAACTAGCGGAACCTTCCTAGATACGTATGCGAAGTCACGTGCCCAAGCACTCTTCTAGAAACTCGAAATTCTTTTTTTAAATCGACAATTTCTTTAAGACAGTAATTAAAATGTTTGAATCAAATTATTAATAATAAGCAATGATATACGCACGCTACAGAGCATAGGAAACATTTCATCGCCAATTTGTGATGCACAAATATAAAAGAGGTTTTTATGTTTCAAATTTCCTCATTATATAGTGTAATCACTTCAAAAAAATAATAATTTAAGGAGCATGGTTTTATTTTTTAAGCAATATGTTTTTTTTCACGGAATAATGGGGAAAGAGTCTTGGAAAATTAAAAAAGACACCTCATAGATATTTATTCTGTAATTATTTTTCGTCCATTTTAATTGTTGGAAATTCTCTCCAATCTTTTCAAATTATTTCAGATTGTTTTAACTTTCTTGAAACCAACTGGAAAGGCACAGAATAATGCAGGAAATTTAGATAAATCAAAGATGTCAAAAATTTTAAGAATTAAGAGATTTTCACGTATTCCGGGTATGCAAGGAATTTCGAATATTTAACAAACTCATGATATTTACACAATTCAGGGAATTCAAAAATTTAAGTAATTATGAAAATTTAGGAACATCAGAGATTTTAACGCATACAGGGAATGTAAGAAATTTGAAATAATTAAGCAATTCTATTAATTCCGAATTAAATATTCAAGTAATTTTGAGAATTCCGAATTGAAGGAATTTGGAGATTTTAAGTAATTCAGAAGAAGTAAGGATTTTATTGAATTTAAAGAATTTCACAGATTTTAGAGCGTTTATTGAATTAAAAAAAAAAGAAATGCAAGTTTTTCATTTTAAGATTTGAAATCTATAGTCATGGTCTATTTTCTAGTTGCAAAATTGATTAATTTTCAGTTGTAAATCCTAAGTATTCAAATTATTTAAATTTGTAAGCCCACGAATAAAAATTTCCCCATTCTTATAGGTTCCAAGACTTCAAATCTTCACAATTTAAAGTATTCCTCATTTACAGGTTATTTAATATCAAAGACTGTAAATTGGCATTTATTCGATTATGTAAAATTTTTAATTTAAAACTATGTGATTTTAAATGTTTATTCAAGTAATTTAGGACATATGAAGTTTAAATTACTTTTTGAATTAATCCCTTCTTTTAATTTTCTTAACTGTTATTATTTTAAAATGATACAATTTTGAATTACTAAACATTTTTTTTTTAATTTATGGTTTTGAACTTTTAAGAAAAGGGGAAAGTCCAAAATCTTTTAAGATCTTTGTAATCATTATGACTTTCTTACATAATAAACTAAAAAATAAATTAAACTAACTAACAAATTCTCTAAATTCCTCGAATATTCTAAATTTCTGAAATTCTTTAAATTTGTAAAATCCTCTGAATTCCTTTTTTCTCAGAACATTTAGATTAATCCAGATATAACTGAGAATTTAAAGGAATTCAGTTGATTTCAAGGAAATTGAAAGAATTCAAAGGGATTCAAAACAGTTTTAAAGCATTTCCAGCAATTAAAAAAATGCAATATGATTAAAAACTGTATATCTTTGAGGTAGCTTTTTCAATTTTCCAATACCTTTTCCACATTAACCTTTGAAGCAGTAGAAAAAAATTTCTTAAAAAATCAAACCATCCCTCTCAAATTATTTTTTTCTAAATGTACAATGTACAATGTACATTGTACAATTAGAAAATTCAAAACATAGAAACAGTTTTTATAATTCTATATTACAGTTTATAAATGCAACATTACCTGCGCGTAATAACGTTTGTATAATATTACTAGTTAATAATAATAAGCTACATTTTTTCGTAGCTAATTCATTCCCTTTGCATTTCATACACGGTCTGGTAAAATTTACGACCTTTTATTAAGATTCGGGAAAAGTGTGGTGATGATTACAAATAATACTTAAAGACGTCGGGATTCCAAAAACTATTGTTTCAGAAATTTTGAGCCAATATTTGAGGATAAGCTGTTTGACTGAAAAATTCGTTAAACGGCTGTTGGTGAGGGGAAGACTCTCAAAAAAATTTTGAATCAATCAGAAACAAGTCGGAAATGTTGAAAAAGGTCATTACTAGGGATAAGTCATGGGCTGTGATCATGAGACAGAAAAGTGTTAAGCATCATGAATACGTTACAAAAACTCAGGGAGTAAACTATAAATATTCCCAAAAAGTTCTAAAGCGATTACGTTAAGCATTAGGAAGGAAACAGTCTGAAGTGTAGAAAAATAACGACTGGATCCTTCGCCATAACGCAGCTTCTTCAAATATTTTAGATAAAGCATCGTACTGCACAACTTCTGTCGGCGTGTACAGTCTTGATCTGGCTGACTGTGATTGCTGGTTTTTTCTCATCTGGAAGTATCCTCTAAAATGAAACGTCCTGATTTGCAGAGAAGTGGCGACTGGATCCTTCGACATATCGCAGCTTATTCCGAAATTTCTAATTAATGGTAGCCCCATTCAGTCCTGATCTGGCTCCTTGTGATTGCTAGTTGATTCTCACATTCAAATATCCTCTAAAAGAAAAACCAAGTCGACTTAAAATTTAAGAACGTAATTAAAAGGTCCGAAAAACGTTTCTTCGACGTACAAGTCAAAATACGTTATTTTAACATTTCAAAAACCGTCCTATGTCAGACCAAATATTGTTCTTAATATTGTTCTCTGGAACATTGCATGTTTAAGGAACGTTATTTGGACTGACTTAGGATGTTTTTGAGCCGTTCTAATGATTTTCCTAATCGTTTGTGCCCACTGGTAACCATTTCAATATGCACAGGAAATAAAACAAAATGCAAAAAAGTCGGTGTTGCCTATTTTGAGACGTGGCTGTGAATGAGGCTTCCGAAAATAGTAAGAATGTTCAAGAAAACAGTTAATTTTTCAACAAAATCACTAAATTAACGAAAAAATTTAATTTAAACTAAAATGTGATAAGATTTTAATTTTTAATTAGAAACAGTTCAATTTAACTAAAAAAGAAAATATTTAATCAAAAATGTAATAACTTATATTTAAACCAAAATATATTTTAATTTGAAACAGACAAAAAATATTTTAATATAGCCCAAAAGACCAATTTTCAACAAAATGGTTCAATCCTTAATAAAAACAAACTATTAATAAAAAGATTAGTTGTATTTTTAACAAAAAAGAATAAATTTGTTTTAAAAGTGATTAATTTTTAACCAAATAGTTCATTTTCATCTAAATAGTTGATATGTTGAACTAAAAATGATTAATTTTTAACCAGAAAGTAGTATTTAATTTGGAAGATAAATTTATTTTAACGAAAGATAAAACTATTTTTGATCATAAAAATGTTTAATTTTTAATAAAAAAGAATACATTTCTACAGCAAAAATCATAAGAATTTGTCAAAATTATAAAAAATTGCAAAGCCATTCAGAAGACTTTAAAGGAATTCAAAAGAATTCAAATGGAAATAAATTCACGAAACATTGTGTTATGTGCGCAGCAAGCGTTCCTTTAGTAATTCGTTCTCTCAATTTAAATCTCTAAATTTTCATTGTTTCATTTTTTACTTATTTCAATTGCTCATTGAATTCTAGCTGTACATTAGTTATTTTGATTAAAATTATTTAAAAAGTGAACTAATTGAAACTAATAGAGGATAATTCGAAAGGGAATTAAAAAGAATTGAATTTGCTTTAAAAATTTCAGCGAATTCAAATGAAGTCCGAAGATAGAGGACTTCAAATTTATAAACTTATCAAATGTTTCAAATCCAGGCAAAAATTAATGCTAATCCGAAAAATATATCAGGAGCCTCTTAATATTTCCTTATTTAGCAACTTTTTCAGAGCTATGATGAAACTTGCTTATACTTCTCGATTTTTCAGGCGTTTAAAACACTGCGGAAAACCAATGCTATAAATTATTTTATTCTATTATCTGCAGTAAAATGAATACTAGTAATTTTTTAGAAAAGGATCGGTTTTTAGGCGTAAGAAGTTGCATGAAAAGAGGTAATTCAAGTTATTATCGCTTTTGGCATAAATACTCGTGCAGTTCAATGGTGAATGTAACGACGATTGTACGAGGTTGTGAGTTTGAGTCAAAAAAAAAGAGAAGCGCTGCTTCTCGCCAGGCTTTTATTGCAACACCCAGTGAAAGGCCATTTTCAACTGAAATTTAGCATCAAAAGTACAACGCTACTTCTACTCTTTATCCACTTTACGTCCGAGAGAAATCCAGAGCTTTGCACGACGTCACAGCATAGATTTTTATCCATAAAAAATGAGTAGAAGTTAATGTTATTTGAGTACATACTTATTCAAAGTCTTATTTTATTAAAAAATAAAAAAACCGCTTTTATTCGTTCGTTTTTAATATATTTTTTAATGCCTGTAATTAAAATAAACTAATTTAGGGAGGACTAATGCATTCTGGATATTAAGTTAATATACTAAATTACGTGATATTTTCATGATACGAATAAAATTAATGCACTCTAATCGTGTTTTACACAGAGAAATTGTATTCATATAATTTCTATAATGAGGAAATTCGCATTATCTAATATTTTACGCTATCTTGTGAGTACCAGTCTCCCCTAATGAAAATAAATAAGAAACTCAGAATTTTTCTACGCTCCTTATTAGAGCCTTTATTGTTCCAATAACAAACCCTATGCAAATTGAGGAATAGTTGTACTTTTTAATACTCTTGAGCTGTTAAATTTAAACGCTGGATATTAATATTCAACAAAAATTAATACAAAATCATGTTTTTGCGAAGCATACTCGAAATTTTCTAAAAATGTTAGGCTCTAATAGATTTAATGCTTTCACGATGATTTATTATAATAAAAGCTCGTTTTTTGAGCGCCCTGTTGTAGAGATTGGTCGAACCTGATTGGCCAAATAAGTATTTTTCTTAGCCGGGGAGGACCGAAAGCCAAATTGAAATGGTATTACATCCATTTTCGCTATTGATGTTATCAAAGTATTTCAAGATTTCGATTGCTTCTTTATGTTTTCTTGGACAAATATTGTGTGTTTTTGCGATGATGACTATTTTGACAAATAAAATGTTATGTCCTGTTCCGATATGATGCTCAGGTAGTGCTAATTGCGTGAAATGTTTTAGCCTGACTTTACTCTCATGTTCCTTTATACGTTGGCTCACCTCTCTCATTGTTACGCTAATATAGACTTTTCCACAAGAGCAAGGGATTTTATGTATTGATATTGATGTGTTGATTTGGCTGTGTAATCGTTCAGTATTAGAATTATTTTAACGTTTTGTCATTCATTTTTTAAGTTATCTTTAACTATTATGGAGGCAGCTCTGTATATACGGGAGTGGATGACCAATTGTTTTTGAGATGGATGGTGGTGGAAGGAGGCATGTAGGTATCTGTTTGTATGAGTAGGTTTTCTGTAAACTTCATGTCCTAATGTGTTATCAGATCTTTTTAAAACTAGAACGTCCAAGAAGGGCAATTTTCCGTTTTTTCCAATTTCCATGGTGAACTTGATAATAGGGTGCAATCGATTGATAACATCGGAATACTTAAGTAGTTCATCTAGTCCATGTTTCCGGATGGCAAAAAAATCGTCAATATAACGAAACCATAATTCCAATGTAAGATGGGATTGTTTGAAGATTTTAGTTTCTAGTTGTTCCATAAAGAAGTGAAGCTGGAGATCGCATTGCTGCTCCTGAGGTTTTTTCGTAGAATTTGTTATTGAAAGAGAAGTATGTATTAATTAGACAGTCTTCTGTCAAAGATTAAAGATCGAAGGGGAAATTTGCAAAAGGATTTAATAATATCAATTGTATCAGAGATTGGTACTTTCATAAAGAGAGATACTAACATAAGTCGAAACATTTGTCAAAATGTGAATCTGTTGTATCTTTTTGATGATAGATATTTTGTGTGATAGAATTTCTTGTAAAATTATTCAGTTCTTTTGCGAGGAAGTGTGATAACTTGTAAGTTTGTGCGTTTATTACGCTGATGATCAGTCTAAGCGGAATGTTATTTTTGTAGATTTTTGAGAGTCCCTCAAGTCTTCGAGAGATAGAATCAGCAGCTATTAACTTAGATATTGTTTTTTTGTCAAGTATAAAGTCTTTAAGAAGTATTTTTGTTTTACTGGCTATTGTTTTTGTGTGGTCTTTTTTAACCTTTGTATATGTATTTTCAGTTAGAAAGTCCATGATTTCATTGTTATATTCTTCTTTATTCATTAAAAATTTTCTGTTACCTTTGTCTGCGGATTATATCATCATGTCTTTATTACGATTGAGTCCTTTAATTATTTTCCCTTGTTTTGCTCATTTTTGAGGGGGAAAGTTAGGGTTGGCGTAAGATGTTGGTCGTCCTACATCGTATGTCATTCGCTTTTTCAAATAGAAGCGAATATGTTGTCTGGCTGCATCTCGAAACTGAGTCGAGACATAGGCCTTCGTCTTACTTTTATAGCCACGATGGGTAAAACGGCGTTTACTTGTCTTAAATCGAACATTGTCTTGGCTAGAACGACGTTCACTTGTCTCAACAAAACAACATTTTCAGTATCCTATTCAGACCCTATTTCTTAGGACTCGTATACACTCGAACTTATTAGCCGCTAGTGATAGAGTCATAAATTTTGAATCAAGAGATAAATTTATGTCTTCAAGACATATAAACTTGTAACCGAGACATAAATGGAAGTCTAGCTCCTTCTCAAAACTAAGACATGCTCAAGTCGAACTTTTCGACTTCAGCATATCTTGATTGAAGGCAATTCAAGTCGAACTAAAGTCGAAGAATTTTTATTGGAATCATCCTGAATTTCGGGACGACAATTTTAAATTATATTGTTGATTTATACCAGAAATTCAAGTTTTCGAACAGAAATCGGTATTTATTTTAAATAAGATCTAATTCTCAAACAATTTTAGGTTATTTTAACTGTTTTCACGAAATATTTTGATTTTAAACGAAAAACATTAGGATTCAAACAAATTTACCATTTGAAACAAATTTGAGTTAGTGTTTTTCATCTGGAATTGGTATTTTTATTTTAAAAATCACTAGATTTGAAAAAAAAATTACTCACAACATTTTAACAGTAATACGCTTTTCTCAGCCTATTTCGCCGAAAATCCAGTATTTTAAGCAAAAATCTTTGGAATTTAACATTTAAGTTGACAATTTGAAAGATTTTCAATTTTAAGTGAAGACATGAACTTCTCTTATTTATACAAAATACTGTCCGTGCTTTTATTTACTATTATTGCAGATAATATATACTATGCTGTACGATAAATTTGTGTTAATATGTATTTTATATTTCAATTAAAAATTATAAGAGACTGAAAAATAGAATAATCGTGCACAGAGAACGCGTGCTTTTCTAGTTCTTTAAAACGAAAACGACATCTTAGCAATTCTTCAAATGGAAACGTTAAATTTTGAAGGCTTATTGTAGACATTGCACCAACAATACAAAACACTTTAGCAATTTTGCAGAAATATCCCGTAGCAGAATTGGCAATATTGTCGCACAATATTTTAGCAATGTTGCTGTAATATATGAATGTCCTCTTCCAATCAATATCTCTTTGCAATATTGCTGCAATGTTTTGAAAATGGTGCGAAATTATATTGCAATGTTAAAAGGAGGAAAGGAAGGAGATAATCTCAATGAGAGACACAGTTTTGGTGGTAAGAACTAAAAAATAATACCTCCTAACAGCATGCAATATTGCAGCACCGTTGCTGCAATATGGTTGCAATGTGTGAATGTAGTGCGGTACTCGCGAGGATTGATATCATGTCCTCCCTTAAACCTTTCCAAGATTTAAATGTTTTTTCTCAACATTGTTTCAACATTACAATAATGATTGGAAAATGACATTCATATGTTGCGTAATATTAAGGCAAAATTTATGCGCGATTGTCGCACAATATGATTGCAACATTGGAGTAATATTGCAAAGGAATATTGCCTGCTATGGATAGAGACAAATCTGTTAGAAAAAATGTAAAGCCGCTTTTAAAATTCCCGATAGGAAAAAAGTAGATAACGAGCATCCGGAGCAAAACTACCCTGACGAGCAGCAAATATGCGTCGTTGAATTCGCTTTAAGGGATTGAGGTTGTAACCGAACGGACGGAAATTCTCCATAGCCGTTCAGATTCATTATTCAGACTTTATTCCGACCTCGCGAAAGTCGACAGTGCGCCCACAGAAGGAAAAGAAGGCACAACGTGGTCTCATACATGCAAACGTTCAAATTATTCCAACTACATCGTGGAAATTCCAAGGCTCCGATTCTTTGCAGTCCCTCTTGCATTTCTTCTTTCTTTCTTCCATTCTTTCTTACTTTCTTTCTTTCTTTCTTCTCTTCACCCCTATCATATTTTTTGCCTTTTTTTGCACTTCGACACTCCTAACACAAATGACTCGCCCTGCTTTCTTCTTCACAAACGACATCGTCCTACAACTGGAGATATCACCCTTTATACGTGATTTCTCTATCACAATTCTCAAACACGACGCTCAAGTATTATATCTCGACGTGCTTCTGGCATTTCAAAGTTCCTTGTCGCCACTGAAATAATACATTATTATAAAACCCGATTCTGAATTGTGAAGGAAAATATTTTTTTCTGATTTAAAATTAATTTATATTCTCTTTTTTTGTAAGGAAATTGTAAATAAGTTATTGAGACAGAAAGGTCGAATACAAGAGGTATGAAAAAGTAACGCTAATGTAGAAAACGAGAATGTTGCACATTATTAGTGTAGTAGTTAAATTTAATAATAAAATTCATGATTCTTTAAATTTCATAATAATATTTTGCAACTGAAAATATTTGATAAAAGTATAATGAAATTAATGATTGCATCCAATAGCATTATATTTACATTATTTAAAAATATGTAATTATTTTTTCTTGTATATCTTATTATGATATCTTTTATTTTATGTTTAATAGACATTTTCAATTAAAAATTTTTACTCTGAAATATACGGAGAATAAATATCAGTGTTTTTGATTTATAATCAATGGTAAATAAATATTTTACTAATGCTATTGAAATTTATTATTATTTATACGAATTTCAAAATTCCATGATTAAATTTAAGACTTCACTCATCTTCCTTCAGTCCTTTTTAAATTTATTTCTCACGTTTCTTTTACTGTCTGCATCATTTGAGAGGCTTTCTTGTACTCGACTTTTTTTGTATATTTTTAATTTTTATCCAGCTGCCCTGCCTCTTTATTCGTCCAATTAATCCAAATACCATATAATATTTTTTTAATAATTTAAAAACTAAAATCAAACATGTTTCATTTAATATAAATATATTTTTAATGCAAAGGAATTTTTTGAAGGAATTTATTGAATAATTTGATGTTCATTCTTGTTTGTCCATTGCTCTAAAAGTAATGCCTTTTTAGTATTGATCTGTATTTCTATGTTGTAAAAAATTTTCTATCTAGCTCCGCTGCGATCCGAAGCCAGGTCTTTAAGATTTCCGGTCTGATCCTTTTACCTACTAAGCTACAGAGAGACGAGATTACTTCCGTCACAACCCCTACAAGTTGACTTCCGACGTAATTTCCCATACTTGTAAGATTAATTTTTGCAACAAAATATTATATATTTTTTGATATTATGGTTTTTCAACAGATAAATGTATATTGATTTTAATTAATAAATTGTGAAAAAACTGCCTTCTAGCCCCGCTAGGATCCGAACTCAGGTCCCGAACCCAGGCAAAACATGCATTTATTGAGTATTTAAAATATTTACAAAATCTTACAATTATGAACTGAAGTCATGAACAAGGGATAGAGTTCTGTTTACACTTACGACAACCTTTTGTCCAGTATAGCCCCTTCAACGAAAATGGTACACCCTAGAATTTCCCTTTTTTCCATACCTTTTTTGTACTTTTCCTATAATTAGAAAAGGGATAGAGGGGTACAGCTTTCTTTCATCTGGCATCTGCCCTTTTTCTATGACTAAAATTATGATATGGTTGTATTTTTACTTTTTATATAACAATGAAAGATTACTGGTAATAGGATATGATTGTATAGTAACTCCCAAATTTAATCCTTAAACTTATTTTATGCTGAGTTTTGATTGATTCTAAAAATTATTGTGCAAATTAGTCAATAATTGACCGAAGTATCCAATACAGCCCAGTTGAAAAAGTTATGTATGATTTATATTTAGTGGACAAAACACTGATATTTTTCATTTGTTTTGCATAGAAAAGTTCATAAAACAAATGAAAAATATCATTGTCTTATCCACTATATATACACTATGTATAACTTTTTCACCTGGTAGGTAGAAGAATCGATTTCAGTATAACATTTTCGTGGTTGTAGGATGTTGTTATTGACAGGTGCACATTTTATTACGCCTATGTCACTCTGACTATAATCATCTGCATTTTAAGAAACCTTTTATTTAGTTACGATAATTCTATTAAAAGTTACAATTGAAAATGCAGAAAAAAAAGAAACATTACAAGCACATAAGCCTTCGATCTAAAGATTTGGAAACACCAAATAAGTAAAATTTTCTGCTAAAAACTCAGTATAATATCACGAGCATTTCATAGAATAGAATTGAGGGAGTAAGTGGTGTTTAAGCTTTCAAAATTAGGCTGGCTTATCAAACTTCAAAAAGTTGTAAGTTAACTGAAACTTGAAAGAAACTCAAAATTTGTATCGGAAAGTAATCTTTTCAGCAAGTGTAAGCTTTTAAGCTAGCATAAACTTTAAATGTGAATTTAAAAGTTCAGCTAAACTTACCTTAGATTATCTTAAGCTTACAAAAGCTTAACCTACTTTCGTCTAAGTAAATTTATTTTCCAGAGTATAAAGTAAGTGGTAATAGAATTTCAATATGATTCCAAATAAATTGAAACAAAAGTACCGGATTTTAATAAGATTGCAAGTGATTTCAAAAAATTGCAAGGGATTGTAAGAAAATCGAAATTTATCGAATTTCAAAATATGTAAAGGAACTTTACAAATTTCAAGGTACCAATAATTTCCAAGGATTTCAAATGATTTCAGAGAATTTCCAAAATTTCAAGTAATGTTAAAAGATTTTAAAAAATTGGAAAGAGTATCTAAGAAGTTTCAGAGAATTTCCAAATATTCTAAAGTGTCACAAAATATGGGAAGAGATTTAAAATATACAAAAGTATTAACAAAGATTTCAAACTACTTAAAAAATTATCTGTGATTACAAAAAACTTTGTAAAATTTTTGACAATTTCCAACATTTCAAGGAATTTTTTTATGATTTAAGGAGAATGTGGAGAGTGTAATGAGAGTTCATGAGAATTTTATGCGATTTAAAAAAAATTACTAGCAATTTTATAGATTTCAAAGGTGTGAAGTAATTTAGAAAGATTTGAACTCTTAAAATGTGTTTCCTATTTTTTCAAAATATTTTGTAGGATTTACGAGGATTTTAAAGAATCCGAGGAATTGTAAATAATTTTAGGGGATTTAAAGACGTTTAATCAGACTTTATGTAATTCCCAAGAATTTCGATGAATCTTAAAGGAATTCGAAAAATTTCGTAAGATTTCAAAGATTCTATGGAATTTTTATATTTAAAAAAAAAAATACAATATCTGAAGTATTTCAGATGTAAGAATTACTAATATTTGAGGAGATTTATGAAGGTGTAAGACCATTTAAAATAATTTTGTAAGATTTTCGAGAATGTTTAAGATTTAAAGGGATCTTAAAATATTTTAGTAAACTGAAAGAAGTTCTATAATATTTTATGGGGATTCTAAGATTTTAAAGAATTTGTCCATATTTAAGAGAGTTTAATATCATTGGCCCGGATTCCATTGAAAATGATTTGTGAAAATAACTACTTACAAGTAACATTTATGATAATGAGCAGCATGCGACACAAAATACCTTATCCTTGTTTAGAGGGTAATTTTTGTGGCCTAATGTTGGAAGGTAAAAAAACAATACATATTTTAAATTCGAGGAATTGATTTAAATTCCGATACAAAAAAAAAAGAAAAAATAAGTTTTTTGTTGTTTTTGTGAACCTTACAAAATAAGCCGCCCCCTCCCCATTTTACCTTTAATTTCTTAAACAACCCTAGTACACACTTCTAATAGTTACTAAATTCGGAACTTTGCATTATTTATAAGTTAATTCATAAGTTAATATTTTTTTTTAATTCCAAAGAATTCATGTACGAGTTTGGACATACTCGTCATCCTTTCCAAGTTTATGGGGGGGGGGGGGATACAGAGATACAGATATACAGATCAAATATAAACTCTATGTGTCACAAAGATCACGCGTTTATTGTATAATCAGGCCTATTTTGGCGGAGTTGAATTTATTCACTTGTTGGAATTAACCTGGAATTTTTCAGAATTCCCCATGTTCTCTTCAAATTCTTTAGAATCCTGTTGTTAAAGAAATTGCGTTGGCAAAAAAGAGCTCAAAGTTTGACCAGACACAAAATTCAAAAAAGTCCAAATGTACTAAAACTTTTTTGACAAAATGCTGAATAACGAAATATTTTTGGTCGCTGAATTCGTTTTTCAAATCAAAATTCTTTTTTTTTTAATAGGTCAGTATATATCAGTGCATTTTTGGAGACTTTATCACTCTAATTATATTTAGGTGAAAAAATAGCTTCTTTCAACAGGGGTCGTCCATACTGCATATATTGCGTAACGCTTTCTTGTACGATTTCATTACACTCTTTATTCCCTTCTAACGCTAACTTAACAATAGACTGTGTGCCCCCCCCCCCCACACCGCTTTGTAACGGAACTTTCGTAAATTTTTCTTCCGTTTCTTCTTTTCAATTTTTTTTATTTTCCTTACTCCCCCTTTCAGCTACCACAGAGAAGTTACAAGTTTTTATATTAAAAAATTTGTTTTCTTTTAGGTAGAATAATTATTGTTAGTTTCCTATATGTAAAATTTTCAAAACCAAATGATATTATAAAATTTCACTATGGAAGAAATATTTTTTGATCCAGATAGAATTTTTTTTAATCTCAATAAAAATAATAATAATTACCTTTTTCCTACATTTTTTACTTTCGCTTTATTCGCTTCATTAATTATAAAAAAATAGTAGTTCACTGTAGATATTAAAAGCAAAAAAATAAATAAATGAATTAAGTGGTGATTTTATATCGCAATAAGATGTTCCTAAAATATGAATATTTTGAAAATTAAAAGACAAGTTTATACTTCTAAATTTTCCAAATAGTAGGAATTTCGAATGAAAATCATACAAATTACAAAAATTTTAATTGTAAAATTAAGAACTTGCATAAATTTTCATCCTAAATTTCGAAAATGAAAAAAATATTTAGTTTTAAGGTAATACAATTCAGTTATACAATTTTGAAGAGCTATAATTGCAAACTCTTCCATTTGAAAGATGTACCAATTAAAATTCTTGAATTATGATAATTTTGAATTTCGAAAGTCAACCCCTCAATTCTGAATTATCTAAAAAAATAGCAACTTAGAATGAAAATAATAAAAATTCAATAAGTTAATATTGTAACATTTTAAACTTGCATAATTGTTCATTATTACTTTTGAAAATGAAAAACTCTTTAATGTAAGGGTCTAAAATTTATTTATGCAATTTCAAATAGTTATAGTTGAAAATTCAATTTCTCGATTCTGAATCTACTAAATTGAATAAATTTTAAATATAAACCATTCAAATTATAAAATTTTTAATTATAAAAGTTTAAACTTTTATAATTATATATTGTGAATTTTAAAAATAAAAACTCATTAATTTCAAACATTAAAAAACAGTTCAATTTTAACGATTTTCAACTTAAAAGTGTTCCATTTTCAAGATTTAAAATGGAAAGTTCATTAATTCGGAATATTCATAGTATAAAATAGTGTGATTTTCAACGGTTTTTGTCGAATATGAAAAGGGAATTCGTTCATTTTTATAGATCAACAATTCGGAACTTTATTATTGTTACTGTTTTCACTGAGTAGCCGCAGCTATAAGCATTTTTTTTCTAAGAAGCTAATTTTAGTGATCCCAAAGTCAGATACAAATTATTTCTAGTCGATATAATATGATGAGATCTGGATCCTCCAATTTTCCTGGTATGTGGAAAAATGGCGACTGGGTCCTTCATGACGACAACGAGCCTGTCCATTCATCGCAGCTTATTCAGCAATTTCTGGTGAAAAACGGTCTTACACAACTGCGACAATCCCCATACTGTCCTGAACTGGCTTCCTGTGACTCCTGGCTGTTTTCCAATCTGAATTATCCTCTAAAAGGAAAACGACTTTAAATTGTAGATGAAAAAAAAACAGAATGTGACGAAGCATTTGTTAGCTATTTTGAAATGTGCTTTAGAAAGTGGGACGAGCACCCAAAGAAGGTGACCATTTACCATAATTAAGCTTTACTCTTAGTGCATCATAAGATCGAATACTTTCTGAGCAGAACTCATGTGGAAGCCGCACTAACTTCCGGAAGAATTGATCAATCGACATTGGACAAATTTCATATCAAAATATAATATTTCAGAGCATATCCTAAATTTTCAGTAACTTTCGAAATATCCCTAAAACAAAAAGGATTACACAGGCCTACAAAAAAGTAGTCTGAACTTTGCATGTGACTAGGCTACCCTAATGGATTTTTGAACCGCTGAATCTGAATCCGGCCTCAGAATGTCCCCTAGTACCCACAATTTTCCCCTAGCATAGAAGAAAATTATAAAATCTTAACAGTTTCAGGCTCCGTTAATGTAATATTTCTCTACAAGAAAGTTAATCAAACAATGTGTTGTTTATGTGTTTCGAGTCGCTTAGTTCGAATCCTACATTAGAATTTTCCTACAGTACCTCAAAATTTACTACCCTAGAAGAAAAAATGAAAAAGTGAGCAAAACTTAAAGTTTCACGAAGGCTTTATTTTTTAACGGAAAAGCAGAGATATCTTCGTATTTTGAGTTACTGAACACATATCTGATATTATAATTTTTCTACAGTGCCTCAGAATGTCCCTAGCCTAGGGAAACAAGTAATAAAATAAGTAAAACTAGAGTTTTCACGAAGGCTTCAATTTTGTACTCAAAAGCTTATATCTTTCCATAATTTGAGTTGCTAGGAAAATTTTGAGTCAATAAAGAATAATTCTGAGGCCAGATTTTAACTCAGCTACTCAAAATATGAAAAGATGAAGCTTTCTCATACAAACATAAAACCACCGTGAAGCCTCTAGTTTTTCTTACTTTTTGACTTTTTTTCCTCAGCTAGAGGAATTCTGAGGCACTGTAGAAAAATTCTGTTGTTAGATATGAATTCAGCAACTCTAAAAATACACTTTTTACCCCAGGCCAGGGGAATTCTGAGGTACTATAGAAAAATGTCAATGTTAGATTCGAACTTAGCGTCTCAAAATATGTAGAAACCACATTATTTCATTAACTTTCCTGTGGATAAATGTTACTTTAACGGAGCCTGCGACTGCCAAGATTTTATATCTTTTCCCGAAGCTAGGGGAAAATGGTGGGTCTAGGGAAAAGTCTGAGGCCGGATTCGGATGAAGCGGCTTAAAATCCATAAAGGTAGTCTAGTCACATGTAAAGTTCAAACCACTTTTTTGTGGGCCTGTGTTATAGGTCGAACGATGATTGGAAATCAGGAGAAATCCAATGCAGAGTAACGGGGGCAAGGCCAGAGGCATGAATAACATCATCTTCCTAACGATACTCGTTGGCTGGAATTTAATAAGAGCTGCTCAAAGTTAGGAGAGTGGGCATTCGCTGCGATTTCTCGTATGCCAACGTATTTTGAAGCTTCAGTAGATTCTATACATGCAAGCTATTGTACTCGCATCCCTGTCGCTTGTTCTAAACGTGCTATTGGCTGCTGCTACGTGCCATCGGCTTTTCTTGTCAGACAAACTCCAAAGCCCGTGTTTGAACCTTTACGGTATTACGTTGGGGATGCATTAAAGTGGCCACTGCACTCTTCAAGGTTTGAAACTGGTTGAACGCATCGGATAACAAAAAAAGCTTTCCACTTTCTAAAGGGCCTAGAGTGCAAACAGAATTAAATAATGTTACTAAATATATTCCTCCTGTAAATCTCGCTTCTTCTCTTTTTGCAGGTAACCCTTTTTTTAATAAAAAGGATGAAAATTTGATCGGATTAAGTGAAAAGGGTTTAAAATTCAATGAAATAATCCCTTCTTTCAACAATTTTAGAAGAGAACTCGAAAGCTTTTTGTGGGAAATACTGCTTCGTAAATGTCGGATTAAGACTAAGGGACACGACTGGTTTATCTTTGCTGTAAAAATAAATAGCAGCATCATACGAACTTTACGAAAGCATTTTCAAGCGTGTTCTATTAAGTCCATTCGGAAAATTGAAACTACTAATACACGTCTAGCCTTTGACATTTCTTTGACTATTTCTGCCCTATTTTTGAAGAGCACCGTTAACTCAGAAACGAGTGAAACCGAAAATATCAACAACAAAAATGTTTTAACTTATTAAATTTTTTTATTTAAATTTATTTATTTAAATGTCGCTTAAAACTCTTATTTAAATAAAATTTTTTCACTCTTAATGACTAATAAATTTCCCAGATTATAAAATTCCCGAATTGGAAAATTCCTGAATTATAAAATTCCTGGCTGAGGAAATTTGCGAATAATAAAATTCTCGAATTAGGAAATTCCCGAATGATAAAATTCCCGAATAATAAAATTCCCATATAATTAATACTTTGGATAATAAAATTCCCCAATAATAAAACTTTCGAATATTAATAGTCCCGAAATCAGAAATTCTCAAATGATAAAGTTCCGGAATAATACAATTCCCGAATTCAAACAATCATAAAAATTGTCTTTTATAAATATAATTTATTCATTAAAAATACAGTGATCAAATATTTTCATTAACAAATATTATTTGTTATGTTTAATTTTCTAAAATTATAGTTTGATTTGTAAATAGCTATAATTTGGGCATGTGTATTTCTGGATTTTTTTTCAATTATAGTTATTTTAAATTAAAAGAGTATTAAATTATAAGAGTATCAGATATTTTATAATTCAGCAATTTTCTGTCAAGAATTTTTAAATTCGGTGACATAATAAATTTTGTACAATTTTATTTTTCGGGAATTTTCTAATTTGTTAATATTATCAACTATTCAGGAATTTTATTATTTGGGAATTATATAATATGGGAATCTTATAGTTCAGGAATTTCATTATTCCTAAATTTCCCAATTCAGGAGTTATACAGAGTCCCAAATATTATTGCCTTGGATTTTTCAGTCTGCTCTTCTAAAGTATACAAATAACTCGTCAAAATAATATTTCTTATTCAATATTTGGAATATTTGGAAATGAGTAATAATAGTAATCAAGGCTGTAACCAGAAAAAAATTGCTGGGGGAGGATATGCAGCGGCATACAGGAGGAAAGTATTTTGTATTTAAATTATTATTTATTATAAATTCAGAAATTTGAAGCTATAAAAATTAAATAAATTTAAAATTTCATGTATGATTTTTAGTTCTTTTAAGCAAATAAAGAGTTTTGATGATTATGTTTTAATTAATATTTCTTATCAAGCTGAGTACGTCATAGCGGTATTCTTGTGAATTTTTCTGTGACGTTTTTGGATTTCTATAGTATTGACCATATTCAAGACTGGTTTAAATAATTAGTTATATCTTTCTTTGACGATTTCATTTAAAGGAGGCCAATGGAGGAGTAAGCGAACAAAACGTATGAATTCACTTTCGTTAATTTCTCAATATTTAAGAATATATTGCATCTTAAAATTCATTGTTGAAAATCAAATTCAAAATAGACTCTTATCATCAGACAAGCTGTAAAATAAATTAAATACAATGAAATCTTATTTTACTGCTTATTATTAAAATGGTTTCAACAATTTTTCGCTACATCCCTTCTCAAGACCTCAGTTCCCCTCCCCTACTCAGACTCATTTCTCATTATTTCCCCTACTTCCTCTATCCTCGCTTCACCTACTTCCCATCACCTCTCCTACTTTTCCCTTATTTTACATAGCCTCAATTAAAAAACTTTCACTCACCAGCCCCCCATTTTCTCTTATAATTGACCTTAATTTCAATCCCCTCATTTTCCCTCACTTTTCCCCTACTTCCCCGTCCCTAATCACCCCTTACTTTTTTTACTTACCCACCCCGTATTTACTCTCACTTCCGCTCCTTAGAAAAAAGCATGACAGACGGACCCTAAAAAAATAGGGAAATTGTCTTTCCGGAAAACAATCAAATTGCAAGTGATTGGTCACCTGAAATCGAATGTTCAATTTTTACACCTCCCTGATAGACAATCAAGTTCATTTCAATTAAAACTGGTTTAAACTAGCCCTGAATAATTTTTCGAATCTTTCACAACTTTTAACATTGTCCAGTTCATTTTGGTCCCTTATTTCCCGGCTAAATGAAACTTATTCCGGGGTGCGAATGTGAATAAAAGTGAGGATAAAGCACCTTGAGAGTAGTGCTTGGAAACCTTTAAAACTCCTTTTGAATGAAACGAAAGTTTGGACATGATCGTTAAGTACGACTGTTAAGTTTGAAGACATTAACAGAGGTGAAAATATATTTCATGTCATGCTTGCTTTATTGTTACTGAGGCAAGGAAAGTTTTCGAGAGTTATTGCACTCCAAATGTCACATTTACCAGTTCCAGAGTGTCATTCCTCGTATAATTTCATGACACACGTCATTGTCACTAACCCATAAAGTTTATATCGCTGTTGAGTTTAGACTTAGAAGTTAGTACAATAATGCTCTACTTTCTTTATACATATTTTAGCAATGCTCATAATTACCTGTAACCCAGAAGGGAAAATTTCAAACCACATTGTCGATTTACAGCACCATTCACTCAGGGGCTGTCCATAAACTACGTTACCAATTTCCTGATGATAAAGTTTAACGACGTTTGCGAATAATTCGCGATATTATTCTGTCAAAGATGACTCTGCAATGTTTCGGTTAAATTATAATTTAATAAGTTTGAAAATCATGTTCATATTGCAGACTTAATCCCCTATTCCCCTATTTATCCTTTTTTAAATAATTCCTCTTTTCCCCCTCCTTTCAAGAAAATTTCTCTTGTTTCCCTTTTTCTCGATTTTCCGCTTGAATGCGAACTAAATTAATAGAATCCAATAAGAAAATCCATTGAAAAATTCCACTATTTGGTTGAAAACCTAATTATTTGGTTAAAAATGCAACTGTTTCGTGAAAAGTTAATCTTTTTTATTAAAAAATTAAAATGTTTGGTTGCAAGTTGCAATAATTTTTAAATTAATTCTTTCAAAAATTCATCTCATCAGTTCAAAATTAAAATGTTTTGTTGAAAATTCGTTTTATTCTTGATTAAAAAATTCACTTTTTGGCTAAAAATATAAGTGCATGGTTAAAAACTCCACTATTTACTTTTAAATTAAACTACTTGTTAGAAAATTAATTTTTTGTGTAAAAATCATATATTTGGGTCGATAATAAAAACTGTTAATTAACGTTATTTTCTTGAATTAAGAATTCATATTCTGATCCCTCTAATAGCTTAATTGGAAAAGCACCTGACCAGAAATCAGAAGTTTTGTGGTTCGATTCCCAATGGAATGAAGATGGAGTAGGATCTTTTTTTCAAAAAATAATTTTAATTTGAAAAACTTCTTTGTAAAACATTCGTCTTCTTAGCTTCGAATTTTCTTTTAAGTTTTTAAGTCATGTATTTCGTTGAAAATTTGTTTTTTTTTTGTGGATAAATTTTCCTTCATCTCGGAAATATTTGCTTAAAAATTAGCTTTTTTTGTTGTTGAAAATTTAACTAATTGTTAAAAATGCTTTTTTTGTTGTTAAAAACTACTATTATCGATTTTGAAAAATGCGCCTTTTCGGGTAGAAAATTAATCTTGTTTGTTGAAAATAAATCTTTTGTTTGAAGATTAAACTATTTTGTTGCAGGTTGGACTTTTTGTTAAATTCAACTGGTTAAAAATTCTTTTTTTTCCTGAAACGTAATTTTTTTAACTAATAATGAAACTTTTTCATTTTCGTTTAAAAACAAATATTTTTTAGTTGGAAATCAAATATTGGTTTTGGAATTTATGTGTTTAGTTAAAATTTCATTTTTCCTGTTGTATATTCAACTTTTCGGGTTGATAATTCAAGTCTCTTGTCAAAAAGTCATCATCAGGTTTAACTACTTGGTTATTAATCCAACTTTTTGGTTAAAAGTTCTTTTTTTTTTGCTAGAAATTCGACTTTTTTAGTTTTAAAATTCCTCCTATTTTCTTGAAAAATCACCCTACTACGGGTATGATATTTTCAATAATTCATATAAGGGCAACTAAATAAATGCCTAATTATTGTAACAGACTTAATGGACAGCCTCTGACATAGATAATTGATAAAACTATGTTTTTTTAAAACTAAACTTCACTCTTTTATATTTGATATAATTTTATTTTTAGTCCTTAAACCATCCATTTATTATGAAACCTTTTACAGGAAATTAATAGATCCTTCCTTCTTTAATTTTAATAAAGACAAATACATATATTCGTTAGAAAATTTTTGTTTTTCAGGATAAAGATTAGGCCGAGTTTACCATTTTATGTTATTTAAATCTCTCCCTCTGTCTCACGAGGATTCGTTCCTTTCATCATTTCAAGTTGAAATCTATGAGGATGTTGCGTCTTATGAAAGTCGTAATTTTATCCTTTCCAGAAACAAGCAGAGAGAATCAGGTACAGCGTAAACGAAAAGAGACTGAGATCAATACTCAGCTCAGTAGATACATAAATAGTGAAGCCCCCTTGAAGAGTTAACGCTAGATTCGCATTAGCCAAATTGTAAGTGAAATTCATCTGACAAAGAGATTGGATTAAAAAGACCTCCACAGATAAATAATGCTTCTTCAGCAAATCTGTCAATATGAAACATTCGTGACTATAAAAATGATTTCCTACTCTAGTCCCCCTCTAAATCCCATACATCGCCTCATTCACTTCCTCTCCTCTACCTCTCTCATCACTTACTAGCTCATATCCCTAATCCCCTAATCATCCGTTCTCTCCACCATTTCACTTCTCTTACTTACCCACTTCTACTTACATTATCTTCCCTGCTACCCCTTCGCTTACTTCCCTTTTTGCAAACCACCCATCTCACTTCCCTTCCGGCCATCTTCCTTTCTCTTCCATCACTTTCTCTATCAGCCTCTTCCCCACTTCTCACACTTCCCCTACTTCACTACTTCCCCTGACTTACTCATATTTTTCCTAATTCCCCTTACTTCCCCTAATTTATATACTTCACCTACTTACCAGGCTTCCCCGATCAATTCCCTCCCAACACTTCTTCACCCGCACTCAACCTCAGATCCCTGCTACCCTGACCATAATTCCTTTTCTACAACGTTACTACCTCACCTCTTTTCACGTACTTACCCTGCCCAGTTTACTTCACCTACTTAGTATACTTCCCTTACTTCAAATTCCTTTTGAAATACTTCCCAACACTTTCAAAAGTCACTTCCCCTCGTAACCCCTCCCCCACGTCCTCTAGTTTCCTACTTTCCCTTACTTCCACTCTAACGAAAGAAGTACAAGGGACGGACGAACACCCGACTGAAACAATAAGATTTTCTGCCATCTAAAAAAATTCTATAAAAAATGCCGGCTGCTCTCTTGTGATATTTTGCTAAATTCACAAGAAAAAAGTTTGAAAATGATGGAATTAAGAATAAAAAATTAATATGAAAATATTTTTTGCGTATTTCTCCACATCTAAAACAACATTTTGAGGAATTAAAGTTATTTTCTTGACGAAAAATCGCTTATTCTACATGGAAAATGAGTCGTACTCCTTATAATAAGAGAATTTGCTTAAAATATTTGAAAAATAGAATAAAAAGGTATACATTTCTTCTTTGAAAATAATTTTCGAATTTTGCACATCAGCGATGCCAGATGTCACAAGAAAGAATTCAGCTTTTGTTCCTGCGAAAAATCCAAAAATCCGATTTTATGAAAAAAATTCTTCTGAGTACAAAATGCTGAAGCCCGCATCAAAATTAAATCATGTCTTCTTCCTAAAAGGCCTAAAGCAAGAATAAAATTGGACATAATAAAATTGTTTTTTGTAGTTATGAAAATCGATGTTTTTACTTTCAAATAAATCGTCAATACTGTTACTTTTTCTATTTTTTCAATAAATATAAAAAGAAAAAGTTAATTTGTCATTCCAAAGCAAAACAAAAAAATCTTCTGCCAGAGTTGCCCCAGTTGTTGCTAATTTCTTGAAATCGCTTCTTCCTTAATTTTGTCTGAATACCGTAAAATCTCCTAAAATGGTTTGATATCGATCCAAATCTTTTAAGTTTTTCGAAATATTACCGAACTTATTGAAATCTAAGGACATTTTTAAAAATATTTTTAGAAATCTTCATACATCCCCTAAAATTTAAGAGATTCTTAGATGTCCCATAAAATATTTTAAATTCTCTAAAAGCCTTTTAAATCCAAGAAAATTCTTTAAAATATCTAAAAAACATTAATATCCTTGTGAATTATATGAAATCCGTTAAATTTTTTTTAATTGTGTTTTTTAAATAGGCGTTAAAATTTAAATATTCGTAATTTTGTGAAAAAATTTGTTCTTTCAGATCATTAACTTTTCGGATTAATGGCAAAAATGTTTAAAAAGTTGAGGTAGGAAAAGCTAAACGGATTTGGAAAAAGAAAATTGACAATTTCTCGCTTTTTTACTCTTATTTCAGTGGAAAAATTATTACTATTACTATTTTTACTATTATTTATTACTATACATTTTTACTATTCATTTAAGAATTCAATTATGATACCAGGTAGAACTAAACGGTACTAATTCCATCGCCATTTTCATTAAATTATTGCATGTACATGTAGGTCCATCCATTTTTTCACTAACGATTATTGAACTCGTTCAACCACTTATGCAAAAAATATAGAATTTACGTAATCGGTTGAAAATTTTTCCTCGAGAAAGGCTTTTTCCTTCTCTTGTAAGATAAGTTTTATTTGACTAAGGACCGTATAGTTTTTCCCGGTTCAATTTAATTTCTCATGCTAAAGAAAAATAAAAAAATTTTGGGCTATAGTTACTACGGTTTGCACTCAGTTCCTCAAATATTTATGAGTAGTTTTATTGAAGCAATATTGTTTCGTTTTTCAGTTATTTTTCAATTTTAAGAAACAATTTGGTGTAGGAAGTTTACGAGCAGTTTCATTAAACTTTTTTTGTTAGAGACTTAGGTGTGTAATGGGGCTTGTGTTCTAAGTTATGGGAATGCGGTCGAAACTGTTATACAATATTTCAGTGGTGGGCAAGAAACCCGCTTACAACTAGTGTTGAACCACACTGATACAGTTATTACTGCTTGTAACAGTCGAGTAATATACCTACTTGTATAATGCAGAATATACATTATACGCAGCGAGCGATTCAAGTTTGATGGACGTGATGCTAGTAATTTTCATCGAAGGGGGAAGGAGATTCGGAATTTCGGATTCGGGACAGATCTGAATCCAAAGTTTAATTTCAAGTAGGCGAATACTATGATTTATTGGATACAATAGATCCTTTCTGAAATCTGATATAAATCTATAGATTTCCGTAAAGTTTCTAGAAATCCTTGAAATCCTTCAAATTTTTTAAATTACTTTATATTTTGAAACCCTACTGTGCGTGACGGGGTACTTTGCTATGATGGTCTTATATTTGGTGGTGAAAACATTATCATCATTTTATCTGGCTAGATCATCATCATCATTATCTAATTCTGCGTTTACTAGCTGGACCATTATAATTATTTGATCTTGTCTTCACTAGCTGGACCATCATCATCATCTGATCATGTCTTCATTTCTGAAATCATCTTCATTATTTGATCTTGTATTTTCTGGCTACATCATTGATGTCATCATTTGATCTTGTATTTAGTGTCTGAATCATGAGCATCTGATCTTGCCTTCACTGGCTGAATCATCATCATCATTTAATCATGTTTTCACCTGCTAAATCATCATCATCATCATCATCTGATCTCGCGTTCACTAGATGGGCCATTATCATTATTTGTTCTTTTCTTCAGCGGCTACATCACTGACATCGTCATTCGATCTTGTCTTCTTTGGTTGAACCATTATCATCATTTTATATTGCCTTAATTGGCTGAAACATTAGTATCGTCTCATCCTGTCTTCACTGGTTAAATTATTTTCATCTTTTGATCTCGTCTTCACTGGCTATATCATTATCATCATCATTTAATCTTGCCTTCAATAGCTGGACGATCATCATTATTTGATCGTGTGTTCACTGGATGTATCATTAGCATCATCTACTGATATTCATCTGATCTTATCTTATTATAAATTGAAACTTGCATCTCTTAGCCACGAAACTCAACTGCGGCAATCGAAAATGTATTTTAAAGCTGAAAACTATTAATCCAAAAAATGACGTGCGTGACAATTTCTAAGACAGGATTCGTTTCCATCATCAGAAATCTACAAGATTGAGCCCCAGCCATTTCTGTAACTAAAAAGCCTAAAATTTCGCAGGCTTGTATTATATGAATATACGCGGGTGCCCGTTACACTGATGAAGGTGTTTTTTTCGTCACACGCATGGACGCTAATTTGATTTAAAATACTAGAAAATTCTTCCAACTGCCATGAAGCCATATCCTTTAAAATTCCTTGAAACCTCTAGCAACCCCTCGGAATCCTTCGAAATCTCATAAAGCCATTGAGAAATCTTTAAAATCCCGAGAAATATTTTTTATTCTTTAGTTAAAATCCGCCGAAACTCTTAAAAATTTGGTTAAATCCCTTGAAATCAAACAAACTCCCATAAACCCTTTTCAAATCCTTGAAAATTCTAGGCAATTTGCAATTCTCTAAAAAATCTTCCAAAATTATTCCTTTGAATCTTTGAAATCCCAAGGAATATTTTATAATCGATTGAAATCTGTTTGAATCGCCTAAAAAATTGAAATAAGTTTAAATCCCAAAAAAAACCAATAGGATTTCTTGCAATCTCTTACAATTGTTTAAATCTCCTTGAAATCCTCGCGAATCCCATAAAATTAGAATAAAGTCCTTATTATCACCTTAAATATTCTAAAATCCCTTTAAATCTCTAGAATTCTTGGAAATCTTACAAAACTCTCTCAAGTCTAAGGAAATTCTTTTAAATATTTAAAAAATTTTATAATTTTCATAAAAATTTTTTTATTCTTAGATGTCTTATGTAGCCCCTTAAATTGGGTAAATTTCTTAAAATCCGTATAAATGTTTTACAGTTCTTTGAAATTTCTGATGTTCTGTGAAATCAACTGTCGTTTTTTTAATCCCATAAAAATTCTTTGAAATTTCATAAACGATTGAAATTTAGATAAATCTTAAGCGATTGTTAAAATGAAATAATACTTTATTGAGACCTTTAAAATTATTGAAATCCTTAGACATCTCATGAAATTTGATGAAACTCCTGAATTTGATACCATCAATAAACTAAAATCATTGAAATCTCCTAAGATCTTTTAAAATCCCTTGAAATATTTTAAAGTTTCAGGAATCCTGAGAAATTCTTCTTAATACTTTAAAATCTTTGTGAATATCGTGAAACGTATTAAGATATTTTTTGAAACACTAGGAAACTCTTTAAAATCACATGACATTCTTTTAATTTCTTCAAGACTTTGGTATGCTTGGAAATTGTGTAAAATACTTTAAAACTCATTAAAATCTTTTAAATTCTATGGAATTAGTGAAATCCTTAAAAATTCTAAAAACATCTTTTGAAATCGTTAAAATTTGACGTGTGCTGAAAATTCAGCTTATAAAGGTTCAGAACATTTTTAGTGAAATTCCGCCGAACATCATATTCTTTTGAAATCTTTTCAAACCCCTTACAAAATCCTTTGAAACCACATGAAATTTTTTTAATCCCTTGAAATCCTTTAAATTAAGAATCATATACAATCTGATAAAACTCCTGAATTTATTACCGTTAATAAATTAAACTAAACTAACTAGCGCAATTGAAATACCGTAAAAACTCTTAAAACCTTTTGAAATCCCTTACAAAGGTTTAGGGTCGGAATGTTTTAAATATCCTATCAATTTTTAAATCCTATGAATCGAAATACCTGAGAAGGTTCTGAAATCTTGAAGTCTTGTCTATGCTAAAAAATCGAGGGGAGAATCCCTGGAAAAAGTTCAAAGAATATTCCCGTATGATTGTTATAAATAGAGAGACTCTCTCTCTGGTATTCGCAAATCCAAATTGGTATTTATGATTTATCAGAAACAAAGCCTCATTTCTCAGTAGTGCAATGGAAGACCCTAAGGATCCATGATCGATGCACTTGATCGTACACGCGAATAGTTTATAGCCATCACCACTGAGCCAACGGGTAAGAGAGTTCGAGCAAAGCCATTAATTCGTACGTGTAGATGTCAGCCAAGAACGGATAAGTGCACCCAGCGGAAGATATATATCTCCATTTAGGCAGCAATGGTACCTACTCGTTAAAACTAGATCTAAGGGGGTTAATAAATTAGTCTTCTTTTGCCTTTCATTTGAGAAGGGCAGCTATCTTTCCTACAAATTTTCTGATAAAAGTTGAATTCCCCTTTAAAAAGAAAAAAGGAAAGCAAACGATCTCGAACTTCTCTAGACACTGACGAAGAAACATGGATGGTCGGTCTGGCCAACTATCGGACAGCCTTCTAGATATCTTCTAGAGGTTCCAATCGATCATCTCAGAGAGTCGACTTGATCATATCGGACGGTCGACTAGACCATCCCTGAGAATCAAATTGATTAACTAAACTGATCATGACAGAAGGCCGAGCTGGTCATCATATAGAGTCGATTAGCTCATCTCAGAGAGTCGATTTGACCTTCTCGGACAATCGTTAGGAACAACACAGTGACAAAGAATTGATAGCTAAGCGTCGAATGACACCTTTCTCCTTAATTCCTTGGAAGCATCAAATTTGACTTTGGAAATTCAAAAGAATAAACTTAATCCACTTTTCACCATGTTCTCTCTTACGTACATCACTCTCCACGCATGTTGGAAATATCGGAAAGCAGCTTATTCTGCAATTTCTGGTGAAAGCTTGGCTGCTTGTTATTTTTTGCTGTTTCCCACATTAAGGTATCCTCTAAATGGAAAACTATTTAAAGACGTAGATGAAATAAAACAGAATGCGACGAGGCAATTTTTAGGAACTCCAAAAGCTTTCAAAGGCGAGCACTTTAAAGAGGATATCATCTCCAGAATTAACTTTTATTTCTGGTACCTCACAAGGTTGGACACTTTCCGGATATACCATGTACGTTACCAATTTGAGGGGGAGGAGTCGCACCAAAATCAGCAGTTGGTAACAAGAGTCAGTAAAGCCAATTTAACAGACTTAGATATTTTTTAATATGTTTCCTGATTATAAATCTTAGCCAAATTTGCAAATTTTGCGAAAGATACCGCTGCAGTGGCACAGGTTAATATTATCTTTATAATTTCGAAAATAATTTCATATTTTTTACTTCACACTCTTTTCCGTATTCCTCTCTTTTCCTCTTTTTAAAATAACTTCTCCTTCTTTCCCGCTATTTCTCAAGAAGATTCCCTTTTTCTCCTTCTTTCGCTTAAACTCGAACAAAAGGTATAGAACCCAATAAGAAAATGCAACTAGTGCTTGTTAAAAGTTAGTTCTTCGGTTTTGAAAAATTGAAAATTTAATTGTTTTGTTGATAATATAAATATTTGGTGAAAAGTCACCTTTGGTGGTCAAAAATTCAACTATTTAATTGAATGTTGAACTCTTTTATTCAAAATTCATTTTTTTTAATGTCATCATTTTAGTTGAAAATTTATCTGGTTGGCTTGAAATTCAACCATTTTGTAAAAAATAAATATGTTTTGATTGAATTCAACTAGGTGAAACCAGTACGAGGTGGATACCCTTACCTGAATGAATAATTTCTTTGTTCGAATTAAAAAATTGAAAAATGTGTTTTTGCAATGGCGATGAAAATTTTGTATTTTTATGAGAAGTACCCTTTGGTAAGAGCTGAATAAATTCTAAAAAAGTTAGGCTTGGACATTAAAGTGATTTTTCTACCTTCAGGAACAAGTCCTACTCACTAATCAAATTATAAATAAATAATTAAGTTCATACAATATACTACTACCACTACTACTACTACACTAATCCTACTATACTATACTACTTCATTGATATAAATGCATCTTATTAATTGACAATTATTCTGTTTTTATTAAGGGTTCAACTATTTTGTAAGAAATTTTAAGAATATTTAACCACTTGTTTCAAAATAACTATTTATATAGAAATTAATTTTTTTGTAAAAAATGCATATCTTTCGGTGAAAATTATATCTTTTTTTAGTGAAAACTGCGACTGTTTGGTTGAAAATTCTTGTATTTTGTTAAAATTTTCTCTTTTTAGCAGAAGATTATTCTTCTTGTTTTAAACTTAATATTTTTGGTTAAAAATTCAATTATTTTGTTAAAAAGTTTTAGTTTTTCGTTGAATTCAACAGGTTAAAAGTTCTTTTTTTGATGACACTTGAATTTTTAAACTAAAAATTAAACTATTCCATGGTTGGTTAATAACTCATCATATTTAGTTTAAAAGTCACCTTTCTCAATGGAAACTGAACTTTCTTATTAAAATTTCATCTTTTTGAGTCAAAAGTTGACTGTTTTATAAAGCATTCGACTTTTCAGCTTTTAAAGTTAACTTTTTCGTTAAAAACTCGTCATTTTGGGTACATAATTAATCTTCTTTGTTGCCAATTAATTCTTTTGTTTTAAGATTTAACTATGTTTTTCAAAATTCATCTTTTTTTAAAACTTGACAATGGTTGAAAATTTGTTTAATTTGTGATTAACAATTTTTTTCAAACAAACAATGAAACTATTCCATTTTTGTTAAAAAAATATCCTTTGTAGTTAAAAATCCAAATATTTGTTTGAAAATTCAGCTATTTTGTTTAAAAAGTTCTTTTCTCACGAAATTAATCTTTTAGGTTAAAAATGAATCTGCATGTAAACAGTTCAGCTATTTAGGTTTAAAACTCAACTATTTTATGAAAGTCATCTTTCTTGATAAAAATACATCTCGCATGGTTTAAAATGGAAGTTTTTAGTAAGACTCTCTTCTAAAAAAATCGTTTTTTGAGTTGAAAATACAACTATTTTGTTTAAAATTCAACTACATTTTGTTATATTTAATTTGCTTTTGTTCAAAAATGAACCCTTTGGTTAAAAGAGCATTTTTTTAAATTAAAATATTATGTTCAATAATTGAACTATTTTCTTAAAGTCATTTATTTTGTTTGTAAATTCATATTTCTGATAGAAATAAAGTTTTTTCGTTAATTAAACTTCTTAAAAAATCGTATTTTTGGCTTTAACTGCAACCATTTCATTGAAAATGCATCTTCTTAGGGTGAATTATAAATTATATTGTTAAAAATTTAAGAGTTTTGCAAAGAACTAAATTGTTAAAAATTCGTATCTCTTGATTGGAAGTTCGAACATTTGATTTTTAATACACCTACTCAAAGCATTTCATATTGTGTTAAAAAAGGCATTTACACTATTATTATTTTTAAAGGCTGGGAATACTGATATTAAAAAAGACCAAAATTGATAATGTATTTTTTGAACAGCGCTCTCCTACTATAGCATATTTCTAATTATTTGTTCCTTTCACTTTCAAGTAAAAATTAACTATCCAGTGATAAGCTTTTCTTTCAAATAAAATTTGGCTTTATAATCTAATTGCAAGACTGTTTAGGAAGTTAATCAAATATTTGTCAATAGATCGACTCTCGCAACAAGAATCACGCTCGATACATTCTCAATGATTCGAAGACCGTATTCCTGGCGTCCTGACCCGATTGATTTTATTAGGAAGGACGTGAATTGAATTTCTCCACCAGTGCAAACCACTAGAAACTCCAACGTGTTAAAATGAAAAGAAAAATACGAGATAACTCCTCCTGTATTATATATCAAAATGAAGAATAATTTGATCAATCAAGCATACCAAATTCTCAACTATACTTAAATTACTAAACAAGTTATAAGCTGCCCCACTTCTAAAATTCAATATGAAACGCTTCAAATTCCTAAAATTTCCCGTCGAAATATATTGCATTTTCATCCGAATAGCTGAATTATCAACCAAAAAAAAAATTTTCTGCCAAAGGGATGAATTTATAACCCAAAAAGAAAATTGTTCAAATACAAAGATTCATTTTTTACTATGCAGTTGCATTATTAATAAAATACTTGAAATTTTAAGCAAAAGATACATATTTTTAATAAAATAGTTAAAATTTTTATCAAATTGTTAAATTTCTAAACAAAAGAGATAAATCTTTTAGATGACTGTAGAATTTGCAACCAAAAAGGACGAATTACCAGCAAATATTTGAATTGTCGACAAAAAAATATAACTTGAACAAAATAGTTGAATTTTCATCAAAATAATAAAATTTCTAACCAAATAGTTTAATGCTCAACCTCTGAAGATGCATCTTCAACTAAATGGATGAATTTTTAAACGAAAATATAAAAATTCAACTAACAACAATTGCATTTTGAACCAAATAGTTGAATTTGTAAGCTGAAAAAAAACTTTTTTCAGGTTTTTTTTTTGTAACAAAAAATTAATTTTCAATTTGTAAATACCAAATCTTAATTCAACAAGACGAAAATTTTAAATATCAGTTGAATTTTGGATCAAAAAAATATAACTCTAATGAAATCATTGATTTTTTAACAAAATAATAGAAATTTTAACTAAACAGTTAAGTTTTCTACTGAAAACATAATTTCTACTGAGTAGATTCATTTTCTACTAAAAAATACGAATTTTAAAGAAAATTCGTAAATTTTGAGCAGGATACTTAATTATTTAGCTACCAAAGTTAAGTTTGAAAATCAGCTAAAGATGAAAATTCTGAGAAAATTTTTTTGTTAATTAAGTAGTTCAACTTTCAAACAAGTAATGGAATTTTTATTTTGAATAAATTGATTTTTAACCAAATGGTTCAATTTTCAACTACGGAGGTAAATGTCCTGCTAGGAAGATTCATTTTATTCCAACAAATATTAATTTTCAACAAGGAAGTTAATTTTCTGCCAAATGACTGAATTTTCCACGAAAACAGTTGAATTCGCAACTAGAGCGATTAAATTTGTATCAAGATAAAAGATATTTTAACAAAACACAAGAATTTTTAACTGTATAGTTGCAGTTTTCACAACAAAAACCATTAACTTTTTTCTAAATGAGATAAATTGTTAGACGAAAATCATAAATTGTCTACAAAGCACAATTAATATACGAGTATTACCCGGTAATATGAATTTTCATCAAAAAAGTTTATTTTTAAGCGAATATTTTTATTTATTACAGAGTAGTTGAATTTTCCAACCGAACATTCAGACGATCAAACGTATTGGAATTGAATAAAAAAAAGACGAATTTTTTACAAAAAAACATGAATTTCTAAACAAATAGTTAAATTTAAAACTAGAAAAGATTGATTTTTGACCAAATATAGAACGATTAAATTTTCGGTTAAGAAAATTAATTCTCAATCAACTCAAAATTACTTAAACTTTCAACCAGGAAATGAAATTTTTTACTACAAAAAATTATATTTTAACACGATTTAAACAGAACTTTTAATGAAATAACTAAAATACCAACCAAATAGTTATTATCTTTTGCAAAATTTACCAACTTTGTTAAAGTTTTTCATAAGATAACATACTAAGCGTTATCTAAGCTCATAAAGTTACTTCCACTTTCCCTTTCCCTTTTGAAAATATTACTACTAATTATCACACTCGATAATATCAAATATCAAAATCTTCAATAAGGGAAACGGTTTTCTGCGGTTCTGTTTCTTCCTAATCGAGTCCTAAATATTCTTCATATTTGAGAAATAAATCTTAATCATTCATCATCATCTTAATCATTCATTCAATTAAATTCAACCTGCAGAGGAATAGGACTGAGGAAGCAAAGAAGAGTGTCTAGTACTGAGGTTAAACTAGATTACACGGAGAAACCTTTTGCTGCAATATTTGCTAAAAATCAGACAAGATTGTTCTATTTTTATTTTGCAACGGAGGGATATAGCGGAACTTTTGTAATGTTTACTACTTTGATTGGTAACTAGCAACTACATGAGAGAGACCGACCCACTGATTTAGTAAGCGACTTAGTAAAAATTGGTGCCGTCAGATTAGCAGACGAAAAAAAATAAACCCACTATACGCCGCGTGGCCTTGAAGGTCATGACACACGTATCCTTTACAGTTTACACAAGCATATGACGTAAATGCAAACTTATTATGGGATTTTGAACTGTTTCGCACTATTGTATTGATTTAAATTACAATTTTATATTACACATATGATTATACAAGGTGTCTAAAAAGTGCCGGAACGGTTGGATATTACCTCAGGTGAAATATTTTACAGAAAAGTGAAGGTCATTCCTGAATGAGAATTTCAATGGTGACCTTCATGGCGTTTTAAAGGTAAACTTTGATTTTCCAAATGGAAGCCCCCTTTTTTTACATCTGCAATCGATAGAGCGGAAAATTCTGCGTTTAAGTACGTAACCAAGTTATAGGTCAATTGTAATGTTCAAGGTCATTAGAGGTTATTTGAAATTATGAAAATTTTCCAAGAGGTCAGTGTAATTCCTAAAGTAAATTTTAACGAGGAATTCAATGGTGACCTTTATTTTGACTTTAACGGTGACCTTAATGGCATTTTGAAGGTCAACTTTGTTTTTTAAAATGGAAACCCCCTTTTTCACATCTGCAATCGATAGAGTGGAAAATTCTACGTTTAGGTACGTACCCAAGTCATAAGTCAATTGTAACGGTCAAGGTCAGTTAAAGATTATTTGAAATTAACAAAGATTTCCAAGAGGTCAGTGTAATTCCTGAAGTAAATTTTAACGAGAAATTCATTGGTAAGCTCTGTATTGATCTTGGTTAAGCTTTTTGAATATTGTAAAATCATAAGGAAATTTTTCATTAAAAGTTCCAGACGTTCTGGTGAGAGTTCTGTTCCTCCCTGAGGAGTTATACAGTCCTATACCGTTTTTCGATACCTAAGTCAATACCTAAGGCGATACCATAAGTCCTATATCGGTTTTTCATACGAATATTACGAATCGTAACTAAATTTACGTATTATGAGTACATACTTGTTATCTTTCGTAAAGGATTATAATGGCGCAAGCTAAACTTTCGGAACGAGAGGAGGTATCTGTATTAATGATGTGTGTGGTTGGGGAGGTCGAGTTCGATCTTATGATTAAGTTCGTTTGCTTTTTAATCGCACTTTTCGTAATGGAGAAGGGTTAAATCCTGTTTCAAAATCAACAATTGAAAGAACTGTAAGGCGCTTTATGAGTCATGGATCTATCAAGGACCTTCAGAGAACTGGTCGGCCAAAATCTGCAGGATCTGACGAGATGTAGGTGGACATAGCCCAAGCATTTGTTAAAAACCCACACCTTAGTTTACGTCGAGCTAGTGATGAGCGTGACGGTGCTCCTGAGACAGTGCGAAATATTTTAAAAAGCATTAATTTCCATCTTTACAAAGTTCATCTGGCACTCGAGCTCAATGAAGACGATCCTGATTTTCGGGTTGAATTTTGTGAAATTATCATGGACAGAATTGATAGAGATTCTCTTTTCTTGTACAATAAAGTATTTCCAGATGTATGTACTTTCACTTTAAAAGGTGAATTTAACAGGCAAAATTGTAGATATTGCTCCCACATAAATCCTGATTGGATTTTGGAGAGTCACACACAATATCCACAAAAGATTAATGTTTGGCCGTTGTCTTGAGTGATACATTAATAGGCCCTTTCTTCATCGATGGTAATCTCAATGCCTGTGCATATGAAGAGCTTCTCAGAAACTAAATTGTACCCAGAATAAGGGAGATTACAGGCGATAATTTTCAAAATATTTTGGTCCAGCAGGACGGAGCAGCGGCTCATTACGGTAGGGAGGTTCCAGCATATTTGTTTACTGAGTTCCCTCAAAGGTGGATTGGAAGAAGGAGTGCAATCGAGTGGCTTGCTAGATCTTCTGATCTGACGCCTCTCGACTTTTTTCTTTGGGGTTATTTAAAGAGCAAAGTCTACTCAACGCAACCGCAAAGATTAGACGAATTGCAGAATTGGATTCTGCAGCAGGCTACTTTGATCGATAGGGATATGATTCGTAATGCTGTAACTCATTTTTACAATCACATAGCTTTTTGTCAAGAAGCTCAAGGTTTTCTGTTCGAACATCTTCACTGAAGCGTGAGAGGCGAGGGGACTCACGCTTATCAAGTACACCGAAGCGTGAGAGGCAAGGAGACTCACGCTAATCAAGCACCCCAAAGGGAACAGAATTTACTACATCCACGTCGTTGTTCCTGGGTAATGCTAAACATAAACGTAAACTGCTTAGAAAAAACCTTGAAGAAACCTTGGAGATCATAACCAAGATCGATACAGAGCTCACCAATGAATTTCTCGTTGAAATTTACTTCAGAAATTTCACTGACCTCTTGGAAAACTTTGTTTATTTCAAATAACCTCAGACTGACTTGAACGTTACAAATGACCTATGACTTGGGTACGAACCTAAACGTAGAATTTTCCGCTTTATCTATTGCAGATGTAAAAAAAGGGGGTTTCCATGTAAAAAAACAAACTTGACCATCAAAAAGCTATGCAGGTCAACTTCAAGGTCAAAATGAAGGTCAACATTGAATTCGTCGTTGAAATTTACTTCAGGAATTACGCTGACCTCTTGGAGAACTTTGTTAATTTTAAATAACCTCTAACTGACCTTGAACGTTAAAATTGACCTATGACTTGGGTCCGTACCTGAACGTAGAATTTTCCGCTCCATCGATTGCAGATGTAAAAAAAGAGGGTTTCCATTTAAAAAAACCAAGTTGACCTTCACTTTTTTCAAAAATATTTTACCTGAGGAAATATCCAACCGTCCCGGGACTTTTTAGACACCCTGTATATAGTTCGTACATTATTATTGACATGCAGAAATATTATATTACACAAGCTGAAACAGAAAAATGTGATTAAGACAAAGCTGGTGAGAATCGAACACGGGTCTCCGGCGCGGCAGCACGGCGATATTCCATTCTGCTAAACTAGATGATGATATCTAGAAATTTATAGCCCTTATGAAGTAAACTCTAGCACTCAAATTAATGTATTATCAAGATTAACCTGTAATTAGCAAGATAAAAATGAAATGAAATTTAAATTTGAAAATAATCAAAATGAACTTTTTTGAAGTCAAAATAGTGATATTAAAAGCTTCAATTGATAGTTCCTAGTTCCTTCTTTATTAAGGGCATGTGATACCTACAGTTTCCCCGGCTTTTTTCCACAAAAATGAAAATTTTTAAAAACTGAATTCGGCGATGCTATAAAATATCATAACGGACGTCCCTGGACTCTTTTTGAGGGATAATAACAAAAAAATTTATTGTGCTAAATAAAAATTTTATGCATATGCATTATTTTGAGGTTACGTCGTTTTTTATCACGGCCTTTCCGATAATCTGGAAATTGTTTATGAAATAAACTTTTTTGATTGGCTGCAAACAAGGTTAATTTTGGGGAATTAGTAACTATATTTATTTGTAAGTCCAAAGTTTTCGGCCAAAAATATTGTGTAGTTTGGAAGTAAAGCTCGGGTGAATTGTAACACACATAACCTCGAAAAATACACTCACGTTTTTAGCAATATCAAGCATTTTTTGATAAAAAAAACACAAAAAAAGTATGTGGGGACGTCCGTTAGCATGTTCACTATCATTTCCCATATTTTGAAGGCAACATATTTTTTATCCTAGGAAAAGAGCCGCAGGAATCTAACACTTCAAAAATCGATACTATTTCCTAAGCGCTATGCAAATTAATCACATTTTGCTAACTTAAAACTTTTTTTAATTAACCCACAAAAAAAGTGTGTGGGGACGTCCGTTAGCATGTTCGCTATCATTTCCCAAGCAATTAAGACAAAATATTTATTATTCTAGAAAAAAGCCGGGGGCACCTAAAACTGGTAAATTGGACAATTTTCTAAGTATCACATGTCCTTAAATTTAAGTATTTTTAAATTTATATTCTTTAAAAATATAATTCCATTCTTAGTTTTTTATTAGCAGTTATTTACTTATTGGAAGTTTGGATACATGTCCTTCAGTTAATGAACCAGGTCAAACAACTCAACGGCGCCACTAACGAAAAACAAAATGTCATATAATGCATATTTTTTTGCTATCTTTTTATGTTTTTTACCAAACTGGTTTTTTGTTTGGCTCCATTAGTTTCCGAGAAAACAGGGGGGGCGCTAACTTGCTGTCAACTCAGCGGCGCGGTCTACAAAAAAACATTATATTTAAAAAAATGACTAGGTTAGATTTTTTGGCTATTTTTTTTCTTTACAATGTGCTAGGAACTGCTTTTATAAAATTAACCTTCATTTCAAAAAATTACCTAACTAAGGACCAAAATGATTCTTCACCCCTAATCGTAACAAAAACAAGCCCCGTATTTGTGTCTGAATACAAACCTGCAGACTGATGCCAAAAATTGTATACATTAACTGTTGGGATTTTTGTGCTCTTTCTTTATTTTTCAATGTCATACCAATCGCTTTTGTAAAATTAACCTTTATATAAAAAAGCAACACCCTGTAATGAAAACACAAATAAAAAAACATCGATATCTACATAGACGAAAGTTACTTATAAAATAGTAACATGGTACTTTTAGGCATAATTATTTCTCACCTCTAATCGTTACAAAAATACCCCCCGTAATGTATAAACTAAAATTGCTAAATTTTTGCTCAAAATTATTTTCCAGTTTATGTGTATTTATTCGAAAAATATAATTTGCCTCTTTCGATACATCTTTTAATGTCTTCAAACAACTTCCAGCAGAACAACACAATTATTAACAAGAGAAATCAATTTTTGTATAACGAATAATCTAAATTTCTAGAACGATTGGAAATCTGATGAGAGCCGACTTTTTCTAAAATAATTTTTTGAAATAGTTATTAAAACTCTTTTTAAAGATAAGTTTAAAAATTTCAAAACCCTAAAAAGGATTCGTGTGAATAGGGATGTTGGGGATTTACAAGTATTTTTGTAAAATATGTTTTGGCTTTATGAGAACCATTTGTCCAAATCGCATTCAGAAAAAGTACATCCTATTGTGTACATGGCATTGTGTCGATTAAAGAATCAAGTGACCGATCTACCTGTATAAGGTTGAGGTTGTACGGGTTTCACTGAAGTAAGTGTCCAAAAATGTACCACACGAGTGCTTTTTAGTGTTTTAAAATTATTTTAGTTTATCTTCAAAAATAGTTTGAATAACTTTTTGAAAAAAATGTTTTAGAAAAGGTCTGCTTTCAACAAATTTGCAATCGTTCTGAAAATTTAGATTGTTCGTTATATCAGTGTGGGCACTTGTCAGGAAAGTCCGGGAACTTAAAAAAATTCAGGACGAAGCAATTAAAAGTGAACGTGTTTTTAATTCAAAATGTTTGAAATTAACCTATTACACATTTATATAACGAAGTGATGAAAGCTAAAGAATTTTTAAATACTATATATAATAAACTAAAAATAACTATTATTTTCAGAAATAGCATTAGGTAACAAAATATACATTATTTTTATGAATTTGTAGTTATTTTTCTATAGTGACGATAGTGACATATACTTAGACTAAGGATTAGTCAGTTTAAGGGGAATTAGGTAGTGGGAGGTAGGAGCGGTCAGAGAAAAGACGTTGATAGCCGTCACCGACCTATAAGGAAAGTCCTAATTATTCAATTATATTTACATTGTTCACAAAGTTGTTGTTCTTAATTGATAAATCACTGTCACAATCGAAACTCTAGATTGTGTACTTGACATTTCATCATCATTGTATATTATTTTAAGAACTACAATTCAAAGTACATTAAAAACATGTATTTACATTTTATTTAAAGTAATACAGAATTTAGGTACTACGCTTAAGCATAATTCAAAATTACATCCAATTTTTACATATATAATACATTCCGTCGCTAAGTCTGTTTATATATGTGACAACAGCATCATCTAAATCCGTTGTTTTAATCATTTCCCAATTATAGCAGGAGGTATCATATATTTTATAAGCTCCCAGTGTTTATTTAAGAAACAGTCTGTCATGGATTGCGTGACGAATAAAAAATCATTATCACTGATCAGTATAATTAAATACACGAGGTTAAATTGAGGCACGAGTTCTGAGAAAGTCACAATGATACTGTCTCGCTTTCATTTAACCCAGGTATTGAATGGAGTTTACAACTGAAACCTTATCGTTTACTCCCTGTGGAAGTAAATTAACAAAATTCGCAGCATCTGGTAAAGAATGTATCGAAAAGGACCTAATTCGACTACAAGTGTAAAATGAATATGATGAATTTTTATTAAGAAATCTATAATTTAATATCAATTGGTGTTTTAAAGCAATGGTTCTGCAAACGTTGACTCGACAAATTGATGAGTGCGAAATTTTTTTCCCTTCTCAATGTTTACTTTCGAATTTCATGCAATTAATCTGCACAAATGGACCAACTTGACGCATTACAGACGGGTAATGCACCAGGAAATGGTGTTTGGGTTTTAAACTTTTTGGATATTTTTCGGATAATAGAGACAAGTAATCGGCAGTTTTCATTTCCAGTAATTTTGGTGTTTCAAGAGTAACTTTTTTACTCATCCTTATTTCTAAAATCTCTTTTAGTATTAATAGCATTTGCCAATGTTCGTCATCTTTATCAATAAAAAGGCCAATCATTGAATTTAAATTTCTGACCAAGTTTAACATTTCGGCTGAAGACAGTATGATGTACTTTTTCTTTAAATGTGATTCTGACACTTCATGGGGCTAGTTAATGTTGTCGTCTGCACCGTAATAAAAACCACGTATAATTTGATTGAGATGATCTAGAGTGAAGTATTTTTTAACGTAAATAAAATTGTATAAAAAATAAGAACATCATATCGGCATATACCTTCTGCGAAATCGTCCTGTAATTTAACTGCTGGATTGTCTGTTATGTGAAAACCCGGTATATCGTTCAATACACATGACACTTTAATGCCCGATTTTTTGGTATCGTTTTCACCAAACAGTTTATTGTAGTGAGAAATCTTCCGAAGTGTGCAGTCGCATTCTTTGAATATCTTTTCACTATCATCATTATCAATGAGACACATTCGACAAAACTTTTTCACTCAAAAACTTTCCACGAGACCGAAAATAGAGTGCAAACCAAGATTATCACCAATAGTAATAGCTAAGCCAAAATAAATTTATTTCTCAAAGCCATTGTGATTCATTAATATTCCCTCTTCTTGTAAAAACTTAAGCTCCTGAACTGCTTTTCCAAAAATTATTGCGTTTTTAAATACAGTACGATCTAAACTGTTAAATAGAATAAATAAAAAATTGTTTTCTATTTCCGGTTGAAATTCTGGCGGTAAACATGGTAGACTTAAGTAAACAGCTCCGCATTTAGATAAACCTTTATGACTACCTAAGGAATTATTATTCTTGTAGTCATCAAAATACATCAAAAGTGGAAAAACAGTTTTTCCCAGGTGTCGAGCTATTTTATTTTTCCATAGAGGACTTTAAATGAGATTTGAAACTATTATTTTTTGCAAATTCAAAGAATTAACTTATTTTACTGTTTTATTATAAACTTCTGGCATTTCAAAAAAAAATTTTAATACTCTTCGGACTGGAATAAATTGCGCCACCCTTGTTATATTTTTGCTGGTAGATTCTGTAAGCCTGGACTTACATTCTTTTCTCTCGCCAATTTTATAAATCTCGGGAATAATGAATGTGCCATAGTTTTTGAATTTAGAAAAACTATATTCTAAAACCATATTTCACTTTGCATGTTTTGAAACGGGTTTAAAAAATTGGTGAAAACATCTTTTATTTCAGCTATGTAACTTTCACTAGCACCTAAATTTTTTAAGCGACTGCACACTTGATTTTCAGCTTCATTTACAGTGGAAAGTAAGAACTTTGAAGGGTCTGAAATTATATTAGTTACTCTATTTTCTCGAAATACCTGTACACTGATAATATTCACTTGGAAATTGTAATTCTTGTTCAATTTTATCATTTGTGGAATTTCTTGAATTAGATTAGATGTAATTGCTTTACAGTCATTTTCAAAGAGTAAATTATTGTCTGAAATTAAATCGGCCTCAGATTCCGAAGAATCTTCATAGAGAAAAAATTTAAAGGAAGCTAGAACATTTTCTTCACTAAATTCATAAGCAAAAGTTTCGTCTTCTAAAATGAATAAAGATAATGACTCCTTTTTTATATCCGATACTGACGTTCCTGTCTCAGGTGCATGTTTTTTACGCCTGCGCTTTAAAAAGGAATTTAGCAAATTAAATGATTTCTGGCAATGATTTTCAGAACAATGAAAATTTTGTAAATCTGAATGTGTTAGACTGACTGGTCTCTTTAAAGAACGATTATCTGCAAAAGACCACTGACACGCATGACAAGTTATCACTTTTTGTAAAATTATTAAATTAATAATGTAAAAAATTATATAAAACACTTAAAAATTGTAGGATAAAGACTTCTATTCTGGTTTAGACAAGGCGTGGTTTACCTGTCCTAACAGAAGTTTCAGGGACGCATTCGGTCTATCACCTGCGAGTAATATATTGAACCCAGCTATTTGAAAGAACATCCACAGCGAAAGTGATGTTTTTGGATGTTGGCATTGTAATATAAAAAAAATCTTGAAAGCTAAGTATAAAGCTTTCAAGCAAAATCTAACGCTGTATTGTTGTTCGTCTACAACAACTACTGCTTGTTGAATTTTCTTCAAAAGTCCAATAACAATAATCATAGGCTGAACTGTCCTTTGATTTTAAAAGCTCTTCTCTTAATTCTTTTATTTTTCCGTCCAAGTCACTTGCCAACTGTTGATCACAAATTAGAAAGTAATTATGAAAAAGAAATATAGAATAACTGTAAAGGTATGATTTAATATTCAATTCCCTAGAAACGTACCTCAACGTGTTGGACGAAAGTCTCAATTCTTTGACCACGAGTTATTCTTGTTCGATCACTTGATGGTGCAATATTTTCAGTTTCTTGAATTTTTCTTTTCCCGGGATGTCCCATGTCAATCAGTAATGGTAACAGCTGAAGTACCACGCCATCTTGATGTTCTAAAACAAGTATTTTATAGGAAATACATGTAATTTCAAATTATTTTCATAGTTACAAAGACAACGCATGCAACCTTTTACATTGTTAATGCCAAATTATATTTTTTTCCGTATTTTTAATTATTTTATACCTGCTTCAAATGTAGGCAGCAAATGAATCAACGCTTGATCTACGAGATCTTCATGTTTGCCCTTGATCCTACTCTATGCTTGTAGTTCTTTTACAAGCACGTCTTTGATTACATTCCACCTACTGTATAAGGATGACATTTCCTCCGGGTAAAGCCTCTCAAAGTCTAGTAAGAAGTGTTAAATATCAAAATATTAAAATTAATAGTAAGAAGATAATATAATTTGAATGGATTAAATTTTTGATAAATGTTTTATTTTATCAATTCTTTTGCGCCTTGTACTCTCAAGCAGGGAAACTTATTAATATAATTTGAGATTGTCATTTGTTTTATTGAATAATGTATTTTTCTTGATTCATATGCTGCTCTCCCTTTCTCGCAAACAGCTTCCGAAGTTTCTAAATTGTTTTCTAGCCAATCGAAATGTTCGTTTCTTGCAAAACGAGTTTTTACTTTAAAAAATATTGTATATGCTATTTATAAGTTTTATTTTGGGTCCTTTATAACCTGTATCTAAAATTTGAAACAGATCTATCAATACCGTGATGTACCGCGGGACTCAAGATAAGTTTTAAAAAATCGGATTTTCAGAGTTTTTTTTAAATAGCTCATGCTACATTTTTTTTAACCTCCGATTTGTTTTAATCTTGTAATATTTCAATATTAATAGTATTTTGATGACGATGTGTCATTCTTATAAACCAAAAATTACAAAAATAATTTTTTAAACCTATGCATACTATCCTAAAATGTTAGTGAGCCTTTTTAGAAACTTTATCGCGCGTAAGATTTACATTTTAAAAATGCATAAGACTTATTTAAAAGTAGAAACAATTAATTAAGGTTCTGTGATTTTCATTGACACAATATTCTAATTTTTTAGGTCAATTTTGAGTGCCATAAAGTTTAAACATACTGAGCAAAAATAGGACAGAAGCAAAGCTTGTAAAAATAAATTAATTTCTTTAAGGATTATAAAAGTGAAATTTTTTTCTAGAAAAACTAGAAACATTGAAATCTTAAAAGATGTTTTAAAATTGGGCATTTTATGTAGGATCCGAAACTCTCAGAATTACAAACTTTTTAATTTTTATTTCAGCCAGAGTCTTGTCTTTTTAATTTTCAAAATCTTGAAATTTATTTATGTGAATTTGAAGTGCGATCAAGTTTCTACCAGTTTCAAAAAATTCAGGACAGTTTGTAAAGCTTTTGAAAATTATTTTAATTTTTTGTGTTTTATAAATTCGACTTTGTGCTACAAAAACGGATGAATTTGAAATCTTACCACCACGTTTAAAATTAAACATTTCAAGTAGATTTACAGAAAAAATTATTATTAACGACTTTTGCAAAACTCTAAGAATTACAATTTTTCTAACACATTTTTGCAACGTAGAACCTCAAGATATTAATCGAATTATTTTAAACCTTACAAAAGTTATATAGTATCGAAATTAAACCTTTTGAGTGCTAGGCAGTTTTTCATTTTATTTTTGAACCACCCTCATCTTAAATCTGACCTAAATTTCTATAATCTGCGTGTAATAATATAAAGTAATAAGTTTACCGTTGGAGGGGATATCGTTTCTAGCTACTTTTTTATTTCCTTTAGGACTCCGCAGAAAATTATGGCTTCTTAAATATTCCTTCACGTAGTTGTGATGGAAGTATAGACTTCCAGCTGGTGGGACAGAGACTCCATTTTCACTTTAGCATAGAGAATAATATGTACTGGCTATTTCACCTGGAAAGAGAACCTCAATCTCCTGAGAAATAGCTATGCAGACATCCGTCCGTATTCTAAACAAAACAAAAAGAATATATTTAAAGTTTCGTACAATTGTGATTAACAGAGTACGTAATATTCCACTTACAGGAAATTGGCCAATTTCTGCCCAACGGGAACAGACTTTAAAGCATCGTCTTTAAATTTTTTGATTCTGGTTCGTATTGGAATTCCTCTCATTGCCTTGTTCAAATTATTATTTATTTTGAAGTGATTTATGACCAATTTACCATTACTATCGTTCTCTAAAAAGGTTTTTAGATTCTGCAATTAAAAATATATTTTTTTAAATATTAGCACATAAGGTTTACACAAAAATAATTAACCATAATTAATATCTCACCACAGTTAATCTCTTTCTCTGTGTATTGCGTGCTACCTGATTCTAATTTGTGTTATCCATAATTGTTTCATTTCCATGTTCCTTTGAGATCCTAAAGTAACATATAAATTTAATAATAATAATAATAATATATTTAATATTAATTGGACTGTAAATATCCACATTCTGAAAACAATCAATAATTTATTTGATAACAATAGTCACTACTGAAGCTGTGGTATTATTAAAAATAGGTAGAAAGCTAGCAGAATCATGGTTCTGAAAAGAAAAAAAATCTTATGAAAAGAAGCAAATTAGCAATTCCAAATTAATTTATTTGTGATATATTATGAGTGCTTACTTCCAAAGTTGAACCGCAAACTACTTCAGATCGAATAATGTCTGAATCCAAGCTTTCATAACTCTGCAACAAGAGAATATATAAGTAGAACAAGGAGACAGACAGATAATTTATTTTCACATTACAACTGTGTAATGCCAGTTAGAAAAAAATTTATAAATGAAATTTTAGATTGATGGTTCTGAAAAGTAAAAATCTGTTTTTAAAATAAATAAATATACAATTTTCATATCTGTTTATATATGATTTTATAAAAATACTCACTTCCAAGCAAGCAGTATCGTTTAAACCTCCTTCAGGAAAAATCGGGTTGAAAACCGCGTTCTCTACAACAGGTTAAAAACAAAATGTTAGTTTATTTTATAAACATTTAAAAGCTCAAACCATTTTTATAGACATTATATGCACGTTTTAAAGCTGAACCATATAATTTGACATTTATTTATTTCTACCTAGCTAAACAGATAACTTAGCTACTTCGCTCAACAGGTGTCCTTCGGGGGGACCCAATATCTCTTCGTTATTCATAATACTGCATAAACCCCAAAACGGTTAGAATTTTTGCAAGCAAGTAGCCGTTTTAACACGAAAAGCATTTCTTAAAAACTCTCGTTTCGAAAGCAGAATGAATTTTCCAACAATGAAATGTAAAGGGTATCGTGGCATAAGGGTGTAATTTTCAACACTCGAATTTCACAGAAGACAACACACTGTCTAAATTTAGCGCATTTAATGTGAAACAAAAAACTGAGAAAGCAATCGACGAGAAAAATTCTTGCCGAAGGGACAGCGCATGCCAAAAAATGCTGGTCTGAACACAGGGAAAGCTGAATAACTTTTTTAATATATAATTAAAAACAAAAATTAAAAACAAATTTTAAGCTATTATTTATCTCTATTAAGCCATAAAAAGAACATATGAAAATAAATAATCAATCACGTCTTTCTGTTCGCTTTTCTTGCCCGGCGGAACATCACTTGTCTGTTTCTTTCGCTTATAAAGAAGTGCAAATGCAAACTAATGAGAGTAAACGAGACACAAGTTAATGGAGAAGCGGCATTTGTTTTCCATATGCTCGTGTCTTCCCAGTGGGCTCAAAATTTGGCGACGTCTTTACGACATCGTTACGGCATCGTTACGATATCTTTACGACATCCTATGTCCATGTCGTTTCGGTGTCTTTGCGATATCGTAAAGACATCGTCAGATCATGCGACTTATTTACGACATCGTAAAGACACCGTAACGACATAGACATAGGATGTCGCGAAGTTGTCGTAAAGATGTCGGAACAATGTCGTGAAGACGTCGCCAAACTTTGTGCCCACTAGGTCGCTTATTTTCATTAGAACTTTTTAATGAGCGAAAGAGGCAGACAAGCGATCGCTTTTTGCACATTCCTCATAATCTAACTGGGCCATCAACACAAGTAATTAAAGCTAAAAAAAATTAATTTCTTAAATTGATCACTTACGCCCTTATGTTCTAAGACCCTCATTTGTTTCTTACTCTTAAACACAATATATTTTTCTATTTATTTTAAAATGAAACTTCGAAATCTGAAATCCTAACCTCTAAATTACCATTATTTTTGCATAAATGATTCCTGCAATAATAAAATTAAAAGAATATATTTAATCATACTTTAAATATATTTACGTTTTTTAAGAGAATTACAGGTTAGTAGGCCAAAATATGTCCATAAAACTTCACATTTCACTACGAAAATTACAAGCCTACAAATTTCATAACACCAAATTTGTAAACACTGGGAATCACAGCAGCGACCGCTGCTTTGGTTTGCTAACATCGTTTAGACTCGGCTGCACTCGGTCCGACGCTAGGCTCCCTTACTAAGTCACTTACTATTATTCGAGAGCAATCTTCCGAATTTGTCTTACTCCATAATACAAAAAATAAAAAGTGTCATGGTACAATTCATATTCCTACACACAATAGCAATTCCTCTTACAAATTTAGTCTTTTATGTTATTTTAGGTACTCATTACTTCTACTCTTTTTATATAATTTAATTATTCTCTACTAATTTATCCTATCTAGGATTTAACTATAAAAAATACTAAGACTTCGTATTATCAATAGGAAAATTTAATATCAAAATAGCATAGCTTAGGACTACTTTATTAAAATATCCCTCGATTGTAACCTAATTTAATTTTTTTTCCAGTACCAAGTTTCTCAGTATATCCATTAAGATGGAATCAACCTTCTAATTCCGGTTCCAACATCTCTCACTCTCTTTCAAACTCTGTGCTTCCTTTCTTCACCCTCGACTACCTTTAAAAACACGATTTTCCATCATCCGCACCTGCTATCGACGATTCAGTACATCCATCCCGGATTCCCGTTTTCCTTCTCTGGATTCCATTCTGGATGACGAAGGGTCGTGTAATGCGTCGCTTCTGACGTACTTTACGCTAGGCGATCCTTTCGAATGCTTCTCAAGTACTATCAGCTCATTCCTCTTTACTTCCCCTATCAAAATCTCCAGAAACATCCATTCTAAGTAGATTCTCTTCCTGCTATGTGTGCTATTTTTACCTTGAATGCAAGGGGAAATTTTAATTCTACTGGAAGCAGCGTTCACAATTATTACTTTACAAATTCCGAGTTATAAAGATTTCAAGTTTAAAGTCTAGTCGCTTAATGAGACACTACTACAGGGTAAAAAACCCAAGACTCAGGACAAAAAATTGTTGGATATTTCTCTGATTTTTTACATCTTTTCAAAACAATTTTTCGTGTTATTTACATTTTCAAATTCAAAGTTTGAGAAATGAACAGCGGAACTTATCAATTCAAGTTTTAAAAAATCTAAAGGGTCGTTAAAATACTACCTCACGCTATTTCAAACACTTTTTCGACCGCTTTCCTCCTTTGTTGCAGATCATCACACAAATATCGAACCCCCATATCGCATTTGATAAACGCCTAAAATAAAACACTAAACACACAAATATAATATTTTAACAGACTTTACAGCCTAAAATGCTACAAAAACAGGGAAATTAGGATCGAATTTTCAAACAAAAAAGAATAAATTTTAACCACAAATAGTTGAATTTTGAAGATACTAAAACGAATTTTTTAGAAGCTAGTTTAATTACAAACAAGAAAGATGAATTTTTAACCAAGAACTTTTCTACCAAAGCAGATGAATTTAAGTATGAGAGTGGCGAATTTTATGTCCAAAAAGTAAACATTTTAATAAAACAATTGAATTTTCAACCAAATAGTTTATTTTTAATCCAAAAGAATTAGTTTTAAAAAAACAGTTAAATTTTCGACAAAAAGAAAAGTTTTTAACAGAATAATTCCTTTTTCAACAAAATAATTGAATTTTTAACTGAAATGCTGAATATTTAAAAAAGCTAATTTTTGACAAAGATGTTCAAGTTTCAATCTTATCTCCAGTCTCATCTGTAATGATTAAGTCTTAACAAAAAATAGTTTTTAAATTTCCTACTAAATAGTTAAGAGTTTAATAGTTTTTTTATTTCCAACTAAATAGATAAGTTTTTAAAAAAAAATAATAGAATTTTTGGCCTAACAATACAAATTTTTAATAAGACAGTTGAATTTTAAAGCTAGAAATTTGAACTTTCTACAAGACAGTTCAATTTTCAATCTTTAATTCTGAATTTTCAACCGTCCAAAAGATTATTTTTTATCAATAAAAAAACTTATTTTCAATAAAACTGCTGCATCTTAAACCAATAAAATAAATGTTTAGCAAAACAGTTTAACTTGGAAGCAATTAGTTGAATTTTCAAGCAAAAAAAAGAAGAATTCGCAGTGAAAAATTGAATAGTTGAATTTTCAATTACATATATTTTCTTCCAAAAATGGGTTGGTCAAATTTTCAGTTAAGAAAATTAATTTTCCATGAAAAAAAAATAATTTTCAACCAAATAGTAGAATTTTTAACCAAAAGAGATGAATAAATTCTGCACATCTTGGCAATTTAATTCTTTATTATTGAATGCTTTTAACTTTACAATTATTATAAAACAAAAACCAGCTTTTCAAAAACAAATCAATACTTTTTCTGATCGTTCAAATTATTTTCTTAATAAGAACGTAAGTTATATTATTTTGGTCTCACGATAAAATCGAATAAAAAATACCAGGATTATTTCGAGTCAAAATTGTAATTCATGAAAGGTTACGTCTTGCAACGTTTCGACCTCAATCTGTCGGTCATCCTCAGCCAAAGTATGCCTAATAGAAAGATTTATAAACGTTTTTAGCTAATTACAAAAATTACAATATCATTTGAAGTTTCGTACACATTTTATAACGCACCTCAATAAAATTAATATTTTTTATGATATTTTGTACAAGCTATATATTGGTACAGACTCAGTTAAGGATCACAATAAAAAATTACAATTTCTACTTTGAATAATAAATAAAAACTTACTAACAAAATATTTAGTTGCTGAATTTGGAGGAAATGACTTAGATTTAAAAGTTAACCTATTTTGACTAAATCATTGAAGAATTTGCAGGTTTAAATTTTATGGGCTTCAGAAATCGTCTCTGCAAATGGACTGAAAATCTATTTTTTTAATTTAAAGAAAATAATAACAACTTGCTCCCGAGATATCCGGAGGCTGAATAAGAACAAAAAATGTCATTAAAAAATCTGTTCCGTAATATTGTTTCTAATTGATAGGCAAACAGGTGAAAAGGAAAAAAATACTAAAACTGACTTTTTATAGACAATGATTAAGATTTTAGGTTTGAATTTGATTGGTAATTTAGTGATAAAAAAGTGAGAAATATTCCCATTTAAGGGTTGTTTTTTGTACAATAAAAAGAATTATTGTATTATTTTAATGTGTTTGAAAGATTTCAGAAAGAGGAATATGATCATAAAAAGGTTTTATAAAAAGATAACAGATTACGTAATGAAAAAGGATAAAACAGATAGGATACAAGAATAAAGATTCATTTATCTGGCCTTGCATGGCAAAACTATTTATTACTTTAATTGAAATGGGATTTAAAAAAATCCATACAATATGTATTTGATGTTTAAAAATTGTTTTATGCAAAAATCTCATTTCCGGCCGAAATGTTGGTGATATAGTTCAGTACTGCAACCATTCAATTATTCTTTAAAGTTTAACAACAAAATAATTTCCTGGTAATTTCTCGGTTTACAATTTTAAAGAAACATGATTTTTCTCAGTTGTCTGAACTATTTGACGAAACTTGACGATGCTTTTTTACAAATTAGGGACATATATGTTGGCAATTCAATGCCTTATGTATTTGACATATTGGAGATTGAAACAAACAACATCAAGCATTGCTTCAAAAAGTTTTCGCTTCACGATGGAAATGTCTTCTTCTTTATCTCGTCCACACGAAAGATGACCATCGCGGAAAATAGAACATTCTGGCAAAATGACACAGCACAAGCATACTCTGAGCTTAGGAATTCATTTTCTTTTTATTCCTTGCTCTCTGCAACACGATATTTCTTCTCTGCGAAGGGAATATAGGAAAACCTGCGAATTCTGAATTTCATCTTGCTTCAGAGAGATTTTCATTTCCTACATATTCTGCAGCACACAAATATTATATCATAAGATTCACGCTCCTTGGTTGCAATCCTTGCTTTGATTTATGTTTCTAAATAAGGTAGAGTAATTTGCATCCTTCCACACATTTTAAGTCATATTCTACGCTGAGGAAAATTACTTTCAAAACAGTTTCATAATATTAGAAAGTTTTACTTTCTGCTAAGAAAAACTCAAATATTACTTCAAATAATATAAAATCCTTTTTACTTAATATCTTTACACAGTACATTCTAGTCTTTTAATCCAATCCCAAAATTAGACTAATCTGTATTATGGTATGGTTTTATAGAGATTTCGGATTTTCTATTTGATTCCTAAATTAACCATCAAAATGATCCGATTCTCAAAATCAATTTGCCAGTCATGAATTTTCATAAGTGGCAACTCTCAATTGTTTCATGCTACAATAATGCTTTGCGACATCCAAGTCATGAACGTTTACATGCACATTGAAATTTCAAATCCGAGGTTTAGAAGAAAGTTTCTACATTTTTTTAAATGGAAAATGATTAAAGTTAAAAAGTCTACTATTAGATTTTCGATTCAAAAATTAATCTTTTTTGTTGAAAATTTAACTCTGGTTAATAATTGAACTTCCTTATTACAAATCAATTTTTGGTTGAATATTCATACATTTCTTTGAAATGCTATTCTTTTAAAAGTTCGTTTTAATAGATAAAAAAAGACTTGTTTAACTGAAAATGTAACTATTCTAATAGTAAATCTTATGAACGCAACGTTAATGAAGATGAAATACTTTTAGAAAGTAATGATCAATTTCCAGTCATATTTATAGTTTTATACAGATGAATTGAAATTTCTTCCCACATCGGAAATCAAAATTTTATGAAAATTCCTTCTTTTAAAAATATCGTTTCTGTCATCACTAATATATGACTTCCAATAAAAAATATAACACATGTCCACTCGACGGACATGAATAGATTTGTATAAGAATGAGTTTTATATTAGCAAAAGTGGATCATTTTTATTTGAAGTTGATAATCAAAATAATATGCAATCATTCATTAAAGTGTAATAAAATATTAGTAAACCTTCTTTAAACAGAACTTTGTTTATTTTGTTTCCTTTAAAAAGATTTCAAAGAAGTATCTCTTTCGCAATGCAGACCTACCTTATCTGGAGAAAATATTCCAATATTGGGAAAAGTTTCTCCCGATTTTCTTCAATTCTGGCCATGGAGACTTTTAGGTCCTATCTGCTCGGCTATTATTTTTCCGACGCGAGTTTTAAATGCACTTCCGGAAGGTCGAGAGTCTTAAACACGGGGAAAGTTTTGTTGAGCCCAAGCCAAAATCTCCTCGCGAATCTAGATGAGACTGTGGTTTTCTCCTAGATGGGTTTTAGTGGAACTGGGTATTATAAGAGAGCAAAAAGCCTGCGGAATATTTATGCCTACTTGCACTTTATAGTTAAATGCCCTACATCCTTATCCGAAGTCTCTCCGACTTTTAATGAAATGTTGTGACAAACGCATAATGTCATTAAGTACCTGCAAGAAGCGGCTGAACTTCCTTGTTGCCGGCCGGGAACTTTAACAAAAAACTTTCTACAATGTTTAAGTGTATGTGTAAAGTTTCTAAAAATAGTTTGTGAATTTAATTAGTGCAAAGAAAGGAAAGGCGAGCTGGGTTAGCCCCTACCATTTAACACTTTCTCTCATCCATTGTCCTGGAATCAGAATAAGGAATTACTCTCTTAAGCTAGACTAGTGAAGTTGTCCCTTGTTAAATCAGTATTTTGAATTATCACTGGTGAAAAAGTGATTTTCCCAATTTCACTAGGTGACATGTAAGTGCATTAACTGAGATGGCGTTACTGAATTTACCAGTGACGCAAAATTATAGATTCAATGATTCAACTAGTGATATAGCGCTTGAGGCGACCGAGACATGAACCTCCAGTCGCCTGGCCGGGTTTTTGCATTTCTGAAGTGAAAACGAACTTTTTTGTTTACCAGTGTTTGTATTATAAATAATTGAGTCCCAGCTGGAATAATCAGGGCAAATAATATCTTTCGCTTGAAATTCGAGTAACTCCTGGTCACTTGAGTTTGACTTCGAGCGACGCTACATGTTGAATCAGATAGATAAACGTTTATTTTTCGGCCTGCTGGCCTTAAAAAATTGACTTGTTTACACTTCCATTTCTTTTACAAAATTTTCTTACAACTATTTCTTACAAAAGACCATCCATCCACACTTTATAGCTAATCCGCTCGTTTCTATAGCCTAACCTTCCCCGCTGCGCCTCGCCTCGCCTCGCACGCATTTCGCTCTTTTATCGCTATGCCTCGCATTACCAGCCTATGTCTCCGCGGATAACACCTAATACTTAATTACTATTTACAATATTTACATTTTTCTTACATCTACTTCCTCTCCTATTTAAATCTTTCCTTCTCCATTCCTCTTCCTCCTTCCTTCTCTTTTTCTCCATCTTACCCAACACCCACTTCACCCATACTACTGCCGTTTGTCCCCCCTTTCATGCAACAATATCTCTATGCTAATCTCACTCCTTTTCACCTCTTCACACTCCTCCAACCAGTGCTCAACTTTTACATCCCCTTTCCCGCACAGTTCACACATTCTCTTCTCTCTAGAAAGTCAGAACCTATTATAACCTTCCATGCAACCGCATCTCATTCTCGCTATAAGTCTCTGACTACCTTAATCTCCTTCCTCACAAAAATATTGTGCCCTCTCCCTTAGCATAATCCACACATAGTTCCCGTTAAACCTTGACACTCTTATTCTCTTCTCTCCTTCTACCTTCTCTTTCTCCAGGCCATTCTTTTGAACCAACTCATATACCTTCCTTCCTTCCTCAAGCCTCCTGCTAACTTGATTCATCTGCAATCCATTCGTTCTAAAATACCTTTCCCTTTCCACCTCCATCTTTGCATCCCTACGTCTGTTCTCATTTTCCCGCCAACCCTTCCTAACGAATTTACTTCCCCCTTCTTCCAAAAATTTCTCCTCATATTTACACGCTCGAATCCCTGTTATAATCCCTAAACTCGTTCTTCCTGTCTCCCTCCTGACAATATAGTTCGGCGTATTCCTTGCCAACCCCAGTGTCCACTTTACATACCACATTTGCTCTTCTCAACCTCTCTTTTATATGACCATCTACTCCCACATTCCTTCGAAACAGGAAGCCCAGGTACACAAACTCTTTCACCTCCTGTACCGCCTTTCCCTTCCACTTCCACTCCCCTCCCCTATCTCTTCCACTTTCCTTCCTGAACACCATAAATTTCGACTTGTCTGCATTTAACTCTAGCCTGTTTTTGACCAAGTATCTTCTCAACCTTTTCATTATCTCCTGTAAAGCATCTTCGCTCTTTTCCAGCAGCACTATGTCATCTGCATATGCTAGTGACCATATCCTGACTCCTCCTACCCTAACTCCTCCTACCACTCCGTCCGCTAGTTCACTTTTCATATCCGCGATCAAATTTGCAAAGAGCGTTGGGCTAAGTGGGCACCCTTGCCTCAACCCCCTATTCATCCAGAATCCCTTAAAGATTCCATCCCCTCCTCTCACCCTATCTTTCGCCTCCTCATATACCTCCCTTATCCTCTCGATCAGGCCCCTCTTTACCCCCCTCCCTTTCATTGCCTCCCACAACCTCCCTCTATCTACCGAAGGGAACGCGCTCTTTAGATCTACAAAACACGCGTACACTGTGACACCCTTTTTCGTTAGTTCTCTATTCACCACGTGTTGCAAGACGTAAATATTGTCAATAGTACTCTTTCTCTCTCTAAAGCCGGCCTGCGTCTTCGGCAATATTCCTTTCCCCGCAACATCCTTGCGCAGCCTATCTGCTAACACCACCGCGTATAATTTATACGCAGTATTCATGAACATAATTCCTCTATAATTTTCCTGTTTCTCCCTATTCTCTTATACAGTGGTACGATCAACCCCTCCCTCTACCCTCTTGGGAATCCATCCCCCTCGATACTTTTTTCACTACCCCTTCAGCCTCTGCCTTAACTCTTGTGTGCCAAACAATCACGGCTCGTTCTCTACCCCGTCCATCCCTGCTGCCTTAGATTTTTTCAATTGCCCTATCTGCTTCTCTATCTCCTCGTCGTTCAGCCTTTTGCCAGCCTCCCGCGTATCCACAAACTAAATGGCTGATGGTCTGATTCCACCCTCTCTTCCACTGCAAATTTCTCTACCTCCTCCCATCCTTGCATATTTATAATCATATAGTCTATCACAGATACACGCCTCTTACTCACATACGTGTATTCTCCCACTTCGTCCCCTTTTACCATACCATTCGCCAACGCCCACCTTCTGTCATCGATCCAGTCTCGTAGAATCTCCCCCTCTTTATTTATTATCTTATCCTTCGATTTTCTTTCAAGGCTCTCCCCTTCCCGGTACATGCCCCTTTCCCGCCCAATTCTCGCATTAACGTCTCCCCCCATCACCAAAAAACCCTCATCTCTCTCTCCTAGTAAGTTTTCTACCGTTTCTTTAATCCGTTCTATTCCATCGTTATTGTACACAGTCACAAACTTATACATCGCCCTTCCTATCTTTACGACCCTTATTTGCACGCCCTCCCCCTCTCCCTCTTCATGAACTTCTTCCTCTAATCCATCCCTAACCCCTGTTATAATTCCCCCACTAGCCCTTCCTTTTCTTTTTACTTTGACCAACTCCTGTAGCATCCACCTATACCCCCTTGGCAACTTTCGCTCTACTCTATCCCACTCCTTTCTCTCTACCCACGTCTCTACCAGTCCAATCACATCAAATTCCAGAATATACCTCCAAAAATCCTCATTTTTCTCCTTTACCCCGCTATGTTCCAGGAACACACCTTCAACACTCCTCCACCCTGCTTTACTCCCACCCCCCTACTTCCCCCGAAATAAATTCCCCTACACTTCCTTTAATACCTCCTTCTCCTCGTCCCATACCCACATTTTCTCGTCTATTTTTATTCTCCGATACCCTACCTAGCCCTGTCATTTAACATTCTCTGAACATTCCTTTCCTTCCTCGTCAAATCTTAATCGATAAACAACTAAGTGTCCTTTATCCTATTTTTGTTACGCATTAACCCTAATTTTTCTTTCCAGCTCTCCAATGCCACGACCGCCACTTCATTCTCCTTTCTCCTCTCCATCCTTACTTTTTTTACCTTGCCTTCGAGCCACCCTATGGTCTGTAGCAGCGCTTTCACCCCCTCCCTTTCTTCCCCGCTCTTTAGCTTCAATCCTCTTATCACTATATTATTACTCCTATCTGCCTTCTCTCTTCTCTCCAACCTCAACTCCATTGCCCTTATCCTTTCTTATCCACTCTCTCCCCCTTTCCATTCATACGCTCTCTCATTTTCGCTTCTATCATGATCTCCACTTACTCCCAAATACCTTGCTTCTCGCCCTCCCCCATGTCAACTGCTTCGATTCCCGACCAGCCCTCCACCTTCTCCAGCCTTTTCCGCCCTTTCCTTCCACACCCTAATATTTTCTTCCATCTCCTTTATTTTATCCTTTTTTCCTTCCTTAACGACACCCTCTGTAATCCTTCTACTATCCCCCTCAGCTCTTTTACTTCCTTTTCTCATCTCTCATCTCTTACCCTCAGGTCCTCCCTCATAATTTCCATCTGCTCCACAGCCCCCCTTACGTCCTCCCTCAACCCTCTCATCTCGCCTATCAGCACCCCGATAGCCTTCTTCTTCGTCTGCCCCTCCATTTTTAGGGGGAACACCTACGTGTTCGTACGCTTTTTTCCCTTTTCTTCTTCGAAAGATACTCCCCCTCACTTGCACTGGACGTTCCCTCCCTTGTCTGATCTCTTCTTTCGCTCCGATAATTCCACTTCCCTGACGGGCTACTTTACACCGGGCGACGCACATCTGGCCGTCGTTTCGTTCTGGATATTTCCTCCCCGTCTACTTCACTACCAGCACTGCCAGTACTCTCGCTGCCCACCTCCCGCTCGTCCGTCGGTAACTGTAACCTGTCCATACAAAAAAGTACGCACTGCCGCCAACAGATGTCTCTTAAGGCTGCTGTCACTTACCGCCCCAAAATTTCAGTTTCTTTGCCCTATTCCACCCCTCACATCCGCTTCAGAGACCCTTTTCTCACCCCTTATATCCCGCAGTACTACAAGAACCACCCTTGTCTGCCATGCAGGCCCAAAATCCTGAACACAAAACTAACCCGCTCCCTTGCAAATCTAACCTCACTTTCCCTATTTAGCCAAATCCCACCCCCAACTACAATGTAAATTAATTTTTATCTTCCCAATAAACCCCTCACAGCCGTACTCACCTCCTAGACCTACACCCTCACACTCCACTCACACCTTCCACACAAACTTTGTACAAACTTCTCACCGCCTGTCACTGCACACTTTCTCACTGCCGCCACCAACATTCAAGTCTACATGTTGCACCAATGAAGCGCCATTCTCATATTTACTCATTCATTTATGAAGAGTAAAGTCCAGTTGAAAAAAAAAATTTGCCAAAGGTACCACAAAAGTGATGAATCATAAGCGCCATACCTAACCATCTGTCGGACAACAACGCGTAAGGCCAGATGATTACTCGTACTGAATAACCAATGAAGCTCACTGACTAAACCAGTGATGAAATTCCACTGAGTGATCCAATGAAATATCACTTATTATCAGTGACACACTTCTGGTTTTTTTTAATTAGTTTTTTCTATCATTGAAATCTCAATTAAAAGATGAACATATCTATTCTATTTATTATTAAAAATTACAATTAAATCTCAAATAAGTACCTCTTGATTAGCGTATCTACAGCGATTTTCGAACATTACTGATAAAGGAACTATACATCTGCACAAAAATGTGTGGCATATCTACAAGAATTCCACATTTTGGGATAGTCTAAGTCCTCTTAATAATCCGGAGCTGGGTATGTTCCGTATGCATTCAAGAGGCAAAAGATAAAAACCAGTTAATCTTATGTATTTTGACCTGCTAAATCCAATGGTACCGGTTAATTTTACAAGCAGTGAATAGGTTTTGTTTAGACTGCAATTGTTTAAACAAATATGAAAAAATGGTTTTTCTAAACGGGACAATTTTTTTTAGGAAATAATATATCTACGATAATAATTGGTGATATGTAACAATCTAAAAATTTATATGATTTCTTCTTAATTTATCGCGATTGAACACCCAACTTTTTCCGAGTGAAACTGCCAACTTTTGCAATTTTTTCATCAAAATTGTTTATAAACATTGGAGTTGTTATATTTCACTAAATATCATCAAAGATACATTTTTTTATGAATATCCCTAGTCATTCTAGCGACGAAAGAAAATTAAAGTCTGATAAAGCCTTAAACTTAAATATTTTGTTACGAGCATTATTTATAACAATGGTTATTGTAAACTTCTGAAATATTTTTGTGGCTATCAGTCATTGGTCTAACAGCTTAAAACATTTCCAGTGCAAACCAAAAATTTTCTATGCGAAAGGGCCAAAATTTTGAAATTGTTTATAATCATTTAAATTGTTATATTTCAATCTCTAGTTTTGTCTAGAAACCATCTCTAGTTTGATTATTTTGCCACAATAATTGTTCATAACAATGGTTATCATAATCTTTTAAATTAGTTTTGTAATTAAATGTCATTCATACATTAATATAAAGCACATTTAAAAATAGAATATTTTTTATCGATAATAAGACTATTTGCTAGTTTATTCATAAAATTTGTTTATAACTAATAAATGGAATAATGTACAAATCATTTGTATTCTATGAGTCCCTAAACAATCATTTAAGACAAAATAAGAAGAGAAAAATTCGGAGCGTCAAGCTCTTCAGAATTTTATAAACTTTAGTTTTAAAAAAATTCAAAATCGGACCAAAATTTAAGACTCTGGATATTTTGAAACGAAAAAAGTGCATTTCCTCCCCCGTGTATGTTTAAACGAAAATTTCTTATGGCCGATTAAAAATATAATAGTTGCTGATTAGCCCTTTTATAGACCATCTCATCTGATTTGTAATATTAGAAAAAATTGTATTTTTGAAAATAATCCCTAAGCTTTTAATTTTTTAATTTTACGAAAGCTTGACGATGTTTTAAAATATTCACTGAAATGATTTTGTCGTAAATTAAAATGGAAAAAATAATAAATATTATTGTAAGAATACAAAAAATACATTTTTTAAATACTTACATTTTTTACATTTCATAAATAAAATTCAAAACTTTTAGGCCAAATTGAATACTTTTCATAAACAATTATTAATTTGTCCAAAATCTGTACTATATTTTATTTTTGTTGTCCTCATACTAAGATTTGAATGATTAATTTGCTTACTTTTGTATTAATAAAAATTAACAATTATTTGTAATTTTATTATAATATAAAGGCAAAACACAATATCATTTAAAATTTTCCCAGAAATCATAAGAAAAAATATGTATAGTTCTTCTTCTTTATTCGTAATGTGTCCCCTAAGGATTTACATGACTTACATTCCTTACAATCTTTCCGTTTAAATCTATATTTTTTTACAATCTTATCCTTTCTATATATACAATTATTTACAACTATTTGCATAAAGTCTTATATCTAGTTCCTTATTTCTATTTCCTGCGATAGCGTAATTTAGGACTTATTAGCAAGCGTGTGAGCGAGCGAACGAAAGCGAGAGTGCAAGCGAGAGAGAGAAAGAGCATGAGAACGCAAACGCATCTTAGTCTACATAACTTTTACTTTACCATTAATTACAATTTTCACGCTTCTAATCTAAGCGACTTGCGTTTCCTTTTTCTTTCACTTTTTTATACCACCATTTACCTTTTTCACGTGCATTCTTTCATTCTCCCTCATTCGCTCCTCTAGCGCCCTCCAACTCCTTCATCCATTCTTCTCCTAATCCATCTTCCCCTAGAATCTTAATCACATTTTCTTGCCAGCTTCCTTTCTCTTACATTCCTCTCCTACATCCGTCCCATGCATGCTCCCATGTTTCCTCCTTCCATTCACATATTCTACACTTTCTGTTCTCTTCTTTTTCCCAGTGCATCCCCTCCCTTACCTCGTTTTCCAGTCTCAATCTTGCTATTCTGATCCACCTTCTCTCTCCCTATCCCTTTTCTAAATACTTTAGCACCCCTTCCTTTTTTATCATCTTATACCATTTAATGTATTTTGATTCCTTAATCGCCCCCCATCTTTCTATTAATTATCTTTCCCTCTCCCTTTTTTCCAATTCTTCATAGTTTACTCCAGTCCCGTCTTCTATTTCTCTATCATTAAAAAACTCCCTTCTTTCTTCTTCCCATCTCGTTAATTCGATCGCCTTCCCTCTCCTCTCTTTTACCTCCATCAAACACTTTCTCGCCAACTCCCCTCCCTTTCTCTCCCTCAGCTTCGTCTCAAATTTCCATGCTCTCTTTCCCGCTCTAATACTTAACGTATCCCTTTGCGCTTCTTCTCTCACCATATATCCTGGCGTCCTCCAGACTGCCCCTAGTGTCCACCTTATATACCTTTATTGTAAACTCTAAATATCTTTCCTTTCTTTACATCCCCATATCTCTGCTCCATAACCTAATACCGGCCATACCAGCGTATCAAATAACCAGATTCTCCTTCTCCAATTTTTTTTAACCTTCTTTTTCCTATTTCCCATATCTATTTCATTACCCCTGCTGCTTCATTGTATCCTTTCTCTTATATGAGCTGTATGATCTCCATTCGCTTGCAAGATATATCCCAAATATTTATACTCTTTGACTTCTTCTAACTTTATTCCTTTTCATCTTCCTGTCCATTCTTTCTTCCTTCCCCTCCTTTTTAAACCTCATTATCTTTATTTTCTACATTTACATTCAGCTTTTTCCCATCTAAGTATTTCTCTAATCCTATAATTAATCCCACCATCCCTTCTTCATCATCTGCCATCAACACTATGTCGTCTGCGTATTCCAGTGTATATATCTTTTTTTCCCTTATCCTAACTCCTCCCCAACCCTTTCTCCTCATTTCTTCTTCCAAGCCTGATATTAATAAATTAAATAAAAATGGGCTCAGAGGACGCCCTTGTCTCACACCTCTCACCAAACAGAAACTATCTCCTACCTGCTCTCTCACCTTTACCTGCTTCTTGTCTCTCTACAAATTTCTGATACTCTCTTTATTAATCCCTCTCTTATCCCCTTTTTTATCATTACTTCTTCTATTTCTCCTCAGTTTAATGAGTCAAACGCCGCCTTTAAGTCCACGAACATTGCTATCATTGCCCCTTTTTCCCTTTTAATTCTCTTATTTACTAGATAGTTCAGAACATATATTTTGTCCATTACCCCTATTCCTTTCCTAAACCCTGTCTGATTCAGTGACTTGATCTTTTTTTCTTCAACTTCTATCTTCAATCTCTCCGACAAAATAGTTACACATACTTTATACAATGTTGGCATCTTCGTCACCCCCTATAATCTTCAACCTCCTCTCCTTTACCTTTCTTTACTATTGGTATAACTGCTCCTTCTTTCCATAATTCTAACCACCCCTCTCCTCTCCATACTCTATTACACATCCATGCCCATTCCTCTAGTTCCTCCCCTCCATATTTCCATACTTCATTTGGAATCTCATCTATACCAGGTGCCTTTCCATCCTTTATTATTCCTAAAACTTTAACTATTTCTTTCCTTGAAATTTCCTCATCTCTTTCTCTACCATATTTTCCTCCCTTTACAACTTTTTTCTCTACTCCTCCTAGAAAATCCAAAAAATATTTCATCCATTCTATCATTTCAATATCTTGGTTTAATCTTTTTCTTCTTTTTCTTTCTCTATTTACTACCTTCTATACCTCTTCTTCCGTCCTAGCTTTCTCCGCCTCTTCCTCAAACCTTTTATTTTCTTGCTCTTTCTTTTGTAAAGACAACTCGGTATAATCTTTCTTTTTTTCCTATTTTCTTCCCCATTACTTTTTTCTTTTCTCCACTTTCTCAATTCCTTTCTGACCTCCTTCTTTTTCTCTTTGCAGTCTTCATCCCACTCAGTTCTATTCCCCCCTTTACTAACTTCATTTTTGTTTGTGCACTCTAATCCTATTTTTATTTCTCCTATCATTTTTCCCATCTCCTCGTCCACATTTCCCTCTCCCATTGTGATATTTCTGATTTTTTCTCTAAACTGTTCTTTTCCTTCCCTTGACCAATCCCCTTTTCCTACACTTTTTAAATTTGCTCTCCTTTTACTCATATTGCTATTGCTTTTTTGTCCCTCTAATGTCACTATTAGATCTTTCAAGACTCCTGAATATCTTTTAAACTTACTTAAATACTTGATAAAAATTTTTAATATTACAAAGTTTAAAAAATTCAGCAAAACAGATGAATTTTTAACTAAAATGATAAATCTTTAACCTAGCAAGTAAATTTTTAACATATATATTTTAACTTTTAACCAATTAGTTGACTTTTCAATAAAAAAATTTTAATTCTAAATAAAAAATGTAATAGTAGATATTTCAACTAAAAATACGTGTCATTTTGAGTCAGTTTAAAAGACTTAAGTTTTAAAGACCTTCTGACTCTGGAAAAAAATTTACAAATATTTTACAAATTTTTTTAAATCTTTTCAAGTTTGAAAATATTTTTAATACCTTCAATACGAGGATGGATTGATAAGTTTCCGGCCTGACCAAGAGATGGCGCCACTAGGCCTACCTTGAGGTGGCGTTCTATAGTACCATCCTTAGATAGCTTGTA